>NC_139926.1:0-350000 GCF_963514095.1 Eutrigla gurnardus
TTCAGTGGTCATCTTGATGCCAGCCTGCAGGATGCTAATGGGAAATCCGGGGTGTGGAGCAGAGCTGAGCCAGAGTCTGAAGTCTGGGTGTAGGTTCTGCACTTGCAGCTGCTCCACCAGCTTGTCCAGCTCAGGCATCCACAGGACAGAAAGGTGGCAGTTGGCAAGGAACACCCAGTGACCTGGGCAGAAAAATAAGCTAAGATAACCTGTTGCCATTGTTTATGTCATGCCTGTTGTCGTGTTACTGGGTAGTAAGAAAATGCATCATTCAAGTACTTTGTACACTTCCGAAACCAAAAGAAACAGAAGGGTTATTTGCTCTCCCACAACTAAGCCTCTGAATGAATATGGAAGCATGTTTACACAGAGATCCGCCATGATTATGGAAAGAAGACCCCTCAACGTGCACCGTTCATACTGAACTTTGGTGTCTCCATTTACACAAGCATCCCGGCCCTGTGGAACCAGAGAGACACCAGAACAATGATGGCAGGTGAACTGAGTGTTGAGTTTTTTTTGCTCGACGTGCACATTTATACGACTCCTCAAGCCCAAACGAAGTCGCTGTACATCACATGTTGCAAACAATGGTGTGCCTCATGTGAGGAAATACTCGCTTTTCAATCTTCCTCTTGGATGGATGTTGAGTATTTTAAACCCCCCGGTGGCAGGTTGCACACACACAATGCGCCATTAAAACGTCACCTTCTGCCCCGGCTTCCTGACTCGCCCCATTCACACTGAGGTCTGTTACGCCTCTGTTATGCCTTTCAGGGTTTCCCCCAGAAAACTTGCTAAGCCTGGTGGTATGGCCGCTAGAGAAGCCCATCGGCGGCCCACTGTGTTTAAGTTGACAGGAATTTTGAAATTATGACTGTTACGTGTTATTGTAAGCCATTTATTAACAATACTTAAACGCAGAGTCTTACAAAAAGGCACAATCTTGAAATACTGTTTTAACAAACACAAAAAAAAAATCCTAGTGAATCTTAAAACAAGCCACTGCTGGTCACATTTTAAAGTAAAATAAATACAGTGCAAACATGGCCAAGGGGTAAAAACAGGGAACTCAGCTACCAGGGTTTTAACCAACACCAAGCCCTGGCAAAATATCACTCCCATCCTCCAACAGCTCCACTGGTTGCCAGTCAAGTCACGCATCACCTACAAGACCCTCCTGCTCACCTATAAAGCTCTCCATGGACTCTCACCACAATACCTCAAGGATCTCCTCCACCCCTACACTCAGTCACGCTCCCTGCGGTCCTCTGACAAGGACCTGCTGGCAATACCCCGCACAAGGTTGCGAACATTTGGGGACAGGGCTTTCTCTGCCCATGCTCCTACAAACTGGAATAGTCTCCCACTCCACATCCGCTCTGCCCCATCCCTGCCCATGTTCAAAAAGCACCTCAAAACATTTCTTTGCGCTAAGTCCTTTGATCCCTAACCCCCCTGCCCCCCCCACACACACACACACTTTTTGTGAAGCGACCTTGAGTACTATGAAAGGCGCTATATAAGTCCAAGTTATTATTATTATTATTATTATTAGAACATGAAAAACTGGAAATCTATTTGTTATTTTATAATAGATATTTCATTAGGTCAGTGTACTGTATTTACATTATTTATTTACTTTTGTTTTTGCTTGCTGCCATCTCAATGCTAGTGCGATGGTGTAGAGACCCAATATGTGCATTTAGCACATCTTGCCTATAAGTTGTACAAGGAGCGTCAATGAAGACTCTGGTTGAGGATACGTTGCCCGCTGGCGGTGGTAGCGACACACCCGCCCACATTGCATCGTCTGTCCTGGCCACATTCCGCTAGAACACATTCACATTCCATTGACAGTTGTGGCTCAGAGATGGGCGAGTGGCGACGTATGTGAACGAGGCTAAGAACGACACAAAAAGCCACATAAAATGAAGCGTATCTAATGCTGAATTTAATAGCAAAATTTGCTAAAACAACATGAAATTAGCGAGCATAATATTGTTAATATTTTAATAAAGTACAAACATACCATACTCGGTCTTGTAGAGCCATCCGCTAAATTTAGGGTCCGCTAACCATTTTGGATTAAATCCGCTAGTTCGATGTTGATAGGGATACCATCACGGCTCGCAGAAGGCTGCTCTGACAGCGTGCTAACATCCGTGCTAACAGCCGTGCTAACTCGTGCTGGCACTGCCTCATCATCGAGGCGCGGCTCGGTCCTGGGTGTGAACGAGCGGGCTCATCGCCTTCTCCAGTGCTCCTCCGACTTCGGAAAAAATCAAGTGTCCAACGTTTTTTTTGCCTTTCTCCGGGACATGTCGCGTAAGAGTTGTTCGCGTGTAAACGGGTAGAGATGGGCAGTGGTTTTGGGGGTTCAGGTGATGGAAAATACACCTGACCTCTCACCCCCTATATGTTCATGTATCGACCATAAGATGTCGCCATTGTGCTTTCAACCGTATCACCAGATGCGGTTAAAAGCTCTGTATACTGTCTTTGGTATCACTGTTTCTGGTGCATAAAAAAAAAAACTATTTAAAATAAATAAACAAGCGACGCTTAGTCTGGCGGGGCAGCAACAAAAGCCTGGCGGCCTGCCAGGCCTATAAAGCACTGGGGGAAACCCTGCCTTTGTTACACCTTTGTTACACCTCTGTTACGCCTCTGTTACACCTCTATTACACCTCTGTTACACCTCTGTTACACTTCTGTTACTCCTCTGTTACTCCTCTGTTACTCCTCTGTTACTCCTCTGTTATGCCTCTGTTACGCCTCTGTTACGCCTCTGGGACAACCTTCATTGTCGGCTCAGAGGTGGAACCCCGTTCCATCTCTGTACCTTTTACACAAACCATGTTGTGGAAAAAAGGAGTGATAATTGGAAAACAAAAGCCAGCGTAAAAGGGGCTTGAGACAGACGAGCAGGGACAAAGCGAGAGCAGTTGGTGCTTTACCATTCGTGGTGCCCTCCTCAATCATGGTCCTTGCGATGGGGGCCTGTCCCTGGCCCAGAGAGAGTGCATGGAAGTGCTGGCTCATACCAGAGGCCTCAGCCAGGTGCTGCAGGTCTTCTGTGGGGTCCACCCCAGTAGACAGAACAAAGATCAGTGGAGTCCTGCTGGTGGATTCTTCCACAGCCTGAGAGAGAAGCAAAGAAGGACAAAGACTTTTTTCAGGTGAGCTCCAATCAAACTGAATTCAAATTCAAATTCAACCCTTTACATGTAATATTCAGGAAGAGGAAGACGTAATGGAGATTAAATGAACAGACACTCACAGCCTCCATGTTGAGAACAGGCGGCTCCACAAAGTGACAACCGAGGTTGTTAACGATGAAGGAGGTGATGCACAAGGAGACGCGGTCCTGGCGCAGAGAGCGCACTATCAGCATCTTCTGGAAGTCATCACAATTCATGTCCCAATTACCTAGAAGGAAAGGTGGGAAGGTAAAAGCAGGGCACTCGTGGGTTAGGGAAATAAGAAGGGAAGATGTATGAATAATAAGTGAACAAGGGATGTAGGGAGGAAAGGATGAAAGAAATGTAGGATAGAAAACCTCAGCAGCCCTCAAATCTTATTCCTACTAATAACAGAAAGCTCTCTTCTATCTCTTTAGTGAACCAATCATTAATAGCAGAGAAGAAGACACATTCATCATCACAGGTGTATAAAATACTGTATACACACACACAAATCAAATACAGAAACCAGTTAAGGTACTAATACATGAAACTTGTCAATTGTCAATAGCTTGGTCTCAGTCACGTGATTGTGATGACGCGTTACGGGGGCGCGATTTCCAAATGGCTGTCCGGAAGTAAAAATGCCGACTACGTCTATGGAGGAAACCGTTTCAGAGAGTCCCTATTGTAGGGATTTAGAGCCAGTTTCTAGAATACGATACAAAAAATTAGTTAGCAAATATGTTGGGCGTGACCCGTACCTCCATGAGTTTTCTGGAGTGAGGGACCCATCGCCGTTCCGAGGTTCGGGGAAGGAGGGAAGGAGGGGGGAGCACGGTGAACGGAGAGGCAGGCGAGGCGAGACGGGCCCACGCACCGCACCGGGCATCCCGAAGTCTGAACTTAGCGGGACGAAGGCAACTGGTGCCTGCGACTGCCCCAGCAGCGGAGAACGCGAGCATTCCCGATTGATGGCAAAGCGACTCTCAGACCCGCAGACGTAGGTTTAAAATCCACTTTTTACGGCGTTATTCTGTGAGCTTTTTACAATTCTCACCTTTATGGACGACAGCCTTTGGTACTCTAAAAAAAACGTTTCCTTTTCACGGGTAGAACAATTGGAGCAGCTATAAACTACACAAAACATGGGCATCTTGACATTTTCACAAGGCAGTTCTATGGGCAGACTTCACTTCCTGCCCTCCATCTGGATTTAGCGCGTTCGCGATGCAGCACTGTGACGTCACGTGAAACCAACCTATTGAGTAGGCTTTAACTTCATTGTTCATTTTTACAGCACCAAAAAAACCTCCCACAACACATAGAGACCTGGTAATGTAGCCTTCTCTGGTTCAGCACTGGTGAACCAAAGGTTCCAGCGTCGGGGGTCCTGTTCAAAGGAGGCCATGATGCCATGGAAGCTGGGCAGCTTCTCCAGCTCTGTGATGTTGTCCCAGCTGGACTTTACCAGCCAGCCTGTACAGGGGTTGTCCATCTGATCCTCCTTGTCAAGTACCTAGAAGCACACACTGATGAATCAGTAGCCAAAATATTCTTCCTTCAGTGTATCAAGACCAAAACACCCACCAACATATCAGTCATACACCTACAGGTTCTTCCCAGGGATATTATCCAATTCACTGACTAGGTATGAAAAACCTATGATGATCTTGGCGAAATACATTGTACCAAATACACAATGGAATGTCTTTGTCCTGTTGGATGATCTCAGATCAAATAAGACCAAAAGAAGATGTTTGAGTGTGTCCAATCTTTTCTTACGAGTCCTCCTCGGAGGAAGAATCTGTACTCATCCATGTCCAGTTTTCCAGCCACCTCCAGGATTTTGGCACACATCTGGAAGCTGAAGAGCAGCTTATGGCACTCAAACAGACCACGACACGTGTAGCTGCAGAGGATATCACACTTAGTTAGCTAAAGTAACTCAACTGATTTACACTCAAACCACAAAATCTAATTCCAATAAGTGAACTGATAAATTATGAAGTAAACTATTATTATCAAGGACACAATTATTGGTACAGCCTTAAGGGCTCCGATGCTATTGTGGCTCTGCTGGTAGAGAAGAACGTAGGTTGTATGTCAAGTGTCCTCTAGCCCCTCATACTGAGGTCGTCCCGCCTCTGTTAAGCCTCTATTACACCTCTGTTACGCCTCTATTACACCTCTGTTAGTCTCTTTTAAACCTCTGTTAGTCTCTGTTACGCCTCTGTTAAGCCTCTATTACACCTCTGTTACGCCTCTATTACACCTCTGTTAGTCTCTTTTACGCCTCTATTACACCTCTGTGAGTCTTTTTTAAACCTCTGTTAGTCTCTTTTACGCCTCTGTTACGCCTCTGTTAGTCTCTGTTACGCCTCTGTTAGTCTCTGTTACGCCTCTGTTACGCCTCTGTTAGTCTCTGTTACGCCTCTGTTAGTCCCCTGTACACCTCTGTTAGTCCCCTTTAAACCTCTGTTAGTCTCTTTTACGCCTCTGCTAGTCTCTTTTACGCCTCTGTTACGCCTCTATTACACCTCTGTTAGTCTCTTTTACGCCTCTATTACACCTCTGTGAGTCTCTTTTAAACCTCTGTTAGTCTCTTTTACGCCTCTGTTACGCCTCTGTTAGTCTCTGTTACGCCTCTGTTACACCTCTGTTAGTCTCTGTTACGCCTCTGTTAGTCCCCTTTACACCTCTGTTAGTCTCTGTTACGCCTCTGTTAGTCCCCTTTACACCTCTGTTAGTCTCTGTTACGCCTCTGTTAGTCCCCTGTACACCTCTGTTAGTCCCCTTTACACCTCTGTTAGTCCCCTTTACACCTCTGTTAATCTCTTTTACACCTCTATTAGGGTCATTCCATGTGAAAACAGCCAAAATCGGGGTATCATGTACATGACACCTCTCAGATTTTGCTGAAAAGCGGTGAAAATATGCCGTATGTTACCAAACGAGGTAATCTGAAGTTTCAGGTCAATATCTCAAACGATTTGCCTGTGGCGTCCATTTGAATTTCAAGTGCCACACCCCTTTTTGACACATTGGAATTTTGTATTTCATTTGTTGGCATTTTTGGAGGCCCATAACTTCTGTTCTAATAGTGATAGAAGGCTGAAAATTGCTCTGTTAGTTCATTGTAATGTGTACTTCACAATTCTACAGGCAGAATCAACATTCCTTACTGTTTGGGTGAGAGGTGGGTCACCAAATTCCAATTTTTTTTTGACGGCCAAAATTATTTTTCACTTTTTGGGTGCTTCTAGCACCACGATGAATGATCACATTTATTCCAAACAGGATTATTTGTTATATGTGGGACCTTTGCTCTTGCCAAAATGAATTTGAAGGGTATGGTACACCTGGTGGGGGTTTTATGGGGGTCCAAAAACCCTCCCGGGCAGAGGTGACTCTTTTGGAACCCCATATTTGGACCCCCAAATGACCACGTGGGCACTTGATGATCCTAATGGGATTTTATACCAGATAAAGATACATATTTGTTCTTTCTTTAATGAAATAAAACCTTTGACTATAAAGCTCCTTGATATGAATTTTATTCGTCAAAATGCACCATTTTGGACTTTTTTTCCCCAGAAGTCTGGAATGTAGATCAGGGAGAATTTCGTGATGATAAAGCATGAAAATATGGGAAATAACTAAGTATTATGCTCAGTGATGGCAAACAATTAAATATTGAGACTGCTGGCCATTAATTTCCTGAAAATCACAAATTAACCCCTTATCCCCGATGAAAGAGACCCGCCTGTGACAAGCGACTTGCAGCATGAGCAAGTCTGCAGGCCACTGATGCAAACCACATTCTGACACCAATGGAGATGTTTCAATGGGCAAAAGAAAACATTAAGAACTTTATATTCTTCTTTGTTAGTGCAGAAAATATTAAAAAAAAACGAGGAAACGTACGAATTGGAGAGACGTTATGCCTCAGCCAAAACGATCAGTGGAACCAGATCGCTTCATTGCTTTATACCAATTTCCAAAAATAAGATACGGATGAAAAGAATATCACAGGATACAATATTCACCGATGTCGATGCAGGACAACAATCGGATTCAGAACACTTGGATACCGAACCCGGAGGGAGAACACTCGCAGTCAGATCAGCCACAAAACTACATTTTCTAGCCAGGAAAATACATTGCCTGTATCTATGATGATGACTGGCTCATTGGAAACATTGTTGAAGGTTCAGATGAACATGGTGACGTTTTTGTAAAATTCATCTATGGACGCAGTGCTCGCCAATTCAAACGTGACCAAAAGGACCATGACAAAATGATGTTACTGTTTCCACAAGTTCTTGGATAATAGTTATAGATGAATTTCACAAAAACGTCACCATGTTCATCTGAACGTTCAACAATGTTTCCAATGAACCAGTCATCATGATAGATACAGGCAATGTATTTTCCTGGCTGGAAAATGTAGTTTTGTGGCTGATCTGACTGCGAGTGTTCTCCCTCCGGGTTCTGTATCCAAGTGTTCTGAATCCGATTGTTGTCCTGCATCGACATCTGTGAATATTGTATCCTGTGATATTCTTTTCATCCGTATCTTATCTTTGGAAATTGGTATAAAGCAATGAAGCGATCGGGTTCCACTGATCGTTTTGGCTGAGGCGTAACTTCTCTAATTTGTATGTTTCCTCGTGTTTTTTAATATTTTCTGCACTAACAAAGAAGAATGTAATGTTCTTAATGTTTTCTTTTGCCCATTGAAACATCTCCATTGGTGTCAGAATGTGGTTTGCATCAGTGGCCTGCAGACTTGCACGTGCTGCAAGTCGCTTGTCACAGGCGGGTCTCTTTCATCGGGGATAAGGGGTTAATTTGTGATTTTCAGGAAATTAATGGCCAGCAGTCTAAATATTTAATTGTTTGCAATCACTGAGCATAATACTAAGTTATTTCCACTATTTTCATGCTTTATCATCACTAAATTCTCCCTGATCTACATTCCAGACTTCTGGAAAAAAAAGTCCAAAATGGTGCATTTTGACGAATAAAATTCACATTAAGGAGCTTCATAGTCAAAGGTTTTATTTCATTAAAAGAAAGAACAAATATGTATCTTTATCTGGTATAAATCCCATTAGGATCATCAAGTGCCCACGTGGTCATTTGGGGGTCCAAATATGGGGTTCTAAAAGAGTCACCTCTGCCCGGGAGGGTTTTTGGACCCCCATAAAACCCCCACCAGTGGTACCATACCCTTCAAATTCATTTTGGCAAGAGCAAAGGTCCCACATATAACATATAATCCTGTTTGGAATAAATATGATCATTCATCGTGGTGCTAGGAGCACCCAAAAAGTGAAAAATAATTTTGGCCGTCAAAAAAAATTGGACTTTGGTGACCCACCTCTCACCCAAACAGTAAGGAATGTTGATTCTGCCTGTAGAATTGTGAAGTACCCATTACAATGAACTAACAGAGCAATTTTCAGCCTTCTATCACTATTAGAACATAAGTTATGGGCCTCCAAAAATGCCAACAAATGAAATGCGAAATTCCAATGTGTCAAAAAGGGGTGTGGCACTTGAAATTCAAATGGATGCCACTGGCAAACCGTTTGAGATATTGACCTGAAACTTCAGATTCCTTTGTTTGGTAACATAAGGCATATTTTCACCGCTTTTCAGCAAAATCTGAGAGGTGTCATGTACATGGGTGGTTGAGTTGGCACGGAATGACCCATTACGCCTCTGCTAGTCTCTTTTACACCTCTGTTAGTCTCTGTTACACCTGTTAGTCCCCTTTACACCTCTGTTAGTCTCTTTTACACCTCTGTTAGTCCCCTTTCCACCTCTGTTAGTCTCTGTTACGCCTCTGTTAGTCTCTGTTACGCCTCTGTTACACCTCTATTACACCTCTATTTGTCTCTATTACACCTCTGTTACGCCTCTGCTAGTCTCTTTTACACCTGTTAGTCTCTGTTACGCCTCTGTTAGTCTCTGTTACGCCTCTGTTAGTCCCCTTTACACCTCTGTTACGCCTCTGCTAGTCTCTTTTACACCTCTGTTAGTCCCCTTTACACCTCTGTTACACCTCTGTTACACCCCTTTACACCTCTGTTAGTCCCCTTTACACCTCTGTTAGTCCCCTTTAAACCTCTGTTAGTCTCTTTTACGCCTCTGTTAGACTTCTGTTAGTCTCTTTTACACCTCTGTTAGTCTCTATTACACCTCTTTTTGTCCCCTTTACATCTCTGATAGTCCCCTTTACACCTCTGTTAGTCTCTTTTACACCTCTGTTAGTCCCCTTTACGCCTCTGTTAGTCTCTGTTACGCCTCTGTTAGTCTCTTTTACGCCTCTATTACACCTCTGTTACGCCTCTGTTACACTTCTGTTAGTCTCTTTTACACCTCTGTTAGTCTCTGTTACGCCTCTGTTACACCTCTGTTAGTCTCTGTTACGCCTCTATTACACCTTTGTTACGCCTCTGTTACGCCTCTGTTAGTCTCTTTTATGCCTGTATTGCGCCTCTGTTACACCTTTGTTACGCCTCTGTTAGTCTCTTTTATGCCTTTGTTACGCCTCTGTTACGCCTCTGTTATGCCTCTGTTAGTCTCTTTTATGCCTTTGTTACGCCTCTGTTATGCCTCTATTACACTTCTGTTAGTCTCTGTTACGCCTCTACTACACCTCTGTTATGTCTCTATTACGCCTCTGTTACGCCTCTATTACGCCTCTATTACACATCTGGGACAACCTTCATTGCCGGCTCAGAGGCGGAACCCCTCTCCATCTCTGTACCTTTTACACTAACCATGTTGTGGAAAAAAGGAGTGATAATTGGAAAAAGAAAAGCCAGCGTAAAAGGGGCTTGAGACAGCCGAGCAGGGACAAAGTGAGAGCAGTTGGTGCTGTACAATTCTTGGCACCCTCCGCGAGCAAGACACTGAACCCAGTGCCATCAGTATGTGTCTGAATGCATTCAGCAGTTATACATCATTGTAATTCTCTCGCCATACAAAACCTTTTCTGATTGATATTCACCTGCATGTCCTTGCTTACCTGTATACTGCGTATGTGTGGTAGTCATTGAGGTTGCTGATCCTTTCCTTCAGGTTGAGGCTGCGCTTGCTCTTAACTATGCTCAGGTTGAACAGGTTGATGTAAGCATCCAGTGAGAACTGGTACATTGGGTCAATGTGGCCCAAGTCGTTAAGGATGGAGAAGAGAATGGACGCTCGCTGGGCACATGGGCGATAGGCCTGTTAACAGAGAGCACTTTAACTCATATGCACTCATATATCATATAAGGGCAATCACAAGGTTGAAGACACTTCAGCATTGGCTTCACTTCTCAGATGTGGTTATGCCAGCCCAGTTCTGACCTCTCTAGCAGAGTCAATCATGATCTCAGTCTGTTCATTGCTCTCCAGCTGTTCGGAAACCTCCGTGGTTGTCACTTTGGATGTCTGTAGGGTGTTCACCAGCTGTACATCGTCCAGCAGGGAGCCAGTCGCCTCATTCAGCAGCCTGGTAGAGTACACACACACACACACACACAGAACTATATACATAAATACAACAAAACATGACAAAAAGGACAACACACCAACATAGACTGAAATCATTATTTAAAATCCCATATTCTTAGGGAAGTAGGCCTTTCTACTGTCTACTCCAGATCACAAGGACAACAACAATATATGACAAACAACCTGAGTATCTCATCCTCCAGCTCCTGCAGTTGTTTCTTGCCAGAAGCAATGCTGATAAGCAAAGAGTCCTTCTGTCCTTCTAGCTCTGGACGCTCCTTACACACCAGACGTCTTAGTAGCTGTTCTTCCAGACCCTGCGTGCGTGCGCACACACACACACACACACACACACACACACACACACACACACACACACACACAATCAGACAATTTAGGCACCAGCTCAGTGCCTCAGTATATAATAGTGAACTAGGGCTCAAACACCCTCAGACCTGTTCCCTGACAGCGAAGTTCACTATGGTGGTCTTTGTAGAAATCTCCTGTGTGTAGTTGGGATTAGACAGCTTGGTGCTGATGTACAAACGGAACTCTGGACTGTACTCCACCTCCTTATCAGCCAGCTTCATCAGCAGCCTGCCGCCTGGAAACAGTACACCAAGATGTACACCCATATACACCCTGGTCTAGATCGATGCAGACTGACTTCAGAGAAAGGCTTGGTATTTGAATGTTCTGCAGTGTGTGTTTGTGTCCGACCTCTCCGTATCAGGGACTTGTTAAGAACTGGGTTGAGAGAGGGGTCCAACCCCTCCTGGACATTCTGCAGCAAAACCGGATTTCCAAACTGGATGGCCTTCTCCAGCACCATGAGGTAGTCTGGCGTCTGAAAGTCTATTACCTTCAGACCCTGCACATGTGCATGCAGGAGGACACAAGAGACACAGAACAGAGATAAGACAAACAACAGAACACTGCCTGTCACAGGCGAACAGCATCAGGAACAATAACATGCATGGCTATAAAGAAGGATGTCACTTTCAATGTCAGTTGAAGTATTTACCCTTGAGCTCTAAAGAATGAGCTAGTCCTGAAATGTTGCAGTTTAAATTTGAGAAGAGATGTGATTGTGATGTGACCTGAGGCTGCTTTATGAGGAGAAATTTATAAGCAACAATGATGATAGTTCTCTCCTTTCTGCCTTCTGGTGAAGAATATTAATGCAGGGATCAGTGGCCCAAGGGCAGCAAGAAGTTTGAAAGGGGAAGGAGACGGTGCAGTGTACCAGAGGGTACATCTATCTTATTTCATGTCCTCAAAACCCTGATTACCTTTCTTCATCTGCTTTAATATTGTTTCCTGTGCAGACACTCAAGTACCCATTATTTCATATCCATGATGTTTCCAGATTTTCCAGAATTTAACGCTCCATCAGAAAAAAACAACACTGAATAAGAATCTAAATAAGAGTGAGTCAAGACTAACTCTCTTCATCTCCATATTCTTGATCCACTTCAGAGATTGGCCTTGAGGGTCTACCAGTAGGGGCCATCTTGAAAGAAGACAAAGAAATAAACAACTTGTATTTACAGGATGAAACGCATGTTTTGTAGAGTGAATACAACCAAATCCTAACCATTTGAATTGAGTATGCTCACTGCACTACAGTTAATCAACCTTTAACAACAGATGGTGTCTACATGTACTGACCGGTTTCCGCGGGTGACGATAACTCCATTCTCAGTAGAGAACGTGTCAGAGGGCAGACCCTGAAGGTTCCAGCCCCTCACTTCTGTGGGCTTGGACAGAAACACGGCAAAACTGAAGGCTGGAGTGCATGGGATCGCTAAGTCTCGTACCTGAGGGAAGAAAGACAGAAAGACTAGGGTTTGTTGGAAATACAACTCTTTCATGACTAGCTAGTAACTGGAGATGGCATACAAGTATATGGCAAGCTTTCCAATGAGCTGCACATGAGGACAGTAGTGGTTCTTGGCAGGGGCGAAGCAGGCAGCCGCCCTGGGCGGTCTTCATCATGACACATGGGGGGCAGCACGAGTATTGGAACAAAATTTATATTAATTAATATTATCTACCATCACTGTGTGGGGAATTGGCAAATTGGCACCCCCTGCAGGCGCCCCTGCTTGCTGAGAAGAAGAAGCTGTGAGTGAAGGGGAAGGGGGGTGGGTTCCACCTCTGGGTCTCCATATTGTAACGGACAGGGGGGGCAATTAATAGAGCAATACTCTAATGAAATGGAGGAATAAGTGGGCTTAAGTCAGTCACACCTTGACTTTCTTCCAAATAGGGCACATTTCATTGATAATATTATGAATACAGATCATTCACGTTTTACTTTTAGTTTGCTGTTCTTAGCGCAATACTGTAATAATTAGATTCTCTTTCGTGTGTTTTCACATTTGTGTGATGGAGGATTTGTGCTAGCGGCAGCTGCACGGTGCTGAAGCGGGCAGCACTGTCGCCTCACAGCGAGAGGGTCCCGGGTTCGATTCCCGGGTTTCTTCTGTGTGGAGTTTGTGTAACGGGTTGTAAATCGTTTGTTTAAAATGCCTGCATAAATGGGGACGGCGCCATCTGCTGGTGTCGATGTTGCATTGCGGCACTTGCATCGCGAGTTAAAAGAAATGCCTTATGGGTAATCCACAGCAGAACTTGTGGAAACTGCTGTGGTAAGTCGCATGCTAAACGCTGCAGGGATAATTGCAAGCTAAAAAGCCCTAAAGCCCACAACACATCACTTTAGTTATTGTATTTCTGTTATATAATTGAGGAATGAATGCTGTTTATTCGGCGTCGGGTACATCGTTACGTTCAGGCGCGGAGCTAAATGCTAGCTAATGCGTAGCGTATTTCACGTGTCTCTGATGCTAGCTCTCCATTTCCATTTATTTTGTGTTGTGTAGGGCTGCTTGTGTCTGTCCGTGATGCTGAACTGCTTGTTCTGACACACTGGTTTCCCCATGTGCAGGTAAATGGTTGCATTTGTTTAGTTCCATTGTGGTGCCCAAGATTTATATTGTTTATATATATTGTATTTAATGCAGGAGAGATGTTACTTCTCACAGGCTGATGGCTTGAGTTTTGTTTTACATTTTACTGTGGAAGATGTATACTGTACTGGATACTGTATTGTATTATATCTTTGTTGGACACAGGTTCCACTGTACGGTCACATGAAGAGAGTTTAATAAAGAGCAGAACTTGTGGAAACTGCTGTGGGCTGCTTGTGTCTGTCCGTGATGCTGAACTGCTTGTTCTGACACACTGGTTTCCCCATGTGCAGGTCAAAATTACACAACGCGGAGATCAAGAGAGACTGGTAGGAAGAGGACTGTTACATTGGTGCCGTGACCCGTCCATGACTACACCGGACCGGGCTGGTGTCTTCTCTTCTCATCACTGCATCCTTTTACAGCCACAATTCTTTCTTTGTTTTGAACGTCAGGTTTATTTAGCTAGTGGCAGCCATATTGTACTGTGATTGTCATTTTATTTGAGTGTGGACTTTGATGTTGAGTATGAGTCTCAACAAGTATAATACCCCTGACAGGATTTCTCTTAGTATTGGTCGAGGAAGAGGGTTCCATAGTACGCCCATTCCTTTTTCAGTAAGTGACCATCAGGTCAGGGATAAAATAACTTTTGATGATGATTCTATGCACAGTTCTATCAGGAGTAGGGATGTAGTGACGCCTCAAACTCAGCCTACAGTAGAGTTACATCCACCACATAGCACAAACACATCAGTCCCAGCCCCTCCCCTTGATGACACAAGACTAGCTGACCAAATGAGCACTATTGTGCAACAGATAGGGCAGCAGCTAGCTGATAGCATTATGTCACATCTGAGCACGTCAAGGCCCACAGCTGCAGTACATACAAGTCATGAAGAGGAACGCAATAAAAGAGACTGCTCCTCAAGCCACACACTGGATCTCTCCCAAATCCAGCTGGTCTCTCAGAGGAAAGTTAAGGACCCACCCGTATTCCGAGGAGAGGGCTCGGATACGCTGACTGTTGATGAATGGGAGGATTCAATGAAGAATTACATCAGAAAGAGTGGTGTCCAGCTGGAGAATCAAGCTGAGGAAATTCTCGTCCACCTGAGAGGCAGAGCAAAGGATGTCGTGAGATTTGGAATAAGGAATGGTGAAGTTGATGTCCAGCATAACCCGCATGCCATCTACGGGATCATTCGTAAACATTTCAGCTCTAGCCATTGCTCCTCTGTGCCCCTTGCAGACTTTTATTCCACCCTGCCAAAAGAACACGAAGATCCATATGAGTATTGGCTAAGACTGAACAGAGCTGCTGATGTTGCTGCAGGTTGTCTTACAGAGCAAGGTAAAATGTTCGACAGTCCTAGTGTTGAGGTTACACGCATGTTCATCAGACACTGCCCCAGTAGAGAGTTAGCTCTTACCTTTAGATCCAAAACAATTGATAAGTGGTCGGCTCGTGAGGTCCAGGAAGTGTTAGATGAATACCATCTAGAGAAGGGAATAAAATCTTCTGTTGAGAGGAGTAGCAGAGTCAATGTGCACAAAGCTGAGGTTAACCCCGATGCCACTTCAGTTTCAGTTAACCCAGAACAAAAACCTCCGGTGAGCCAAGACACTTCTACTCTGGAGAGGCTAATGGGAATGTTAGAGAAAGTGCTACTTCAGGGCCAAGGTTACGCTCAAGCCAACAAAAAGCCAAATATCAACCACAGACTCCCGAAAATTGATGGCTTAAATGACACACCATGTTCCTTATGTAACGACAGCTCTCACTCTGCCCTGACACACTGCCGAGAGAACAGACTGTGTTTCCTGTGTCATTCACCTGGCCACTCAAGACGCAACTGTCCCCAGGGGAGACACCCCCCTCTGCACAGTCAGCAGGGAAACTAAGTGATCTGCGTGCAGGGGAGGACAGCGCAGATCAAGTGAGTGAGCCTCCCACTTTGGATTTGACAGACATTGACGACTATGAATCATTGTGTCACACTTACAGCAGCATAGTGTCATCGCATAAAACACTGATTGTGCAAGGTCTGCAAAAGCTTGCGAAGACCGACAGTCTATTCTATACTGATGTGTTGACTGACGGTGCTCATGTTCTCAGAGCGTTGGTTGACAGTGGATCCATGGCATGCACCATCAGTGAGGCAGCTGACGCAAAACTCTCCCAGTCTATCCCGAACAGTGAAAGAAAATCAGCTGAGGAATTTGTCATTGTTGGCTGTGGAGGCCACCTCGTCACACCTTCTGCCATGTATGACCTCGCTACTACAGTTTATGGCTATAAAGTGATCATTCCTGTTCTAGTTGTACCCGGACAGACTGATGAGATGATTCTCGGCAGCAATGCCATTAAGTGGCTCATTACACAGACGAGAGAAACCATGCTAGGCCAAGACACCACATCTCCTCTGAACGGTGCTCAGAGTGACAAAATACCCCATTTATTCTCCCTGCTGTCTGACTCAGATCGATGCGAAAGTGGGGCTATGCCAAACAAGATCGGCACTGCTAAACTCAGAAGGTCGGTCACTCTACAGCCGATGCTTGAACATTTGGTGTGGGCTAAGCTACCTACGTCTGATATCTCTGTAGTGGGGAGAGCAGTCGTCATCGAACCTACTCGGTCCAAGGCCAGACCTGCACAAATTATGGTGGGGAGAGTCGTCACTTCCATAAGGGGGGATGGCTGGGTTCCAGTCAAGATAGTGAATCCCACTGATAAGCCACTAACCCTTAAAAGGAATGCAAAAGTTGCAGATGTTTCCCCTTGTCTCTCTGTGCAGGACTTACCTGAACCTGATCACGTCCAGTCCAGTGTACAGTACACGCAGTGGCCGTCGCCTACACCCAGGTCGGAAGAGGAGATATCACGCTTCTTAAGTGACGTGGGTCTGCAGGATTTGGACCTCTCATCTTGTGAAGTCTCCCTCGAGTGGAAAAATAAACTGCTACAGATGATCGAGCGGTATGAGTCTGTATTCTCGAGACACAAAGTGGACTGTGGTGAGGCGAAAGATTTTGTCCACAGAATACGCCTGGTGGATGACAAGCCCTTCAGGTTTCCGTTCAGGCGGGTTCCGCCTTGCCACTATGACAAGCTTCGGACTACCCTGAATGAGATGGAAGAACAGGGAATAATTCGCAAATCTCAGAGCGAGTACTCATCCCCTCTTGTCCTGGTTGTGAAGCCGAACGGTGATCTCCGCATCTGCAATGACTTCAGGTGGTTGAATGCGAGAACGGTGAAGGATGCGCATCCGTTGCCTCATCAGACAGACGCCCTCGCAGCACTTGGTGGCAATGTGTTCTTCTCAACGATGGACCTCACGTCTGGTTTCTACAATGTCAGGCTGCATGAGGACGATAAGAAATACACAGCTTTCTCCTCCCCATTCGGTCTCCATGAATATAACAGGATGCCCCAGGGCCTGACAAACAGTCCTGCCACGTTCATGCGGATGATGATGTCCATCTTTGGCGACGAAAACTTCACAAGCTTGTTATGCTACCTGGATGATCTGATGGTCTATGCTCCATCCGAACAGGTTGCACTTGAGCGTTTGCAGATGGTTTTCATGCGCCTCGCCGCCAACAACTTGAAGCTCTCGCCAAGGAAGTGTCACTTCCTCCGCCGATCGGTGAAGTTTCTGGGACACATCATATGTGGAGATGGTGTTAAGACAGACCCGGGTAAAGTGCAGGCTGTGAATGATGTGCAGGAAGCTGACCTGATGGAGTGTGATGGAAAAACTCCATGTGCTAAGAAAATCAGATCTTTCTTAGGGATGGTCCTCTACTACCACCATTTTATTGAGGGATGTTCTGCTAAAGCTAAGCCGCTGTTCAACCTTGTAGCTGAGCCCACCGCACCACACAAAAGAGGGAGAGGCCCTAAACCACGACTCAAAAGAGGCCACCTGAGACTGTCTCCAACTGACTGGAATGACGAGTGCAGAGAAGCATTCAAAACTTTGAAGAAGGAGCTTGTGCACAGTGTCACATTGGCCCATCCAGATTTTGATGCACCATTCATCCTCGCTGTCGACGCCTCCTTTGACGGCTTGGGGGCTGTCCTTTCTCAACTGCCCCTTGATGGAAAGTTTGCCAGACCGGTGGCATTCGCCAGCAAGACGCTTTCACACTCCCAGTTGAACTATCCAGCACATCGGCTGGAGTTTCTTGCTCTCAAATGGGCAATCTGCGACAAGTTTAGCCATTGGCTAAAAGGGCGGCCTTTCACAGTCTGGACAGATAATAATCCATTGACATACATTTTGACTAAGCCCAAGTTAGATGCATGTGAGCAAAGGTGGGTTTCAAAGCTTGCTGCATACAGTTTTGACCTGAACTATGTCCCCGGCACAAAGAATGTGGTTGCTGATGCACTCAGCAGGGAGCCATTTGTCCAGTCCTGTATAAGCCACCGCCTTGTGACTGAGCCTTACACCTCTTTACTGAAGCAAATTAGTGGGATGGTGGATAGAACAGTGCAAGATGCGTTCAGGTGTACTACTAACTGCCAGTTGGTTGTTGATCAGTCCGAGGGGGAAGCGGTTGTCACCCCGCCTCCTCCTCAGGGATCCCTCTCATCACAGGATGTCTCAGCCGTGTTGGATGCGCACGACTCTGGTGGAGTCAGCCAAATGAGAGCCACGGGTCCAGTTATTCCCCAGCTTGCTGGTGTTGACCAAACTGCCTCCTTGCCGAGGAGTGAACTGGTTAATCTGCAGGAGCAGGATGAGATCTTGGGCAGGGCTCTCTTTTATGTCCAACGTCATCGGAGACCCACTAGGCGCGAGCGTGCTGATGAGTCTCGTGGAGTGGTGAAGCTGTTGAGGCACTGGCCCAAACTCTCCATCAAAGACGGCATGTTGTACAAGGTGAAGAAAGACAGGCAAATGAACGTGACAATTCACCAGTTTGTTGTTCCAGACTCCCTGAAAGCACAAGTCCTCCATGGCCTCCACGATTCAGCTGGTCATCAAGGGCAGGCTCGCACGGTCTCTCTTGCCAGGCAGAGATTTTTCTGGATAGGAATGGAACGTGACATCATCGATCATGTGAGAAACTGCTTCCGCTGTGTGGTTGGCAAGACCTCAGAGCCTAATGGTCGAGCTCCCCTTGAAAGCATTTGCACCTCTGAGCCGATGGAGCTAGTTTGTATTGACTTTTGGACTGCTGAACAGAGCGGTAAGAAGTGTGTGGATGTTTTGGTTGTCACAGATCATTTCTCCAAACTGTCGCATGCTTTCCCATGCAAGAATCAGTCAGCGAAGCAGGTTGCTCGTCGTCTCTGGAATGACTTCTTCTGCATATATGGGTTTCCTAAACGCATCCATTCGGACCAAGGAGCCAATTTTGAAAGTCAACTCATTAAGGAGCTCCTGGAGATGGCTGGCATCCAGAAATCGCATACTACCCCTTACCATCCTATGGGGAATGGAGTTGTCGAGCGATACAATAGGACTCTTGGGAATATGGTGAGAGCTCTTCCTCCCCATTCCAAGGCCAGATGGCCACAAATGCTTCAGTTGCTGACGTTCTGTTACAACTGTACTGAGCATGAAACGACAGGATTTGCGCCCTTCTATCTCATGTTTGGGAGGATTCCACGTCTGCCAGTTGATGTTGTGTTCCAGCATGCCCTCCCCAACGGTGCTGTTGTTAACCACTGTGAGTTTGTCTCTCGCCTGAAACGTGACCTGTCTGAAGCTGCGTGTGTTGCCCGGCAGAACAGTCGGACAGAACAGTCTCGCCAAGCAAAGAACTACAACCGCAAGGCAAGAGGTTCTCCCCTCACTGTTGGTGACAGAGTCTTGCTTGCAAACCGTGGTGAACGGGGCAAGAGGAAAGTTGCTGACAAATGGGAATCCACAGTTTATGTCGTCGCATCTGTGAAACCTGGAATCCATGTGTACCGCATCAGGGATCCGGTGACATCAAAGGAAAAGGTTGTTCACAGAAACCTCCTGCTCCCTGTGAGCTTTCTCCCGGCTGGTGATGATGATGCATTGGAGTCAAGTTGCTGGTCTGTTGCTGGAAGTGGACAATGTGACCCAGTAGTTCCTGTTGACATACAAGACAGTGAGACGAAGACGATTAACTGGCTCCTACAAATGGATGATGACAGTGATGAAGATGCTGCAGCTAGCCAGCCCGATTGTTCTCATGTCGTGTCTGTGAGTGCCCCACCCTCAGAAGCTGAAGTAGTCATGGTCCCACGTGCCATGAGTGAGATCGTGTGTGCCCCTGATCATTCAGTACAAGCCGTACAGTTGCCCTCCTCTGAGATCCCTGATGGTCATGTTTTGCCTCAGTCTGCACCCTCCCTGCCCTCTACGGCAGAAGTGCGACGGGTTCCTTCCCCAGTACATGTGACTGACATTCAGCCAGATGCACACACACAGGACCACACAGTTTTCACACAGCCACCCCCAATTTGCACTAGGACAGGTAGACCTATAAAACCTCCACCCCGACTGATTTGTGAGATGAATGAACAGGTTGTGGACGACTCAGAGTCGACAGTTGTTTCATTATTCACATTTGTGAGGAACGTGTTTTCTGGGTAGTTTGCTAAATGGTATGTGAGTGTTGTTTTTTTGCGCTGGTGGGTTGGAGTTATCTTTATTGAAGAGCGATGTTTACAATATGAAAGGTGTACACGGCATCTTTTGTGTCTATGTTGGTGTGGGGATTGGCCGACCCCCTTACCTACTTATTTCCAAGTGGAAGATTTCTAACTGACTTTAACAGGATTATGCTCTTAGTACAAAGCAACTCGTCAAACTTGTATTTTTTGTGTGTGTGTGTGTTTTGATTGTTTTGCCCCAATTTAGCAGGATTTTAGAGGGGTGTATGTAACGGGTTGTAAATCGTTTGTTTAAAATGCCTGCATAAATGGGGACGGCGCCATCTGCTGGTGTCGATGTTGCATTGCGGCACTTGCATCGCGAGTTAAAAGAAATGCCTTATGGGTAATCCACAGCAGAACTTGTGGAAACTGCTGTGGTAAGTCGCATGCTAAACGCTGCAGGGATAATTGCAAGCTAAAAAGCCCTAAAGCCCACAACACATCACTTTAGTTATTGTATTTCTGTTATATAATTGAGGAATGAATGCTGTTTATTCGGCGTCGGGTACATCGTTACGTTCAGGCGCGGAGCTAAATGCTAGCTAATGCGTAGCGTATTTCACGTGTCTCTGATGCTAGCTCTCCATTTCCATTTATTTTGTGTTGTGTAGGGCTGCTTGTGTCTGTCCGTGATGCTGAACTGCTTGTTCTGACACACTGGTTTCCCCATGTGCAGGTAAATGGTTGCATTTGTTTAGTTCCATTGTGGTGCCCAAGATTTATATTGTTTATATATATTGTATTTAATGCAGGAGAGATGTTACTTCTCACAGGCTGATGGCTTGAGTTTTGTTTTACATTTTACTGTGGAAGATGTATACTGTACTGGATACTGTATTGTATTATATCTTTGTTGGACACAGGTTCCACTGTACGGTCACATGAAGAGAGTTTAATAAAGAGCAGAACTTGTGGAAACTGCTGTGGGCTGCTTGTGTCTGTCCGTGATGCTGAACTGCTTGTTCTGACACACTGGTTTCCCCATGTGCAGGTCAAAATTACACAACGCGGAGATCAAGAGAGACTGGTAGGAAGAGGACTGTTACATTTGCATGTTCTCCCCGTGTTAGCGTGGGTTCTCTCAGGGTTCTCCGGCTTCCTCCCACAGTCCAAAGACATGCAGGATGGACCTGTCTGTCTCTACATGTCAGCCCTGTGATAGACTGGTTACCTGTCTGTCTCTACATGTCACGTTGTCATTCAAGCTAGAACCGCCACTGCATGAGGTTATACTGTATGTCTTTATGAGGGGTGTGTGTGTGTACCCCACCTCCTTCATCCAGATGCCAAGCAGTGTGTCTCTACAGTTGGACAGGAAGGGACCCATGTAGGACAGGAAAGATGCTGCTAGCAAACAGTCTCCCACCAGGTATCCCATGTTCTCCTCCAGACCCTGACACAGAAAGAGAGGAACATGCGTTATGTATTGTACTGTTTGTTGTTCAGGCCTGATTATTTGTGTTATTGGTGTGCTTGCGTGTGTCCTACAGCAACTATTTCCTCCCAGAGAAGCCTCTCTCCAGCCAGGCCAGTCACCAGTTTGTCGGCTCGGTCCAGCTTCTCCTCCATAACATCGGATTTCTTCCCCAAACTGTCCTTTATCAGCATTTTCTCACCCAGCTGCTTTTCCAGCTGCTTTGTTTTCTCCCCCAGCTGCCCCAAACACACACACAGACACACACACACACACACACACACATTATACACATTATATTGGCATATACAGTATATATATATATATATATATATATATTAGGGCCGGGACTCGATTAAAAAAGATAATCTAATTAATTAGAGGCTTTGTAATTAATTAATCGAAATTAATCGCATTTTAATCGCATATAAATAATTAATATAAGTAATTTTTTTCACATGGATTTTTAGTAAACCATTGAATAATTACTGAACACATAAGCTTAAGCAAAAACATATTGTTTATTTTTGTTCAACCAAGTCCAACAGACCAGTGCAATTTTTCCCATTAACAAACACACACACACAAACATACAAATGGCCCCCCCCTGCCCCCCTGTTCAGACCAGACGCATATTTCTCTGCGATGGTCGACAAGTGCTTCTGCTCAGCTGTTGTTCATTCAGAGCTTCTTTTTTTTTATCATAACCACATAACATAAATACGCCATGTTTCTGTAACCAAGAAGTTTGTACACTTCTTTTATCCGTTCAGAGAGAGAGAGAGAGAGAGAGACACACACAGACCGAGAGAGTGTGTATGGTAGTAGACAGTAGTAGTGTAGATAGATACAGTTGAAATACACATATTTGTTTATCTACTCTTCACATTTATTTAATGTATTTCCTCTTCCTGTTTCCCGGTGCGAGTTTAGATACACAAATATCGCATTTGTCAATCGCAGTATTTTATTTTGAAAATTGCTTTTATTTTGAAAATTGACCGGATTGTCTCGTGTTTCTTTGTGTGATTTCCTGCCGGAATTGACACGATCGCTCGCGGCATGCGCAAAAAAATGGCGCAGACGCCGAAACGATCGCTTCACGGTGCGGGACGGCCGCGCCTATTCGCGTCTGGTGTGAACTACACTATCGCTTAAAGGGATAGTTCGGAATTTCGGACATAAGACCTATTTTCCAAGTGAGCCGGTGTGTTCGAGACGTCTGGAAACGTTTTCAAGAAATTTCATTCAGTTCTTCTAGTTGCCGAGTTCGCTTGTGCTATGGCTAGCGCAAGTCAATGGTTCTTAGCTAGACAGGCGTTTAAAAACTGTCTTGCCCACTCTACAGTGCACCCGAGGCAAATCCATTTTAACGGCAGACTATCGATGTACATATGTGTTGATAGAATGTTTCAAATAAAACCAACCTTGCATTTTTAAGGATTTATGTCTCAGCAGCAGCAGCAGCAGCATGTCATACTTCCTAGTAGGCTATGGCAGCGGCGGAGTGATATCACCTAGCACTTATAAGTTAACGGTTCTATAATAGTTTGTTTACCTGCTGTCTTTGCTACAGACGCAGAGTAGCCTGCAGTGCTAGTTTCTTCAATCTCACAGAAATGGCCACTTTTGGAGAATATACTGAAACTTTTGAAGACTCTGATGGGGAGTTTTTTCCACCCAAACCCAACCGTATCTGTACGAGCCTGAATATACAGAGGAAGAATTGCGCGAGAGGGATGCTCAAAGGGCAGAACATGAACGAGCGTCTGTGGAGACCGAGATAGCCCCCGCTGGAGCTGAGAACCGGGACCGAACAAACGGAGACTGGTGGTGCCAGGAGGGAATCCCCCGCAACGCATCCGAGGGTTTTCGGGTCTACGGACGGAGCAGAGGTCCGGGTTCGCGGTGCGTAATTGTGGGTTCGCGTGGCCGTGGGCTGCCCGGTGTTTGCGTGAGGTCCAAGCACTTTTCACCCAGGTCTGACGGCATGAGTTCCGACAATTCGTCCCACTTCGATTGCCTATTTACGGGCAGTATTTCGGGTGGCGCGTCTTAGAGTTTTGAGTCCGACGGAGCAAAGTAAAATTCTAGAAAAAAGTAAGATGTGTGGATTCGCGGAGCCGCCCGCTGCCCGGTGTTGGTCTGCGGTCCAAGGGCTTTTCACCCAGCTCTGAGGGCACGAGGCTCGAATATTCGGCGGTGTTCATGTGTCTATTCACCGCAACGCGTCCGAGGGTTTACGGTTCTCCGGACAGAGCAGTGGTGCGTAATTGTGGATTCGCGTGGCTGTGGGCTGCCCGGTGTTTGAGTGAGCTCCGAGGGCTTTTCAGACAGCCTTGGGGGTATAACTGCCGACAGTTTGGTCCGGTTCGATTGCCTATTTATGGGCAGTATTTCGGGCGGCGTGTCTTAAAGTTTTGAGTCCGACGGAGCAAAGTAAAATTCCGCTGCTGCTGAGAAACTAGTTCCTCAAAAAATGGATAATTCATGCGATGCGAGGTTAGTTTTGTTTTAAATATTATTCTATCAACACAGATATGTACATCGACACAAGGCCGTAGCTACCATTGAGGATACCGAGGTCATGTCCTCGGCATTTTTTTTTCACTGATTTCACTTTCCAATTTTTAAAAGTTGACTTTTTTTTCCTTCCATAACCAAGGGAAAATAAGTATAGCGGTACAGCTTTTACAGCTGTTATAGAGCGTGGTCGCAGGTATTATTACAATGTTTCCATTTCATTGTCTTCGCGACAAGTCTATTTTTTTCTCACGAGATATTGTTTTTAACATTAATTTTTTTATGCCGACTGGGGGCGAGCGCGCACGCACCAGATCAGGCACCGATAAAAAACTAAAAAGGAGCCGGTTAGAAATGAAGATAGGAAAAGCACAAAGAATGTCCAGGAGACCCGTCCTCACGAACGAGGGAGGATCAGATCAGATGGTGGCACAGGTTTAGCGATGAGGAAATCGTCACTGTCAGCTGCACATTCTGTCAGCAGGTCCGCTCCATGCAGACACTTTACAATTGATTGGTGTGACTGTTTGATGTGATTTAAAATAAAAGATTCTTCTGTGAATTTGGGTTCGTTGTGGTGGTATGTCTTCTTGATGCTCAGCCAGGTACACAGGACAATCAAACGGAGAAACGGAGACATACTTTTTTCAGTGTTTACTTTCTTAACTAGCCGGCTTTATCCCCATGACAGCGACCAAACAATCACAACTACTAGGCTACTGAACCAATCACAGGCCAGGGGAACAGGGTCTATGACACACACGTAGGAACATGAATAGGCCGATACAAAATATCTAACAACTAATTTACATCTGTCAACAATTAATTAAATTTACTATACCCAAACATATCCCAACTTAACACTATTTCATTGGTTTGTGGTTGGGAATTATTGAAACAGGGTGATAAGCAACTGCAGAGCAGTGCAGGGATGTAAAGCCAAGGGGGCCACTCCCCCCACCACCCCCCCCCCCCCCCCCCTTCCCCATCCACTCTCTCTCTCTACACACACACACACAAACACACACACACACCTACACACACACACAAAACACACACAGTAGTATAGGCCAGGCCAGCCATATACAGATGTTAAGGAATTTCAAGACATGAATTTTCATTCCAGTTAATTAATGATAATCAAGTTAAAACCTTCTCTCTCACACAGTTTAATATAAAACCTCATGTTCATCCACTTAACGTCAGAATTACATGACTGTTTATACAACCAGATGTTCAGCATCACTTGATGTTCCACCTCTTCCTTTTCAATCAACGACAAAATGAACGTTGAAGTTCAACATGTTAGTTATTACTGAAAATAAAAGTGTAATTAGCCACACTGATCTGTTTTATTCGTGCTTATTTCTTTCTTTTTGACCTTGGGGTGGGTCAGGGGGGCAGTTCAGGCCAGGAGGACTTTTGTTTTGAGGGTTGAGTTGGGATTGACCTCGGTATTTGAAAAATCCTGGCTACGGCCTTGCATCGACAGTCGAGTGTTTTAATTGATTTGCCTCGGGTGCACTGTGGAGTGGGCAAGACTGTTTTTAAAGGCCTGTCTAGCTAAGAACCATTGCCTTGCGCTAGCCATAGCACGAACTCGGCAACTAGAAGAACTGAATGAAATTTCTTGAAAACGTCTGCAGACGTCTCGAACACACCGGCTCACTAGAAAAATAGGTCTTATGTCCAAAATTCCGAACTATCCCTTAAAGGTACGTGTCCACAGGCAGCGGTGTTTCCCCGCGTCCCATTCATTAGGGGAATTCGACTTGATGTAGCTGCCTGCAGCACGCTATCTAACGTGAAGGATTGTGGGTTGAAAGTGATGCCTGATGGCCAGAATTTGTGTCCGACTTAGCACCAACTACAAAGACGTCACAGGGTCGCGACCATATTACGTGACCCAAAACATCGCGGGAACAAGTTTTTAAGATCCGCTTCTTGCAGCGCGGTCTACGGCGGCTGCAACCGGCTTGTCCACACCTACACTTCAGCGGAATGGTTCTCATTGGTTAAAAGTTCAATGACGTGTGTTCAGGTCCGCACTCGGCGGCCACCTTGTGGTGAAATGATTTAATGATTTGCCTTTTTATTTTGGTCGCTCTGATCTCATGGCTTGATCTAAAGTTCTGTGCATTGTGCTGTGAGTAGGCCCATGTATTTGTGAGGTCTGGTTAATACAAACATAGAATGATAATACAAATATACTCGAAAAAAGGAATGTCTATTATTTGAGGTGCTGATGGGCGGGGATAAAGGGGACTGTGGGCGCAGCCAGGTGAAGCGCAGGTGAAAAGTGTGATTACTGATTTTAGTCTTTGTTCAGAATCAGCGGGAGCGTCACGTTACATCTTTCGATCGTGAGTAATATTTTTTCAGCTGTTAAGAACTATATGAAATAAAAGAAACAACTGAGATATAAGTGACGTCCTTTTGGTTTGTGGACACGCATCGAAGATCAAACTCCCGCTGACTAGTGTCACCTAATTGTCTTTGAAAGTGCCACTACAATAAATCGAAAGATAACGTGGAGATCGACTGTTGCATTTAATTGGAATCCATCGGGTCAAACATGCCATAAGAGTGAAAGCCGTGATTTCTGCCTCCATAACGAATGAAATAAATGATTTGGCTGTGATACATGACGAGTGGAAACACCGGTGATACTGACCTTGCGGAAAGAGGCGAGGATGATGAGTTGTGCGCCAACTGGAGGACCACTATGGAAACCCCCTTAAGATTGCAATTCGACTTGATGTAGCTGCCTGCAGCGCGCTATCTAACGTGAAGGATTGTGGGTTGAAAGTGATGCCTGATGGCCAGAATTTGTGTCCGACTTAGCACCAACTACAAAGACGTCACAGGGTCGCGACCATATTACGTGACCCAAAACATCGCGGGAACAAGTTTTTAAGATCCGCTTCTTGCAGCGCGGTCTACGGCGGCTGCAACCGGCTTGTCCACACCTACACTTCAGCGGAATGGTTCTCATTGGTTAAAAGTTCAATGACGTGTGTTCAGGTCCGCACTCGGCGGCCACCTTGTGGTGAAATGATTTAATGATTTGCCTTTTTATTTTGGTCGCTCTGATCTCATGGCTTGATCTAAAGTTCTGTGCATTGTGCTGTGAGTAGGCCCATGTATTTGTGAGGTCTGGTTAATACAAACATAGAATGATAATACAAATATACTGGAAAAAAGGAATGTCTTCCACATTCTGCCTTACGTGTGTGTGTGTGTGTGTGTGTATATATATATATATATATATATATATATACATACACACACTTTATATATAACATATCCTCTTTGGTTTGCTGCTGTGTTCTATCGCTTGAGCACCATAGTCACGTTGACTTTGTTGTCCGACTTGACGGCATTTGGCGACAGACTCTTTTAGAACCCGCCCCCTCAGACACCTGCAGCTCTCGTCGGCGTGATAAGTCAAGTCAAGTCAAGCCAAGACCATCCTGAACAAGCCTATTGTCTATATGAAAAGCCGTGCAATGCATTCTGGTAGCGTTGCGGCGAATGTCGAGAGACGGTGCGAGTTGGCCACTCCTTATTTGCCTAAAGTTGAAGTCGAATCTACTTTATGCTAATCAAAGGGGCCGGGCTCAACTCGCCGCCTCGGGAACGCTCGCGAAAATCTTCTAAACTGAATGTGGTCGATCTAAAAGACAGATCCAGCAACTGCATAGCTTATTTCTCGCTTAAAATGTTTTCAGAAACACCTTTCGGTGAACTATTTTCGTAAAATAAGAGAAAGTTTCCAAACGAGCCGCCATGTTGGTCTGCGTGAACTCCGGAGCAGACAGGACAGCAGTGAAAGTGTTCGTCCTATCAAGTGCAGCCATTAAGTGTACGCGTGATTGTACGAAGGACAGCGCCTGTCAATCATCCTCTAGTGGCAGCCCACCAAGCGTGCAATACTGGGAAGCGGCGCGTCCACTCGCGTTTAAAATCGCCCCTGTGGACACGTACCTTTAAAGCCCTGATTATGCTTCCGCGTAATCAGGGCTTTAAAGACTGACCGACCGACCGAGACTCTTGGTGTATATCGTCGTTAGCCTCGTTATAGCCTATTTGTTTACTTTCCGGCTTTAAACATCCACTATTTTTCAGAACTTGGTGTTTTATTTCTTTGTGCAAAAGCGACAAGGTGCAAACAATAAAACGAGGTGCAAACAATAAAACGAGGTGAAAACAATAAAAGAAGCCTATTAAAAGTTTAAATGGCGGTGTTTATGAGTGGAAACCGGATAGCGGTCTCCAGCGGATGTAGTTAGCGGACCAATCACAGCCAATGCCGCTGCGTTGGCGTTGCGTTGGTGTTGCGTCGCCTCGACGCGCATCTAGGATTTTTGGGAGGTACACGTCAGGCCCTTGCGTTGGACGTAAGGGGGGTCCGCAAGGACGTAAGAGGTCCGCAAGCCCCCTTGCGTTGTGTCGACGCGGAAGCATAACTCAGCCTTAACAAGGGCGCCGAAAGGAAGCGGGCGCCGAAAGGAAGTGGGCTCCGCTACGCGCCTATTCACGGCGCTTCCGCGGCCGGTGTGCACCAGGCGTAATCGGTCCGCCTGAAACTCATCCAGTGAGAATCGTTCCGCGGTGCAAAAATAAGTGTGAATAAAATGCGTACATTTTTTTAACGCGTTAATGTTTGTGTAATTCATTAATCTTAATCTTTAAATTAATTAACCTATATATGTGTGTGTGTGTGTGTGTGTGTGTGTGCTAAATGCCCATCATGCACTTGGATCCATACCTCTCGTAGTGTGTTCTGGGCTGCTGCCATGGCTGCCTGTTTCGCTGCTAACTGGGCCACTGCAACAGTCAGCTGGGCCTGCTTCGGCTTCACTAAACTGTAGACCTGCCCATAAACCTGGAGGAGCAATGTCCAAAGCCATGGATGTATTTTGACTTATGTATTTTCCTTCATATATTAATTTAACAAAAACCACATCATTGTATGATAGCTCTTTTGCTATGCTTATTTTAGCAATTTTATTTTTGTTGCTGCTACACAATGATGTACTTAATGCATACAGCTCATTGTGCCACAATCAGTGCTGTAGGCTGCATGCATTTAAAAACACTTCATTACACACTCTTATGTCTGCTAGCATGTGTGTGTGTGTGTGTGTGTGTGTGTCTATTACCTCCATGGCTCTGACCCACATGCAGAGGGACTTGGCAGCCAGTGATACTTTGCCGATGATTTCTGGCTGGAAGTCTACCAGTCCACAGTACTGGCTGGTCTTCTTCAACACACGCTCCGTGATATTGTTCTTGTCAAAGTGAACTAATGTTTTGATGAAGTTGGAATCTCCTGCCCAGAGGTCAAAAACAAGGAAAATGTAAAGAATATATATTTTGCCCAATTCCTCTCATATGTGGCTTTCAGTTACATCTTTTTTCTTTCACTTTGTTTGTGATATCTATTGTCATGACAACTCCACAGCTTTGTGATCAGCAGAGCAGAGATCAGGTGGGTTTTCTTCAGTTGTGCTTCAGCAGACATTACAATGAACACTACATTTACACAAATAGGCTGGGGGCCAGTCCTTGTAGTAGTATCTAAAACATACTAATATCTAATTGCAGTTTACATCCGTGTTGTCCAAAATGCCATCACTTGATCTGTATTGGCCGATTGATTTAATTCTATTATTTGAGGTGCTGATGGGCGGGGATAAAGGGGACTGTGGGCGCAGCCAGGTGAAGCGCAGGTGAAAAGTGTGATTACTGATTTTAGTCTTTGTTCAGAATCAGCGGGAGCGTCACGTTACATCTTTCGATCGTGAGTAATATTTTTTCAGCTGTTAAGAACTATATGAAATAAAAGAAACAACTGAGATATAAGTGACGTCCTTTTGGTTTGTGGACACGCATCGAAGATCAAACTCCCGCTGACTAGTGTCACCTAATTGTCTTTGAAAGTGCCACTACAATAAATCGAAAGATAACGTGGAGATCGACTGTTGCATTTAATTGGAATCCATCGGGTCAAACATGCCATAAGAGTGAAAGCCGTGATTTCTGCCTCCATAACGAATGAAATAAATGATTTGGCTGTGATACATGACGAGTGGAAACACCGGTGATACTGACCTTGCGGAAAGAGGCGAGGATGATGAGTTGTGCGCCAACTGGAGGACCACTATGGAAACCCCCTTAAGATTGCAACAGTATTCATTGATAAATTGTTGAACTGGCCGCAGATTAAATCTGAAGATGCCAAATCCCTCCACAGTTTTTCCCTTTTTCTTGTGACCTGCATAAATGCTTTGGGAGATGTTGAATATATGGAGGAACAGGATAACCCGGCCAACATGAGAGTGGTGGTTGCAAAACTCCCCTATAAAATGAGAGAAAAATGGAGAGCTATGGCCTTTGACATCACAGAGACAAAGCAAAGCCGGGTAAGATTTGTGGATCTGGCAACCTTTGTGGACAAAGAGGCAAGAATAGCAAATGACCCCCTCTTTGGCGACCTGCATGGAATGGCAGGTGAAGGAAAAGAAAGAAAAATACCTGTTGCTGTAAAAATGTTAAAGAAAGAAAATTCAAGAGGCAGTAGTTTTGCCACCAGCGTGTCATTGTGCAGTGAAGCTGTCAATACAAGCAACAGGCCCACCACATCATGCAACAATGCTGCCCTCACCAGGCCATGTCTGTATTGCAGGAAAGATCATGCAATGGCTGAGTGTCACCAAATCCTAGAAAAATCACACAAAGAGAAGCTGGACTTTTTACGAAAGAATGGCATATGTTTCGGCTGTCTATTGAGGGGGCATCTTAGCAAAAATTGCAGCAGAAGAATGATATGTCAGGGGTGCTCACAAAAACACCCAAGCTTGTTGCACATTCATAAAGATGGAAATGTTAAAAAGCAAACTAATACAGGCTGTCAAACTGAATACACTGAAAATCTAACAACATCAGCAAACAATTTCAAGTGCTCTCGTGGGTCTGGATGAGGAAGCGTCTCTCGCTACTGGGGCCGGAGACAGCTGCACCCTGGCAATTCTTCCAGTGCGTGTCAAAGCAAAACTGGGGACAAAAATTCTGGAGACCTATGCATTCATCGATCCGGGGAGCTCCGGAACCTTTTGTACGGATGCACTGGTCAAACAGCTTAACCTGCATGGTAAAGGAACAGAGATAGTTTTAAGCACCATGAACTCAACCAAGCGTGTAAAGGGCTGTCTTGTAAGAAACCTGGAAGTTTGTGGGATCAATGAGGACAAATATATAACTCTCTCAAAGGTGTTTGTCCAAAAGAGGATTCCAGTTGGAAAGAAAAACATCCCTCACCAAAAGGACATTAACAAGTGGTCTTACCTTAGGGACGTGAAATTACCAGACATTGATGCTGATGTAAGACTCCTTATTGGAAATGACACTCCGGAAGTTTTTGAGCCTTGGAGAGTGATTCACAGTCGCAACAATGGACCATATGCTGTCAAGACAATCCTGGGATGGACAGTTAACGGACCGATAAGGGCACATGTGGAAAGAGAACAGCAGGCTGTCGCAGTTAACCGGATAGCAGTGGAAAACATAGAAAAGATGCTGTTGCAGCAGTACAGCATAGACTTTCCAGAACACAGCCATGATGACATACTGGAAATGTCAATTGAAGACAAAAGATTCATGGAATCAGTTTCAAAGTCCGTGGAATTGAAGGAGGGACACTACTACATTGAGCTACCAATGAAAGACGCAGAGATAAAGATGCCGAACAATCGAGAAGCAGCAATCCAGCGTGCACTCACCCTTAAGAAAAGACTGAGCAGGAATCCTGACTTTCATGCAGAGTATTCCAACTGCATGGCAGACATGTTGAATAAAGAATATGCTGTCAAGCTCCCTGAAATGCAGTTAAAGACGCAGGAACGCACAGCTTGGTATATACCTCACCATGGTGTATACCATCCACGAAAGAAAAAGCTTTGCATTGTGTTTGACTGTGCTGCCAGTTACCAGGGGATGTCTCTTAACCAAAGGCTGCTCCAAGGCCCGGACTTAACTAACACACTCATAGGTGTGCTGACTCGATTCAGAGAAGAAAGTGTGGCCATGATGGCTGACATAGAAGCAATGTACCACCAGGTGAGAGTCCCGGAGAAGGACACTGACCTCCTACGCTTTTTCTGGTGGCCAGGCGGAGACCTGTCCCAAGAGATGGCTGAGCACATGGTAGTAGTTCATCTTTTTGGAGCCACCTCATCTGCCAGCTGTGCAAACTTTGCCTTGCACAAAACTGCAGAGGACAACAGGATAAGGTCATCGCCAGAAGCTGTGGAAACAATAATGAGAAACTTTTATGTTGACGACTGCTTAAAGTCGGTTAGCAGTGAGAAGGCTGCCATACCAAAGAGCTCACAACACCATGCGCCACTGGAGGCTGCAAACTGTCTAGATGGACGAGTAACAGCCGTGCCCTTTTGAAGTCGGTGCCGGAGAATGACAGAGCAAAAGAGGTGAAAGCATTGGACCTTGTTAAAGACGCCCTTCCCATAGAGAGAGCCTTGGGTGTATTGTGGTGTGAAAACTCAGACTCCTTTAAATTCAAGGTTTCTACAAAAGAGAAGCCAAACACAAGAAGAGCAGTTCTTTCTACGGTCAGCTCCATATACGACCCTCTTGGATTTCTTGCCCCTGACATCAGGGCTGGACTGGGACCAAAAATCGGCCCGGGCATTTTTTTAGCCGAGACCGGCCCACCAGGTATCGATGGAAAGACAATGAAGCCTATGAATGAAAACAATTTTTTTTGTGACAATGCTTGTACACTGTCGGGCATCGCCCCTCGGCTGTAATTGGTCCAGCCCAGAATCAATCATGACTAAGGGGCCGATCTACCAGTTTTGTGTACCAATAGCAGTGTTTCCCACAGGATTCTATCGTGGGGGGCTTGTGATCTTGTAGGGGGGTCCGGGGGCATGCCCCCCCGGGAGAACATTTTTAATAGATTTAATTTTAATGCATCAATTTGGTGAATTTTGAGAACCAAAATATGACATCAATTACTGACCAATTTCTTGCAAACTGCTGGTACTAATACAAAATGTTGACATACTAAATGGGGTTGAGGAGTTTAAGCATTCAAGAAAAGATGAAAAGAAAAATTACTAAAACACAGTGCTGAGCCTTCCAGGGTTCCCCAATTAGTTTTCACTGAGGGCCAAATTATGTCCAGGTTGGTTGTAGTAGCAGATAGTGGTAGTAGTCATAGCCTGTGTTGAGGGACAGATACAAATGTACGCTTGAAAGAAAATAAGTCCAATATCAACGATTTATTTATTTGAATGCCCCTGGAGAATATTTTGATCAACAACAAAAAACAACAGCACTTCAGCAAGTGGCGCACAAGAGGAAAACAATATTGTATAACAGTAGCGTTAATGGTTTTTGTTTGCAGCGTCTTGCTTTTGTCTTGTAATTTGCAGACGGTCCCTGCGCACTCGCCCGGCTGTCACTGCGCATATAGATCAATGTTCTCCGTTCAGCTCAGAGGACAGCTGATTTTTGTAAAAAATCTGTGTTTTGGTGCTTGTAGCTCGTAGTCTTTGATATTACGGTGGGAAAGAGGCATCATTTGTGTTTGAAAACGTTTCACTTCAGATGTATTGATCCCGAATCTGTGAATATATTTTCAACTTTACCGACTCTTTATTTCACCTTATGGCAGGTTATTAGTTAGTCACTGGGTCCGCACGGCCCGGATTTGCTCTTGCGGGCCAGATTTGGCCCGCGGGCCGCTAATTGGGGATGGCTGCTTTATACTATTAGTTTATTATGACTATTATTATTATTAATATAAGTGGGTGACTATTCCTCAGCCTTCCTTGGTGTTTTGGTTTTGACATACGCGCACGCACTGTCAAACTCGCGCAGCTAAGGGGGGTCGGCGGGGGGGACGCCTTGCCATGGCGACGGGGGAAAACAGAACGTTGATGAACCAAACCAGCCGCGAGGATTTCCCCTCATGCATGGGCCGAGGGCCGTCAACATGACATCGTGGGCCGCCGGTCAGTTTTTTTTTTTTTTTTTTTTTTTTAAACAAAAAAAACGGGGGAGGCCATCGGCCCTCGAGGGAACTCGGCCCACCGGGAAAATGCCCGGTATGCCAGATTGCCAGTCCAGCCCTGCCTGACATACTTCCTGCCAAATCCATTCTGTAAAGGCTGTGCAAGGAAAAAATCACCTGGGATGAAGAAATCCCTCAAAACCTCTTGCATGATTGGAGAAATTGGGTGAACCAATTGCCCCAAATATCCAACTTCCAAATAGCAAGGTGCATCAAGCCAAGGGATTTTGGTCTGATAGCCGCAGCCCAGCTCAATCACTTTTCAGACGCCAGTGAGAGTGGCTATGGGACGTTGTCATACCTGAAGCTGACAAATAAGAACGGTCATGTTCATTGCGCCTTTATGATGGGCAAGGCTAGAGTAGCCCCGATGAAACAAACCACCATCCCACGATTAGAGCAGTTCCTGGCCAACCAAACATGGCAGCAAGGGCCTGCCTTCCTACAGAGTGCAAATGTGGGAGCGGTGGACAAGCCTCCTTGGTGAGGATGATCCAGAGGTGAGAAAAACAATCTTGGCGTTTTCTGCAGTCGCTGAAGGCTTGTGTGCAGTGGAAAGGTTGATAGACTACTACTCTAGCTGGTGGCGCTTAAAACGGGCCATAGCCTGGATCCTGAGAATAAGAGACTATCTGATTTCAAAGGCACACAAGGGAAGAAAAATAGTAAATTCTGCCTCCCCCCCTCAAGAACCACTGACTGTGGAAGAATTGAACAAAGCAGAAGTGGCGATTGCAGTCAGCGTTGCAGCTCTCAGTCAGAAATATCAGCTCTGGAAAAAGGAAAGCAAGCGCCAAAAAGAAACAGCCCCATCTATAGGTTGGATCCTTGCCTCCAGGATGGCCTGCTCAGAGTTGGTGGAAGATTGCATAAATCCGCCCTGCCTGAAAGCTCAAAACATCCCATAATAATGCTGAAAGGTGTCCATGCTACTTACTTGTTATTGCAAGAAAAAACTGGACATTCTGGCAGGAACTTCATGCTCTCTCGCCTTCGACAGCGCTACTGGATACCTGCAGCAAACGCAGCAGTAAGAAAAGTTATATTTCATTGTGTGGTTTGCAGAAAATATCATGCAAGAGGTCAGGAGCAAAAAATGGCAGACTTGCCTGAAGATCGGCTGATTCCTGACAAACCCCCCTTCACACACGTAGGGATGGACTATTTTGGGCCCATAGAGGTCAAAAGAGGTCGCACCATCATTAAAAGGTATGATGTACTGTTTACCTGCTTAACGACACGTGCTCTTCACATTGAAGTCGCTCACAGCCTGGACACAAGCTCATGCATACATGCTATCAGACGCTTCATGTGTAGAAGAGGACAAGTGGATCTCATCCGATCCGATAATGGGACAAACCTAATTGGAGCTGAGAGAGAGCTCAGAGCCACTATAAGAGAAATGGATCAAGCCAAAATCAAAAAAACTCTGGCCAAAAAAGGAATACAGTGGCTCTTCAACCCACTGGCTGGACCACACTTTTGTGGAATATGGGAGAGGCAAGTAAGGCTGGTGAAGAGAATATTAAAGTCAGTGCTGGGTGAACAAACTATGGACGATGAATGCCTACAAACTCTGCTTTGTGAGGTGGAAGCAATTGTTAATGATAGGCCTATAACCACTACTTCCCCCTGGTCTCCTCAGCAAGCATGATTGTTACTCCAGAAGGCGGTGGAAGCAAGCCCAGTATCTGGCCGATGTATTTTGGAGAAGATGGACAAAACAGTATCTACCAAGCCTTCAAGAGCGCCAAAAGTGGAACAGGATAAAAAGGAACCTCAAAGTCGGGGACGTCGTCATGATAATGGATGAAAACTCGCCAAGAAATTCAAATTCATCTGTGAGACTGACACTTGACTAATAACTAATGACTGACGACTGACTGACATTAACAAAGGGGTGTAGGCGGATCGCTGCCCCAGAAACGACTATTTTCTTTTACAGCAAGGACCCAGAAGATCAAGTACTTCTGTATTGCTATATTATGTTATGTACATGTATGAACTATAAGGATAGTAAGAATTAGAGAGTTAGAATTTTGTGTTACAGTGAAACAGTGATGATGCTCTGCTTTAGTTAATTATAAGTTCCCCTGCCTTATAATTAGGGGCCGGGTTGTATTGGCCGATTGATTTAATTCTATTATTTGAGGTGCTGATGGGTGGGGATAAAGGGGACTGTGGGCGCAGCCAGGTGAAGCGCAGGTGAAAAGTGTGATTACTGATTTTAGTCTTTGTTCAGAATCAGCGGGAGCGTCACGTTACATCTTTCGATCGTGAGTAATATTTTTTCAGCTGTAAAGAATATGAAATAAAAGAAACAACTGAGATATAAGTGACGTCCTTTTGGTTTGTGGACACGCATCGAAGATCAAACTCCCGCTGACTAGTGTCACTTAATTGTCTTTGAAAGTGCCACTACATGATAATTTTATCCCATTAGAAATTTGCATGAAATTGTCATATTTGACATGTAAATTCTTGAATTATGGCCAATCGTGTGTTTTGTGAGCACAAAACCATTTGTGCCTGATTTAAATGCATTACATTTAGGAAGACAGCGGAAAGATGGACAGAAAATCTGAAAAATTTATGCCAATGCTATCAGATGACCCTTGAACTAAACTTAATGTAAACTTAATGAAAATTTCAATCAGAAAGAACTGTCACGATTGCAAGATTACAATGGACCAAGAACATTTACTCAATACTACTCTATGTAAGTACAGTGTTTACAATAATATTTTATGCTTCTACTTAAAATGCAATGTGCTTTTTACTGCAGTACATTTATCTGGCAACTTTAGTGACTTCACAGATTCAGATTAATAATGCAAAATATAATAAACTAATAAAAGATGATGTATTATTATCAATGAAACTACCAGCAGAATATAAAATCATTCAAAGGAGCTCCACCTTTGCTAATTCAACATTAAAGTTATGCGCACATAAATGCATTAATAATATTATATTTATTCTGCCTAATGAGTACTTCTACTTTTACTTGGTGTATATGTTGATGATAAAGCTTTGATCATACTCTATGTTAGAAGGTCCACTTTCCTTCCTTGTAGACCTGTAGATCTCTACTCTTCCTGCTATGAGTCACAAATAGCTGACGGTCACACACACAGCTGGTTGACAGACCTGCATCTACTTTGACAGTCTGTTACGTTACCAACACTGTTGTACATTAACACATATGTTTTTTGTCGATCTTTACGAGCCCCGGCAAAATGACCGGACCAGTGGCATTATTGAGGGGACTTCTAATCCAGCGTTTGTGACCTTCTTCTTTCCAGGTACATGTTTCACTGTGCACAATCTGTTTTTACTCTAACATGTTGGAGTCCTTCAGTCCTCTCACCCAGCTGTCTCTTGGCCTCTGCCCACGTAGGCTCTTTCCCCAAAAGGGTCATGACAGCCTGCAACACTGTCTCCACCAGTGTTGGTGGACAGACATACGACTTGATCTCCATCATGTCATTCTTATTTAGAGACCCTAGAGCCTTGGTGGGGACAGAGGAAGGAGAAGAGAAAGCGTGGATGGAAGACGGCATGTTAAACTGCTTGCTGAGTCATATTTCTCAAATAAAAAGCTGCTTATATTTGTTTGTGTGTTTGGAAATACTTCAACCAGACAAAACAATGAGCAAAGTGAAGTGTGGATGGATTAAAGGGCTTTACCTTAATGGCCTCTTCCAGTGCAGGCAGGGCCTCGTCCACTTCGCTCTTTGCATTCTCAGCCAGGGCTTTACATTTGAGCTCTTCTGCCTCAAATTTCACACTGTTAGCACTCACCACCTCAACACAAACATACACCAATGTGTCACTGTCAATTAGTCTCGTCTTCCCCATCAGCCAACTGACATACACCCTCCCAAACAGACCCCTTTTCTGAACCAATAGAAGTGGATGTGAAAGAGGTAGATGAGTACTGCATGTAAACATGATTGTGGTGCTTACATTCCTCTGCTTGTTGGCCATTATTTGCTGCTGTACAATGTCAGACAGGTACCCATCACACTGTTCCTGGAAATCTACCACCTGCTTCCTGGCATCCTCCAGCTCCACAGACATGGCCTCCACCTTTTCACGTATTTCATTGATCTTGAAGAGGCCGTTACGCAGCTTGCTCACTTGTTTACCCAATTCACTTTGTTTCTCTGCCAACAACCTGGACGGATGACACACACACACACACACACACACACACACACACACACACAAACAATCAGATGTTTGACAAGGTTCATTATAAAAGAAAAATGATTGACTTCCATGCAACACTTTGTTTTCTGCTTGAGCTCTATACACCCATTTTAGAGCGACGTCATCCTAAACGCTGGTCCTCTTGTTGTCTACGTTAGTGTGGTTTAGTTCCAGTCATCCGGACCACTGAGAAGCTTAACACATTGAATTCAAACTGTTAGCAGCTTGTTACATGAGCTTGACAAGCTCTTGTACTTCTTTTGACAAACTACATGTACAAAATAACATAGCTCATGGTTGGTTACTATGCTGCCCTCGTAATGCGTTCCAGTCTCACAAAACTAGACAGCTAGCTAACAACCATAGGAGAAAGTAAAATCCAGTCGACAAGGCTTACTTTTCTTGTTTCTTTACTGTATGTTTTCCTCTTAATTTTTGTTGTAAAAAGACAAACAATTCATGAAAAGTTCAAACGTGCTGACGACAGGACCGCAGGAGCATTACAACAGCGTGGTCCTTCCTCGTTGAGTGAACTCGGATGAAACCGAAAGCAAACCTGCAGCTGTCCGCGCTGTCGCCAGTATCAGAACTTGACCACAGGGTGGCAGTATTTAACAAACTATAGCAAGATGCACATGAGCATACACTGAAACCAATGCATTTCTTATGGAGAGCAGAACACTCCCCGCTTGGTATAATTCTATTATGCCACTATAATCATTAAAACAACATTTAACGCATTTGTGGCAACTACAGTCCTCTACATTTACTCAGAGAGGAGCACTACTATTTCTGAAATAGGTCGCAAAAGCACTTTTGAAGTCCCTTCTTTTACTATTCTAACTTCCACCTTACGAATCCTCTTGTCGCCGCTTGGCAGTGTGTTGACGATTACTCCCACAGGCCATTCGTTTCTGTGGGCCTGGCTGTCCTTGAGCAGGACGACGTCACCGGTCTTTACATTTGGCCTTTCGTCAGTCCACTTTCTGCGGCCTTGCAGCGTTGATAAGTAGTCCCTTCTCCATCTCTTCCAAAAGGTGTTTGCAAGGCACTGAACATGTTTCCATTGCTTCCTGTGTAGATCAGCTGTTTGGAAGTTTCCAGAGGGAGCGGAGACGGCACTTATCTTCTGGGTAAGCAGCATCGCTGGGGTGAGGACTGCAGGCATATCAGGGTCAGATGACACTGGAACCAGGGGCCTGGCATTCATGATTGCCATCACTTCGGACATGAGAGTGCTCAGGACCTCGTGTGTGAGGCGGGTGTGTCCTGGCTGAAGCAGCATGGCATCCAGGATGCGCCTTGCAACACCGATCAGCCTTTCCCATGAACCCCCCATATGAGATGAGTGCGGCGGGTTGAAAACCCAAGAGCACCGCTTGCTCTGGAGGTAGGCTGTTATGTTTGCGTCTTCTGTATTAATACTCAGCTCTTTGCAGGCTCCCACGAAGTTAGTCCCTCTGTCAGAGCGGAGAAGTCTGGCTGGGCCACGGATTGCAAAGAATCTTCTGAGGGCATTAATGAAGCGGTTGTCATGGATTCGATGAGCTCGAGGTGGACTGCTCTGGTGGACATGCATGCGAATATCACTGCCCAGCGTTTACTGTGTGCACTTCCTCCTCTTGTTCTCCGTGTCGTGATGGCCCATGGCCCGAAGACGTCAAGGCCAACGTTGGTGAACGGAGGCTCGGGTGAGAGTCTATCGGCAGGTAAGTCTGCCATCTTCTGCTCCTGTAGCTGTCCACGTAGCCTGCGGCAGGTCACGCATCTGTGGATGACAGAAGACACCAGACGCTTACCGCCAATGATCCAGTAGCCTGCTGCTCTGACGGCTCCCCCTGATGCACCACCTGCTCGTGGTAAAACCTCACCAGGAGAGTGCCGATGTGGTGTCTGCCTGGAATGAGCAGCGGGTGTTTTTCTTCCTGTGACAGGTCAGGAGCCGATGTTAGACGACCTCCGACCCGCAGCAGGCCGTCTTCGTCGGTCACTGGATTTTTTTGAGGGGGCTTTGTTTAGGAAGTGGCTTACCCTCTTCAAGGAGTTTCCGTTCCTCTTCAAAGGCCTCATGTTGAACAGCACGGATAATCACACACTTTGCATGTGACAGTTCGTTTGTGGTGAGTGTGTCTCTGAAATGGCTCCAGCCATGACGTTCTGTGCTGGCTACGTTTCCCTTGAAAGATGCAGCAATGTGGATGAGTCTGGCTGTGACATTGCAAAGGTTTCTCCAGCTTGAGAATCTTGTAAACCGCTGTGTGCCCAGCCGGGCATCCGTTGTCCTGGTAGCCAGAGCGGTGACCTCAGGTCGGATCTCAGCGTCTGTGTTAGGCTCCACCAGGGTGAAGCTGTGAGACCCCCAGGATTCCTCTGGATTGGTGTGTGTTAGGAAACTGGGCCCAGAGAGCCAGCTGCTTTGCTGTAACTGTGCTGCAGGCATGTACCTTGTCGCATGGTCCGCAGGATTTCTGTCCGTGGGGACGTAGGACCACTGGTCCGGGTGAGTAGATCATCTTATGCGGCTCACCCTGTTGGACACATACACATAAAACCTTCTGGATGAGTTATGGATGTAGCCTAAGACTATCTTACTGTCTGTGAAGAATCTGACGGCGTCCACATTGTTGTCCATCTCATCTCGGATCAGCTCATACGTTTCAACAGCAAGCATAGCTGCACATAGTTCAAGCCGAGGAATTGTGTGTGAAGGCCGGGGAGCCAGTTTGGACTTTCCCATAATAAATCCCACGTGTGCTTTGCCGTCAGCGCTGATTGCTCGCAGGTAAGCCACAGCCCCTATCGCCACTGTCGATGCGTCAGAGAAGATGCAGAGTTCTCTTCTCTGTGTTGAAGACAGCAGAATGGGGATATAGCACCTCTTTATGTGTAGGTCTTCCAAGGATATGAGTGAATCTCTCCACGTCTTCCACTCTGTTTCTCTGCCGGGGTCAAGTGGAGTGTCCCAGCCTTGCTCTGATGAGAGCTCCCGTACTAACGCTTTTCCCTGCATAATTATAGGAGCAACGAACCCCAGGGGGTCGTAGAGACTATTTACTGTGGACAGGATACCTCTTCGGGTGTATGGCTTCTCCTCTCGGGACACCAGGAAGGTGAAGCTGTCTGTTTCCAGGTTCCAGGAGAGCCCCAGGCTTCGCTGGAGGGGCAGAGGATCGACGCCGAGTTCCAGGTGTTTCAGGTCTTTGGAGCAGTCTTCCTCGGGTAAGGCTTCCATCACCTGTTCGTTGTTCGATGCCACTTTGTGTAGCCGCAGATTGGAATCTGCCAGCATCTGTCTGGTTCTCATAAGGAGGTCTATTGCCAGCTGGGGTGAGGCAGCAGATGTCAGCCCATCATCCACATAGAACTGCCGCTCCGCAAACTGTCTTGCATCGGAGCCATATTCTGTCTCACCTTTCTCTGCAGCACGTCTCATGCAGTAGATGGCGATGGCGGGTGAAGGGGTGTTCCCAAATACGTGGACTTTCATCCGATACTCCACCACCTTCTTGTCTAAGTCGTTGTCCTCGTACCAGAGGAAGCGGAGGTAGTCTCTATGATCGCGTTTGACCACAAAGCAGTAAAACATTTGCTGCACATCAGCTGTAACAGCTATTGGCTCTTTGCGGAACCTCAGAAGCACTCCCAGCAGTGTGTTGTTCAAGTCTGGGCCGCTGAGGAGTACATCATTCAGGGATACGCCATCACATTTCGCGTTCGAGTCGAATACCACTCTTATTTGACCCGGCTTCTTTGGGTGATATACACCAAATATGGGGAGGTACCAGTGTTCTTTACCTGCCTTCAGAGGTGGTGCACGTTCGGCTTGGTCGTTGTCCAGCATTTTCTGCATGAACTCTATGTAGTGACATTTCATTTCTGGCCTTTTCTCTAGGGTCTTTCTGAGACAGCAGAGGCATTTGACTGCTTGTTCCCGGTTGCTTGGAAGAGGTTGTCGCGGCGACCGGAATGCTAGGGGTGCTACCCAGCTGTGGTAGACGTCCTGGAAGACCTCTCTGTCCATGATGGTCAGGAACAATTTGTCGTCCAATGACAACGCTGTCTTGTTGTCGTCTCTGGAGCTTTCGAACACTGCGTGACCGAGGCTGTCTGTGCTTGTTGCCCAGCCTGTGTCTTCATCACTAGGGAGTGAGAGAGGGTTGTGTCGTTGCGGTGCACTGCTGTGGAACTCCTTTACATGGATGTTGTTTGGACAGGGATGGAGAAAGGATGTTCGTCCATTTTGCAGCACGTTGACCTTGTACACGTTCACTTGGTTGTGGGCTGGTTTGTGGGCTGCCCCCAGGCAGACGACACCCACGATGACCCAGCCCAGGTCCAGCCTTTGTGCATATGGAGCGTTGTGTGGCCCGTTGATTTGTTCACGCACCTTATGAACTCTGAGGATGTCTCTTCCCAGGAGCATGAGGATAGGGGAGTCGGGGTCAACAGCTGGAATCTTGTTCGCCACTTGCTGGAGGTGGGAGTGTTGCTATGCGATGTCAGGGGATGGGATCTCAGACCTATCATCCGGCACCATGTCACACTCGATTAGTGTGGGGAGTGCGAGTTGTAGTTTTCCGTCCATAGATTCAAGCATGAAGTTGTCAACTCGGCGGCCGAAGGTCTCTGTTGTCCCCGCGCAGGTCCTCAGTGTGTATGGGGCTGGGCTGGCCTCGACACCAAAGAGGTTGAAGAACTCTGTCTTTGCAAGCGACTTGTTACTCTGTTCATCCAGCACAGCATACATCTTCACGGCTTGATCTCTTCTCCCGGCAGGATAGACTTTGATCAGGCAGATCTTAGCACATGAGCGTGGGCTGTCTGCATTACCGCATATCTCTGTGCATTTGGATGTGATTGTGGGTGCGTCTTCATCTGGCTCCCCGCTTTCCTCTTTCGCCACGTGAGCTCTCTCGCTGAATGTAGGAGGGCCTGGGTGCAGAGCCGTGATGTGTCTTTCACTACTGCACTCGTCACATTTGATTGACACTTTGCAGTCTTTTGCCATATGCTGAGTTGAGCCGCAGCACTTAAAGCAGATGTGGTTATCTTTCAGATAAGCTTTACGTTCTTCTATAGGTTTAAATCTAAATACTCTACACTTTCTCAGTGGGTGAGGCTTCCTGTGAATAGGACACTCACGGTCTGGTTCACCTATTCTCTTCTCCACAGAGCTGGTGTCACCGTCAGAAGGTGTGGGTGTGACTCCCGTCTTATGCACACTTACTTGGGGTTTGTAGCCAGGCTTCACGGCTGCTCTCTGTGGCGCGTGGCTGTTGGAGGTGTTGAAGGCAAAGCTTGGGTCATTCCTCACCTTCGCCGGACGAATTGGGAGAACAGAGCGAATGGGGGGAAGGCTACTCTTCCCCCCATTCGAACTTGGATCCCATGGTTACCCACTTCTCTTGCAAGTTGTAGGGTAGCTTTTCTACGATCGGGTTCACCCCAAGAGCTGTATCCAAAAAGGCAAGGCCCGGTAGGTATCCTTCTTCTTTGGCACACTCCAATTCTAGCAAGATGTCTCCAAGTTCTCTGAGTTTAGCGTTGTCTTTGTTGGTTAGCTTGGGGAACACTTCAATCTTTTTAAGTAGTGCATGTTCTACAGCTTCTGGTGTCCCATAGCATTCCTCCAGGCGTTGCCACACCATACGGAGCCCTGCAGCAGGATTTATGACGTGCACTGAACGGATTCGCCGTGCTTGTTCAGCTGAGTCTCCACCGAGCCATTTCACCAGCAGGTCCAGTTCTTCCCTGGGTGTCAGGTTTAAGTCCTGTGTGGCACTCAGGAATGATGCTTTCCATGACCAGTAATGTTCGGGACGGTCATCAAACTGTAGGAGGCCGGAGCTCACTAGTTCTCTGCGCATTAGGTACCTGGCAAGGTCTTGTGCTGGCTGCGGCTCAGGGGAGGGTCCCGTGTTTGGACTAGGAGGTGGACGAGGCGGCTGCGGGTAGGACTTGAATGGAGACGGTCCGCTTGGCTTTGGGTTTGTGTGAGCAGCTGCTCCAGTGTATTGGTGGGGTAGTCTGTCGACGTCCAGCGGCGTATGCATTGATGCCCGTGGCCTGTAGGAGTCCCGTGGCATGTGAGTTGGTGGCGGCGATCCATAGGCGCCCAGCATCCTGTAGGCGTCCAGCGGCGTATGCATCGATGGCGGTAGTTCTCTGCCAAACATTGCTGAGTGTTGCTGGACGTAGTTGCTTGCATGTTCATAGGCAATCGACAGGCTTACCTGGGACGTATGGCTCGTAGCGCTTCTCCCCGCTCTCAATCTCCTCCTCCTCATATGCTGCAGCTGCTGCCTCAGCGGCATCTTCTGGCTCGTGAGAACGTGGAGACTGGCTTCGAGTTCAGCTTTCTCCCTCATTACGCTTGCTTCTCTTTCAGCGAAAGTCAGCTGGGCTTTCGCTGCTTTTGACTTGGCTCGTGCTCTGACGGCCGCTGACGATATTGCTGATCCACCGGACCTCTTTGATATCTGTGACCGGGAGTCGGGTGTTCTGAAAGGGTCTTGTCTTGCCTTTGCCTCATGGCTGTCTTCTTGTGACTCTAGAGCTGCTGCACCTTCTGTCTGTTCCACGGCATCCACCTTCCCTTTGTCCTCGAATAACGACATTCTCCTGGGCTATCTTCTTAGTCTGAACTCGCTGAGCTGATGTCTTTTTACTATGCTGCCCTCGTAATGCGTTCCAGTCTCACAAAACTAGACAGCTAGCTAACAACCTTAGGAGGAAGTAAAATCCAGTCGACAAGGCTTACTTTTCTTGTTTCTTTACTGTATGTTTTCCTCTTAATTTTTGTTGTAAAAAGACAAACAATTTACAAAGTTCAAACGTGCTGACGACAGGACCGCAGGAGCATTACAACAGCGTGGTCCTTCCTCGTTGAGTGAACTCGGATGAAACCGAAAGCAAACCTGCAGCTGTCCGCGCTGTCGCCAGTATCACAACTTGACCATAGGGTGGCAGTATTTAACAAACTATAGCAAGATACACATGAGCATACACTGAAACCAATGCATTTCTTATGGAAAGCAGAACAGTTACCGTAAACTGTAAACAGGTCTAATCTGATTCATTTAACACCCAAAGCTCCCAACTAAAGCATACAAACATTCAGGTGTGGACCTTAATGTTTATTCGAATAGCTGGGAGCACACACGTTCAGAACTTACAACAGGACTATCTTTATGGGACGCAAGACAAAAGTATTTTAAGGTGCTGTGAACAGAGAAGAAAAAGTAGAAGAGAAGGTGTAAAGGTGCCAACTTTCTGTATCCAGACACTAGCTCCAGGTAGTTGATGGGTGTCACGTAATTATATCTCCTCAGCTCCAACTTCATCCTTTGGGAGACCTGTGCAACTGTCTGGTGTGTAGTCACAAAGGCACTGGCAACCTTCGTCTGGATCTACAATATGACAATCAGAAAGAGCTTGAGGACACATACACACACACACATATATATACATCACCATACCAGTGTTACTAATGTCATTGTCCATCGACAACATCGGCCACTGAGCTTAAACCTCTACCAGGTATTTTTGAGATATTTTGTTTGTTTACGTTTTGTCCATATTCATCCATCCATCCATCCATTTTCTACCGCTTATCCTGTATTCAGGGTCGCGGGGGGGCTGGAGCCGATCCCAGCTGTTATTGGGCAAAGGCAGGGTACACCCTGGACAGGTCGCCAGTCCATCACAGGGCTAACATGTAGAGACATGTAGAGACAAACAACCATTCACGCTCACATTCACACCTACGGGCAATTTAGAGTCACCAATTTACCTATCCCCATCCTGCATGTCTTTGGACTGTGGGAGGAAGCCGGAGAACCCGGAGAGAACCCACGCTTACACGGGGAGAACTGAACTGATTTTAAACTGATGGAGACTAGAAGAATTAATAGCATGATGCTTGTTCAAGAAACTCACAGCATGACAGACAATGAAAGTGACTGGAAAAGCGCTTTTAAAGGGGAGGTGATTTTAAGCCACAGGTCCAGTCTGAGTGGAGGAGTGGGGATTTTATTTGCTCAGAGCTTTTTACCTGTCTCTTTTACTGTTGATGAAGTCATTCCAGGTGTGTTATTGAAAATTAAAGCTGTGCTTGAAAATGTTAAACTTGGCTTTTTAAATTTCTACACTCCCACTAACGCGGTGGACAGGGTAGCTCTTTTAAACATTTTAAGCGACTGTGTTAAGAACTGTGAGGATGATGGTTTTATGTTTTTAGGGGGTGATTTTAACTGCACAGAAAATCCAACCCTAGACAAGAACCATCCTGAGCCACACCCTCCTTCATCCCACACACTCAGACAGCTGATGGAGAACCAGGAGCTGAGTGATGTGTGGAGGGTTTTTAACAGTCAGCACAGACAGTTCACCTGGAGCCACAGTAGGGAGGGGGTTTTATCTCTGGCCAGACTGGACCGCTTTTATTCTTTTAAACACCATTTGAATATTTTTAAGAGGTGTTTTATTCAGCCTGTGGGTTTTAGTGATCATTCTCTAGTCTCCTGTCAAGTTTTTATCAAAAACATCCATTTAAAGAGCGCCTATTGGCATTTTAACATGGCCCTTTTCGATGACCAGGCTTTTAGAACTGCTTTTAAGTTTTTTTGGGAATCCCACAGAGAGAGCAGGCCTGCCTTAACCAACAAACAACAGTGGTGGGACTTTGGTAAGACCCAAATAAAACAGCTCTGCCAGCAGTTCACTCGTGGTGTCACTACAGACTTAACCCGGTCCATGAAAGATCTGGAGACGCAGGTGGTGGAGCTGCAGACTTTAGCAGACTCCACAGCAAATCAAGGGCTTTTAGACTCCCTCAAGTCAAAAAAAACAGGCCATAGCCAACCTGCTGGGCATCTCAGCACAGGGGGCTCTGGTCAGGTCTCGGTTCCTGAAGATCACTCAGATGGACCCCCCATGTCGCTTCTTCTTTGGGTTGGAGCGGCAAAATGGACAAAGGAAGACCATTCGTTCTTTACGAACGGGTAGCGGCTCCCAAGTCTCAGACTCATCTGAGATCAGGAAGTATGCTGCCGAGTTTTACAGAAACTTGTTTAAGAGTGAGAGGACACATAATTCAGATGTGCAAAGCAGCTTCCTCAGCGGTCTCCTTCAGGTCAGCGAGGCTGACAACTGCGGACTGGCAGCAGAGGTAACGCTGCAGGAGCTCCACACTGCCACCATGAGCTCCAGGCATGGACGGCCTTCCTGCTGACTTTTACAAGTCTTCTGGTCCATAATAGGACCAGATCTGCTTGAGGTCATGCCTCTGAGCTGCAGGAGGGCCGCAATAACCCTGCTGCCTAAAAAGGGAGACCTGCAGGAACTGAAAAACTGGAGGCTCATTGCTGTGCACAGATTAAAAGATCCTGTCCAAAGTTCTGGTCCTTAGACTGAGAGAGGTGATGGCGGCTCATCAGTGACAACGTCACTTTAATTCAAGACGTTTTAGAGCTCTCCAGTTCATTGGGTATAGAGACTGGTCTGATTTCAATAGACCAAGAAAAGGCTTTTGACTGGGTTGAACACCAGTACCTGTGGCAGGCTCTGGCTGCTTTTGGGATCAACCCTGGCTTCATTGCCATGGTCCGGGTTCTCTATAGTGATATTGCGAGCGTTCTGAAAATTAACGGCGGACTGAGTGCACCATTTGAGATCCAGAGAGGGGTAAGGCAGGGCTGCTCTCTCTCTCGGATGTTATATTCATCTGCTCCACAAACTAAGAGCTAAACTTACAGGTGTTTGTTTCCCCCAGTGTCCCGTGTCTTTTAAACTGTCTGTGTATGCGGATGATCTCGTTGTTTTAGTCAAATCCCAACAAGATATTGACATTTTAACTGACACTGTGAATAACTTTGGTTTTATTTCATCTGCTAGAGTGAACTGGGGGAAAAGCGAGGCTCTGATGGCAGGAGGGGAGCTGGGGGGCCGGCTCGGGCTGCCTGGTGGACTACAGTGGAAAAGAGGAGGATTCAAATACCTTGGAGTCTTCCTGGGGGATGAGACCAGCACCAATAAAAACTGGGACAATGTCCTGGAGGAGGTTAAAGGTTGGCTGGAGAAGTGGAGGTGGCTAATCCCCAAAATGTCGTATAGAGGCCGAACCTTAATAGCCAATGGTCTCATCCTCCTTGTGGCACCGGCTGGCCTGTGTTTCCTCCGGTTTCTCTCCTGTCTAAAATTCAGTCGGTTTAAGTTGATTTTATTTGGGACAAGTTGCACTGGGTCCCACAGAGTGTCCTGTTTTTACCTAAAGAGGAGGGGGGCAGGGCTTGGTCCATCTGGCCAGCATTTTCCTGGCACCGGATTTTAAAGACTGCTCTGGGATTTTAATGGAATGTACACATCTCGCACCACTGGATGGTACCACGGGAAAAATGTTTTACAGGATCTTGGTGAAAGCAATCAACAAAACAAAACTGGACAAGAGACCTGACACTCCATGGAGGAGATATCTGCAGCTGGCTCCTGCAGCCAGACCTGAGTGGAGGTCCTTCTACAAGCCTCCACTCTCAAAAAGACATGCGGATATTCACTGGAGAGTCCTCCATGGGGTCATAGCAGCGAACTCCTTTGTGTCAACCATAAACCCGGCAGTAGAGGACAAGTGTCCCTACTGCGACCAAAGAGAGACTGTGTTTCACTGTTTTTATGAGTGTCTTCGTCTTTTACCCTTGTTTCTGTTTTTACAAACTGTTTTTACCAAAAGTGGAGAGGTTTTTACCAAGCAGCTTTTTATTCTGGATTTAAATACACACGCCAACACAAAAACAAATGCCAGCTTTTAAACTTTGTTTTAGGGCAGGCTAAGATGGCGGTGTATTTTAGCCGAAGGAGGAAAGTGAAGGATGGTTTTATTGTTGAACCTGTTACTGTGTGTATACATATGATGAAGTCCAGACTCCTCATTGATTTTAACTATTACAGAGCAGCAGGAGATCTGGACACTTTCCAGCAGGTTTGGTGTTTTAATCAGGTGTTGTGTTCTGCGGAAAACCACACACTGCAGTTTGGAGATGTGCTCATCTGAATGAAGTACTTATTTATTTATTCATGTATTTAGTCACTCTAAGGAGTAAGAGTGGGTATGTTTGAATGTATTACTATTTTCAAATGATTCTTTGAAAAAAGAACGAAAAATAAAGTTGATTCAAAAATCAGAATCTCTCTCTCTCTCTCTCTCTCTCTCTCTCTCTCTCTCTCTCTCTCTCTCTCTCTCTCTCTCTCCCCCTCTCCCTCCCTCCCTCCCCCGGAGTCCCTATGCTTTCTGCTAACTGGTCTGATGCTGGAAACACCACATTGTAGCTCCACCTGCCCGCTGTGTGACTGCTCAACTACTCCTGCTTTTTGGTCTACGGCGACGTGGTTGGGATGGATCCATCTCAGCTTGGCTGTGCCTGCTGCCATGGACTACTACTGTTGATACTATTGCTTCTGTTAATGCCACCACTACTGTTAATGCTACTACTACTACACTACCACCAACACCAAATGCAGTTGGAACCCAAGGGCCTGGGCTGCACGAGATTTCTGCCTAAAAGCCTATTAAGGCAGTTTTTTCTCGCCACTGTCGTTGTAACGCTTTCCCCTGGGTGTTGTCGGGACATTGAAAATGTATCGACTCTGAAAATCATGAGTGCGTTCTAGTCCTGCTCAATGTTTTAAGAGTCCTGAGATGACTTCTGTTGTGATATGACACTATAAATTGAATTGAACTGAATTAGAAATTCAGTTTTTTTCCAGGCACAATAACATTCAGCCCAACGGCTGTGTGGGCTCTGTTGTGATTGACAGCGAAAGTGATATCTCGTACAAGCTTGTTTATCTCACTACTTCCTGGTTAGGAAGTCCAATCAGAGCCAGACTTTTGACCAATGGGATGCCGCCAAGGTAACATGTGCTTGTTATTGAGTTCAGTGTACGCCAGAATGAGACTCTTGACCTCAATATTAGCGGCTAGCTCCACCTGGGCCACGTAGGTAAACTGGAAGCAGCTGGAGGTTAAAAACAAGTGAACCCAGAACCTGCTTCAGCTTCGAATGGCTTTTATTAGAGTCATACGGTCATTTTAGCCCTAACAATCCCCTGACCTAAATCCAATTGAGCACCTATGGGACGGTATGTATCAGTGCATCGGACACTACCAATTACTACTACTGAGTCACATTTGAGTTGCTGTGATTTCAATATTTTTTGAGCAGTGTATAGTGAGATCAAGTGTTGACACATAAAATTGTGTATGTTTGCCTCACCCCCTCCAAGGAGCCCAGGTCCAGTCCATCCAAGTACCTCTCAGCTACCTCGAGCAGAGCGTCTCTGGGCCACTCACTGAACCAGTCAATGGTGGTGCACTTGACAAGTGCTGGGTGCTGGAGGATGCGGTTCCTGTTTGGAATTGTATTCAGATATAATTTGTTGATATAATAATCCCCAAAAAAGCCCTGCGGACACAGTGTCTTTAACTATTGTATATTTGGCAGCCATTATGGCAACTGGATATGCTTCAAATCATTCAAAATGATGCTCTTGTTTGCCGCAAATGGCTGTTTTCAGATGGGCCGCAACAAGCATATTGTTTTATCTGGCCTTAATTCACTGAACATGAGATAATAGAAACATTGGTCTAGTTAGACAAGAACCCCTTCTTGTTCGGGCAAGAATGCATGTGCAGCTGCTAGAGAGAAGCTGCTGAAGGGCTAGGACTGTTGAGTGTATGAGGACTGCAATGTGATAATACTCATGTGAAAACGACAGGAGAGCAACATAGTGTGAAGCAGGATATGGTACCTGAAGGCCTGTCCCACTGGGCTCATACACAGCACTATGTGCAGGTTGTTACTGACTCGCTCTGTTAGGTAGCTCAGAAGGCAGTCAGGAGTCTCCATCACATTGTCATTCCTGGCAGACGCCGACAGAGCATTGCACACCTTGACCATAATGACAACAATTACAAGTTATGAGATTTGTAAAGGATGTTGACATTGTAAACCTCAATCATCTATAGATGCCACAGTATGCAAGTTTAATACAGGAAGACGTTGAGAGCACAGTCTTGCATGGCACAGACTTAAAAGAGCCTTCACACTGGTTTAGCAAGGAAAATGTCAAATGCAGTAATATATGATTAAAAACAAGATTCTCGTTTTAAGAATTTGAGCAACATCAAACATTTAGAATTCAGAATGTTTCACCAAGTAGCCAAAACTGTATTGTCATGATCAAATCACATAATTAATTGTTTTTTTCAAACCCACAAACAAAACAGCATTGATGTTGGTGTTTTGACAGAGCCAAAGCATTCCAAGTATTTTAAACCAAACTTCTATAGTTAGTGGGTAAATCCTCAGCCGTGAGCCTTTTCTTCATTACCTACTTTGAAAATGAGTAGAAATTCAAACCACAAATAAAATGTGAATGTAAGTATGAGAATAGTTGGGAAATAGAGGTAGACAATACAGACCTGAACAAACTCATCCTGCTTGTAGAGATGAGGCACGTGGCCGGAGTTCAGGATATTATTGATGTACTTGAGGAAGGACTCGTCTACGATCTGGTTGTCACTGAACAAGAAGACTGTGGGTTTGTTGTCTATACCAGTCAACCAGAACAGCTTCTTGATGTCTGAAAGGAAGACAGAAGAATGACCTGTATATAATGTAGCCGACTGAAGATGGAGATCTAATTCAGGTGAATCAGCGTGACCATTAAAGAATACATGTGAATCTATAATTGTTCAAATATTATTACATTTCTGTCTTTGGTTTTGGTTTTCCTTGTCCAAACAATAGTGTTGTTTTCCTTTCCTCAAACATCTGTGAATGTGATCTCACCTTCTCTAAACTCCTGTTCCCGGTACTGCTGGGTGACTTCCACCTGGAATATCTGGTAGTGACAGATGAAGGCAGCCATCCTAGACAGGCTCTGTCTGCCAGAGGCTCCAACACCAACGAGCAGCATGTTGCCCCTGAGCTGACTGATCACGCGTACGACACGAGTTACTGTGGAGAGGAGAACATGGTACCTTTCATCTCCGTTCAAGCAGCACTGTAAACAGCTGTGGAAGTTCAGGCTAAAGGCTGTTCACACAGTTTTAGGCAGCATGGAAAACTCTTGGACACTCCATTTTAAGAATCAATAATGTTTGAAAAAAAGAAACAGAATTTATTTTAACTATGAAATACTTTGTCAGTCGTTTACATCATCGCGTTAGAGCGCTCGTCCAAACACACGCAATGCACTTTGGCTGGTGGCATAACGCAGCAACGGTGTCTCCATTTACACAAGCATCCCAGCTTTGAGAAACCAGAGAGTGAGACGTGTAACACAACAGCGTCAGCAATAGTGTGTCATATTAAAGCATTGGAAATACCATTCCAGCGAGCTCACCAGAACAACAATGGAAGGTGAACCGAGAGTTGAGTTTCTTTTGTGAGTCGTGCACATTTACACGCCTTTTCAAGCACAAGTGAAGTTATTGTGCATCACATACATGTTGATGATACAATGGTGGCCTCGTGCACGCAAATACTGGCTTTTTATCTCCCCCTGTGACTGTGAATCCAATTTAGATTGATTAGATTTAGACAGCGAGATCATCCCGCTGCATACAGAGAGGAGAGCACACCGCTGCATACACCGGGCTACACACAAATTAAATGTGTGTTCATGTAAATCTGCAAGTGAGGCTGTGTGTCATGTGTGTCGTGTTCCGAGACGCACTGTGTTCAATGGCGTCTTGGAAGAGCACTAGGCTCATGGGCAGTACACCAGGTGTCAGGTTGTAGTCCTCCAGCTGGGTCTCCATGAACTCCTTGAGACCCTTGATGTCCAGCAGGTCCTCATATACATGAGATTTACTCAGGAAATCACCTGACATACAGACACAGAAATAAACACATCTAATCACATCACTGTTGACAGATCTGAGTGCATGTAAACGTGTGTGTGTGTGTGTGTGGTTATACAGTAATAAATGTACCAAATATTGGTGGTTGTTTGTTGGAGCAGATGTTGTGGAATGCGACGTCAAAGAATGTGACCAGTTTCTCCCCCAGCAAAGCAACAAAGGCCTCCCTGTCATTGTGATCTACCAGACGGTCTGAAACAACCCTGAAATCAACAAGAAAAACACAGACAACATATATTATCAAACAAATACACAACAAAATCACCTGGACGTTAAGCTAAGGGGCAACAATGCATAATGACACTGTCATAATCAGGATCCAACTCTAGTCAATGTGCTATACGACTGTGTACGATTTGGTGTAAAATGTGCTCGGTTACCTGAAGCACTCATGGATCCACAGTCTGCAGATATTGTTTTTGGTATCATGGATGTCTGGGTCAGCTCGAAGCAGACCTTGATACACCTCGTGATAAAAAGACAGAGAGCCGTCTGTGACCTAAATTACACAACTTAACAGGTTCAGTGAAACAAGCTCTCAGTAACTCAGTAAGCCAAGTAAACCATTGCCAGTGATAATGGATACCCAAATGACCAAACACAGTCTTAATATGTAACTTTCCTAAATTTAACTCCCTGTATGAAACAGACTCCATCCCATGTATGTATGTATGTATGTATGTATGTATCATGCGTTACCTTGGAGATATCCCTGAGGTTGAACAGGTAGTGGGACTTGGCTGGAGTGGGAAGAAATCGAGCTGAAATAGCATAATACAGTTCTAAGGTGGCCTGGGTCAGAATGTCTCCAATGGGCTTCAGCTCCTCATTAAAGCTCTCTAGCTTTTGGTTGATCATTGTACTGTAGATCCGCCTGATCTGGGACCCCTGCATGCAGGAAGGGAGGGTCTGTTAAAGTTAGATACATCTTGTCAATAAGGATTTCAAAGTGACTGTGGTGAAGGGAAGAAGAACAGAAGATGTAAGGAGAGTTGACAAATATTGATGAAGAGGATAAAATGACTGAAATATTAGTACATTTCTGAAATGAAAGGGACAGAGAAAAAGAGAAAAATATATTTATGTAATTGCCGATAAAATAAGATACACCTTTTCTTATACCCATGGCAGGGACATTTGCAGTATTACAGCAGCAAAGGGGACAGTGCAACAACAAGAAGCATCCGTAAAAAAAATAAAAATAAACAGAACAATATAATAAATAAGTAAGTAAACAGTGAAGATATAATAAATAAGTGAAGCGTCAAATCTAACACATAATAAAAATATTATTTAATATATTTAAGTTGCCTTTTTGTTAAATTGAATGACTACACTACAGCTCCTATCATTGTTTCAACTTGAGTGCTCAGTGGTTACCGAGAGGGGATGAGAAGGCAGAGGACCATGAACAGGACAGCTAAACAGTCAGCAGGACTTACATGAGGGAACGTCATATTGATCAGATTGAACCGACTCTGTAAGCGACGAGAGATGCAAGTCCTCCTTCCACCAGGGGGCCCCATGGATGCCAACAAGTACATGTCCTGCAGACAAACAAAGCTCTTGTTCCATTTTGAGAGAGAGAATGCTAATTAAGAGGCGATTATGGACGAGGCACTATGAAGGCAGAACCAATTGATGAGATAATAATCTCACACCTAAAAGCTGACCCCGTCAAAATACCATTTCTCACCTTTACGGACTTCTGGCCCCGTTTCTGGTGGTCATACCAGAAGCCATAGTCTATCCAGAAGCGCAGCAGTTCCAGCGGGGGCTGGGAGCCACAGAGGTCCTGGGCTGACAGGTTGAGGTCGTCCATGAAACACAGCAGGCGTTTCCCACTGGCCGGCACAAACACCCCTTTGGTTCTCTTCTCTATGCAGCTTTCCACTGTTGTCTGTATGTTTTTAGATGTCTGGACACATAGAGAGACAATGGTAGTTTAAACGTGCACATACGTATGTTATGTAAAAACATATCATATATACATAACAATAACATTCAGCAATGAAAGCAATACTGACAAAATGTATCAGTAGAATAGTTGTGAAAAATGTGTTGTGTGTGAATGTCTTTTGTGAATCTGAATTCTGCTTTGTTGGTAATCAAAGCAGAATTTACAAATTTGTGCGATTAACACAACAAAATGTTATCTTATCAATTGCACGATAAACTGCTGACTGAATTCCAAAAGTGAAAAACAGCTGGACATGATCCTGGACAAGATCAATGTACTTTCTGTGAGATGAATGACATTGGGGAAAGATATCGGAAAAAGCAAGAACCTGTAGTGCACAACACAGATAGGATGGAGAAAAGCCTCCCGTTCTGAGAATTGAACATTGTAGACGAGCTTAAGTGACTGTGTGAGTATGTGAAGGAAAAAACAGGCAGAAAATGGGACTCTGATTTGAATTGTGACTGAATTTTCAATGTGATTTTGAATTTGGGTTCTATGGATGATTTAAAGGTCCCCTATTATACTGTTTTTCCTCAATTTCACACAGCTGTCAGAGGTTCAACAACACTGTTTTCTATATGCATTGCCCCAAACCCCATCCATGGTCCTGAATTTCAGCTGCCTAAAAGTTGCTCAAATTAGCTCTGCTGAGAACAGGCTGTTTCTGTGTCTGCACCTTTAAATGCTAATGAGCTCCGTCTGTCATCGCCTACTTGGAGAGAGACGGAGACGAAGCCGCTTACGCTAGCGGTAGCATGCGCCAATGTTTACGTGGATGTATCGCTATGGCTCGCCTATGTGGCTCAGGTGAAGTTGCTGGTCCCGTATATGGAGCTAGAACAGTCTCATAATTCACAAATGCACACATAAATTCACAATTCATGTGAATATATATATATATATATATATATATATATATATATAACATTCATGTAAATTCACACTTTACATGAATGTTAAAGTATTTGCAATCTTCATCAAATACGCATTTGGGGCTTGTTACATTCATATATGAACTGTTGGACCTGTATTTACAAAGTGCTTTTCATTTGTAAACCTCCCTGCATTTGTGTGTGAAACTTTTGAGACTCCCCTGACGTGACTCCGATCCACAAATGCATTTTTTCTAAGAGGAGGTTGTCTGTAGCCAATCAGATGTCTCCCTCCTTTACAGCCAATCACGTGAGTGCGTTGCGTTGGAGGGATATGGGTGCTAGAGCCAGAATCGACCTTATTTCTGGAGATAATTTCCCTTCTTCCTGTGCTCCCTGTCTTTATGCTGTATAGATTAGGTGTACAGTTATATAAATATCTATTTTTCTTTTATAAAGAAGCATTTTATGGAAGTAATTTATTCCCTCATTCTGGGGAAGATGAACCGGTGCGGGCGGAGTTGTGTTTTAGACTTTTGGGGGAGACACTCACGTGATTGGCTGTAAAGGAGGGAGACATCTGATTGGCTACAGACAACCTCCTCTTAGAAAAAACGCATTTGTGGATCAGAGTCACGTCAGGGGAGTCTCAAAAGTTTCACACACAAATGCAGGGAGGTTTACAAATGAAAAGCACTTTGTAAATACAGGTCCAACAGTTCATATATGAATGTAACAAGCCCCAAATGCGTATTTGATGAAGATTGCAAATACTTTAACATTCATGTATTTGTGATTTTTTTTTTTTTATTTGTGTGTGCATTGGAAATATGTTTATGAATCTTGTTTTTTATATGTGAATATTTTTTACTTACATATGAAATGAAACATATTTGTGTGTGCATTGAAAATGTATTTGTGTTTTGAGTCACATGTATATACAAATCCCCAAATACATTTGTAAATCTTTTTTGTGCATTTGTGAATTTCTGTGTGCATTTGTGAATTATGAGACTGTTCTAGCTCCATACCCGTATGGTTGGGACAGATCCTTTTACGAGGGTCAGTGTCGAGGCAAAGGCAGCTTTGTACTGACCCTCGTTACTGATGTGATGTGCCTGATGTGAAGTGGTTAGCACACACATAGAAGCGAACCGTAGCCGGCACATTGTCATTAAAAATGAAACGCAACCACCGTCTCTTCTGTTCTTCTGTAGCTGGGACAGAATATAAGCACTTATGTTGATTTGTACAACCAACAGAGCAATCTGTCTGTCTAGCTGTGAGCGACGACATTGTGAAACACCGCCATCTCACTGCTGTCTCACCGCAGGACACACCGAACTTCACTTCGGTGATGAACGCCCCCTATCAGATATCTCCTATCATCAGAGGAGTTCGGCCTATCAGGACACACCGAACTTCACCTCGGTGATGAACGCCCCCTCTCGGATATCTCCTATCAACAGAGGAGTTCGGTCTATGCAAATGACTCCCTTCGCTACGTAACGACGGGAGCTGAATCTGAACAGCCTGTAGGAGTGCTGTTTGTACCAGTGGGGGGGCTGCAGAGACCATGCAGGAGTCGCTTGTTTTCCTCATTCTGGGAGTTGACAGGCTCAGGGAGGACCAGTTTGTAGATGTAGGGACCAGAGAAAACCTGTTTTTCAGAATATGGGACCTTTAAAGATTTTCAATTGGGAGTGACACATTGTTAGATGATTAACTTCCTCTTGATTTGATTATTGATGCTGATTTGAGTTCTTGAAATATGAAATGACATGAAGACAAATTGATGAATTCTGTTTTTCTAATTGTTTCCTTTTGCAGCTCGGCAGCAGCTATCGGGGTTATTATCTTTCTAGGCAAGGCAAGGCAACTTTATTTGTATAGCACATTTCATACACAAGGCAGACTCAAAGTGCTTCACTTCAAATTATAGTTGGGGGGTGCTGTCTCGATCAGAATGCTTGCACTGTTATTTTGTTCTAGCCATGTTTCAGTTAAAAACATAAAATCAAGTTTAGAAGTGGTAATAAAATCATTGACTTAAAATGATTTGTTATTAAGAGACCTAACATTTAGCAGACCCATCCTGATGGTGTTACTGAAAGGCTTTGAGGTTGACTTTGATTTTGAGAGAACAGGAATGAGATTGTTTAGGTTAGCTGTGTGTTCAAGTTTCCCAATGTTTACTCTCTTAGTAGTCACAACAGGAATGCAGAAGGTGCCATGTTTTGATGTAGGCGACCTTGGGTCCAGCTGATAATGCGGTCTACTGCTGAACCCTTTTCTGTCTCAGTAATATTTAGGACTGCTGTTAAGGTGGGGAGGGGGTGGCCATAACGGGGGGGAGTGAGCAGCGTCACAGCTGGGATGAACTGCTGGAGGTGGATGTTAAGGGCGTGGAGTGGTAGGAGGTAAGAGGTAAGAGGGGGGAGTGACGAGGGCAGGGGGTAGGTGGGGGTAGCTCTCAAAACTCCAAGGGGGAGGAGAGGGGAGAAAGGTTTATTAGAGGGAGGGAGAATGATGAAGACGAAGACCTGGATGGGGACTTAGGGGGAGTGGGGGAGGGATCCACATTCAGTCCTCCTTCGACGTTTCTGATAATCTGTGTTTTGTCTTCCCTCTTTGTTGGTTCCTCTCGTCTCTTGTCCTTGGCAGTGTTGACAGATGGATGATGCAGGTAGTAAGACATGTTGGTAATGAATAGCTTTGCTCCCAGCTTATTTAGGCAAAGTCCGTTTGTCTTAAAAAGATGCCTGCGGTCCCAGAAAAAGCAGAAATTGTCAATAAAATGCATTGGGTGAGCAAGAGATGCAGTTGAGAGCCATTTGTTGAGCCAAAACAGTCTACTGAATGTCTCAGCTCCTCTCCCGGTCGGGGGCAGAGGGCCACTGATGAAAACCTCAGCATTCACTGAGCTGACTGTTTCAAAGAGTTTATTACAATGTTCTCTCAACTCTCTTGATTGTTGTTTTTCAATGTCATTAAATCCAATGTGCAGAATGATAGTTTTCACAGTTGGGTGTGCAGCCACAATTTCCAGGATTCTTTTTTCACAAAACGTATCCTTCAGAAAGCAGAGTACTTTGGTGTTATTACTGCTTTTCATATCTTTTACAGAAAAATCACCCACAATCAGATTTTCAGGCCCTGTCGTTAGCTTTCTCTGTGGCTTTAAGTTAGCAGGTCTTACCCTGCTGCGTGCTGGTGGGGGGTTATCCAGGCAATCAGAAGGGGATCCATGGTCCTGCAGCAGTGGAGAAAACCTGTTCTTTAGTTGAACAGTTGTTTGCTGGGGAGGTTTCTTGGTAGCTCTCCTCTTCCCAGCTGTCCGCTGCTGTGTCCTCAGTGGGGTTGAGGAGGCGCTGTGCCTGGATGGAGACGGTAACGCAGGCCAGCCAGTCAGATCACAGATATCGGGGCGCAGGGTCCTGCCAGTTATCCGTTCTCCCTTGTCGCAGGGAGTTGGTCTTCTCTTTGGCTTTGCACCAAGTGTGTTCCAGGGAGGATTATAGCTGGTAGATTTATTACCGTGTACAGGGTCCTCCTGTTTCTTCATAGCTTCATTATTGCTACTTAGCTGGGTTCTAGCATGCTCCTGTCCACTGTTTTGAGTCAGTGCTAGAGTGGTGTTGTTCCCACAAAGTCCATTCACTTCTACATTTCCTTTAACCGATTCATTTTTGTTTCCAACAGTAAAATCTTCTATCAGAGTTTATGGTAATCTTCTGTAGAGAAGGGAGGCACCTCGCGTAGCGTTGAGGAAGTCGTAAAAATATTGAAAAATGCCTGTTTTATCTAAAAGAAAATATAATCCCACTGGTTTTGTAAGTATCCAGAGCTGCTGTTCTTTGTTTCTTATTGAGGAGAAGCAGATAGCGAAAAATAGCAGAAAATCCCAGGCAGAGGTGAGAGCAAAGAGGAAAAGCATATGTACGAAAGCTGGAAGCAAAATTAAACTAATTAAGCTAATTAGTTTAATTGTATAAAAACATATTGACAGTGGTGAATATTCAACCATCTGGCACCCACTTTCATTTTGAATCTGGGGGTTTGAATTCATACTAAACCTCAACGCTCGTGACTTAATCTCGATGTGTTCATCACAAAGTAGAACCTTGGAAAGATGAGCATCAGCCAAAATTACCTTTTTGTTTGTTTGTTTCAAAAAGCATTTGATTTTTTACAAGAACAGTAAATAATATTGTACACACATTCTTCACATACAACAGTGATATACCTGTGAAGACATGTTGACAGTGAGGGCAGCCCACTGGTTATCCAAGCCCCGCAGGACACTCTGGGCCACTGAGGTTTTCCCAGCGCCCACTGGCCCAGTGAGCAGCACTGGGTACTGACCCAACACCAGAGCCGTAACCAGGAAGTTGTAGCGAACTGTGTCCACTGTAGGAACCATCATCTTGTAGAATGGTGTACTGTTAGAGGGGGGGGGGGGCATATACATGCATCATAGAGGTAATTGGTAGGTTGAGTATGGATTCAAAAGTAAAGAGAGTGGGATGGATATGTACCTACTCACACATACTTGATCTGTGTTCAACAGTTGATCAGATACATTCTAAAACCTGGTTACTTACTTGGCATTGTAACGCCAGCCCCTTGGCAGCTTGTCTTCAAAAGAAGCCCAGGTTTTGTTCTTGGTGTCTGCATAGTACTCATAAACTGTGTCCTGAAAGAGTTCACATTCACAGTTCAGAGAAGACCGAACTATTCAGTCTGTTGAATGTACACAGGATTATCTCTGATAAGTATTGTGGTGCATTTAAAATACTGAAATTGATCAAACCACGGCTTGCAACTACATATATTGATATTAGTGTAATTATTATGGAAAAGCAAGTTATTGCAGTTGTTCTCAATGTGTGACCGGGGGGGAATGTGATGCAGAACTAATGTGTTCACATCAGAATTGTTTTCACAGCGGAGCAGTAAATAGGAATCCTGTTCATTCAGACAGACAGACAGACAGAAAGACAGACTGAAGGTTTACAACATGAACAGGTATTTAAAAGGGCCTGAAAGAAGAACAAATTATGCTTCTGATAGCAACAAGACAACATGCTCAGCTGACAATACTCAAAAGAGAATTTAACAAAGTAATACATTCATTCATAACTTTGACAATCAATCACACAACACACACACACACACACACACACACACACACACACACACACACACACACACACACACACACACACACACACACACACACACACACACACACACACACACACACACACACACACACACACACACAATCCCTGTCACTGTCTCAGTCCTAAATCCAAAAGCCAAACTGTATTGAAAAAACTCTGTCATCTTCTCTCCTAAAGGAAGGGTACAATTTGGCACAAAATGGGACTTTCTAAACGGTCATGGTGTCAAGCTGTACTTTGGCAATATCAGCTGTTGGAGATGAATTTCTGTGGTCCTGAATACACAGAGTCAAACATCATATATGTTGTATCATAATAGCCTGCCAAAAATCTAAAATTTAGTGTGTAACAAATATGCTCTACAAGGACCTTGATGGGGAAGGTGCCCTCCATCTCCCGTAGGAAGTTGTCTATCCTCTTGCGTCCTTCCTCGTCCACAGAGGCACAGATGGACCAGATGAGGCTGAAGATGAACCAGAGCTCCACCACTCTGCCCATGTTGTCTGTGTCGGAAGCGTTCACCTGGAGAGAGGGAGAAAGTGACATTGTGTTTCACGCCGGGGGCTCCAACCCCACCATTTTGGATTCCTTACTTCATCATGTAAGTCAGTTACAACACACGCCACCAGGGATCAACATTGAGGCGGTGCTGAAGAGTGCTTGTCCATGAAAGGGTTACAATGTGTATATGATATGTATCATACCCCATTGCTAGATTTGGCCAGGGAGTCATAGAGACGACAGAGAGAGGTAACTCCATTTAGCTCAGTGATGGGGATCAGCTCCTTACAGTTGCTCTTCTTGAAGTTCAGCGTGCTCTCTATGTATTTCTCAAACAAACGCTTCAAATGATTCACTTCAGCCTGCGGAGAAATGGAGCAATCGATAGATGGAGATGAACCAGACAACTGGAAGTCATTCATGAAGGTTCTTATGTTTCTCTAATAAATATGTTCAGAAACAAAGGCAATGACTTTGAGTTATTATGAGTGAATGAATTGTACCTTGGGGTGCTTGTCCAGCCAGGACTCAACAAAAGGCTGCCATCCCAGATCAGTGTAATTGCTGTAGACGATCCCAAAGTGAGACACTGTCGCAGGAGAGGCCATGGCCAGGTTCTCCACTTCAAACAGTAGAGACACCTAAGAGAAAAGGCATTTTACTGAGTATGCTTGACTATGATACAGTTCATATATTCATTAATTGGATAAGATAGATGTATTGTCCCTCAAGGAAAACTTTTCCACACCAACTTTGCCAAGTTCTTAGTGTACTTAAGACTACATTAAATAGGCTTTTAATGGAAGACATTGATGTAACCTTTGGAAAAGCAAATGTATTCTGATTGAATATCAGCCGCTTCAGTTTCAAGGTCATGTCTTCAAGGTCAAGTATCATGCATGACTTCCTGGGGCACTTTTTAGAATGCAGCTGCTATGAAATGCAAACATGTCTGGTTTCTAATTGCATCTCACCTGTTCAGGCATCGAGATTCTCTCTCCATTGATGAGCGTGAGCACCTTGTTGTCGTCCATAACAGAGTTGATATTCTCTATCCACAGTGTGTCAACAGGCCCGTCAAACACAATCCACTTCTCATCGGGTTTCTCATCTATAGAATGGAGAAGAATATAGAGCCACAGACGTATTATCATGGTAGTATAATGTTCATACTGCTAAGTATATTTTGCTCATACCTTTATGGCAGTCGGATTAACTTATCTATGTAATGCTAACCATATACACCTTTAATTTGACACATTTGATTAATAACTTTCAATCAACAGATTGAACAGAAGAGAAAAATACACAGTGAATATATCACTGTTTCACTGGCTCACTGTTTACTATTACTACTTTAACGGCTAACTGGCTTTTTTTTTAAGACTCCATGAGATAGAATGTGATTTTGGTTTAGCAGTAGTTTGGGAGTGGGAAGTAGATCCTTCCAGAGAAAGAATAATAAGACACTAAGAGCCCTGTGTGTTCATGTAGTATGAACAGCAGTGTGGTTTCAACGTAAGCACCTGCACAGGCTGATCTCATGAGGGTGGACAGGACTCCGTCCGTCCACTTATTGGTCGAGAGCTCGTTTTCTCCATACAGCTCTCCCAGACTCATTGCCTTGGGGTTCAGAGGGTAAACCTGTTGTACCACAGGGATCAAGGCATCAGAGAGACTGAAGAGAACACATTAGAACTATAGCTTTCCATGGAACATGTGGATTTTCTGATCTGATTAGGGTAAGAGGTTCACAAACGCACAAATAGATTTTAGTATTTTGTATTACTTGGTGTATGAAAAAACAAATAGAAATGTACATACGTTAATTGAGATTATGGTTCTATTTACTGTCATATTAGTTTATCAAAGCATAAATGATACTGTAAGCATATGTCCAGGGTTGCCAACTCTCACGCTCCTGGTGTGACACTCACGCTTTCACCATCAATCTCATGCTGTCACAAAACAAAATCAGCAATACAAGGTACAGTATCTCTGTGGAGACAGTCGTAGAGAGGAAACGGGAAGAACGCAAGATGAAAAGTATTAAGAGTAGTGAGAAGAAAAGAGACTGGAAGAGATAACATCTCTTTTGTTGTTGGTTTCCTTCCACACTCACCTGGACCAGCTGGAAGCCAGGCTCTCCCTTGTGGTGCAGGAAACTGAGGACACTCTGCAAAGTCCTCCAGGTAACACTCTTAGCAGTGCCTGTGTTGCCCACCAGCATGGAGGAGTGTCGAGAGTTTTTGGTCTCATAAAGTTGGATGATTTTGGTCATGGTAAAAGGAGTCACCTGAAAACCGCTCTGACGAAGCTCCACCTCTATAGCATCCTTAAACTGCAGCGGAATGACATGAAAAGACAGAAAGACAGTCAGAGTTGCTGATATCCTGAGTGATATTGTAAGTATGATATATTTGACCATGATGTACCAGAGTCAGGCTGGATTGAGCTAGTCCATATTGGTATTGTAATGGTATTTACAGTTACCATTATACATGGTCTGTTTTGAATGATGTTCCCAGTGAGGCCTATATTTGAATGGTTGAACGGCTAAAAAAAAAAAAACGTGTTGTTATCTGGGGATCAAACAAGAACGATCATTGTTATACAGCAAACAAAACACTAGTTCAGTCACAACTCATGTTTGAAATGGTTATTTTAGCAGCAGAACATGTTAGTGTTGGCGTCTAGGCTCCGGCCTCATCACCCCCCATACATGTTTACATAGATGTTAGAGTCATTTTTTGGTTTGATATAATGCTTGATTTATCGCTTAAATAAGCAGGATGAATTTGGTTTGGTTACTTGAGTTACTTGTGTGTGTTTTTTTAAGTTTTAAGTGCATATCAAACTTTACATCGAATGTACAAACATTTTTATTTATATCCCCTCGAACAGCCACTCATTCATACAGACAAAGAAAAAAAGAATAAATAAAATGGACAGTGACAACAGACATCAACCCAATAGAGTAAAATAAATATATAAGAATAAAATGGAACAAAATAAATTAAATTAAAATAAAATAAAATAAAAGGCAGGATCATTTCACAACCTATTATTCAGTCAGTGTTATCCATTTCATTGGCCAGGAATGACATAAATGATTCCCAAATACAAGCAAACTCCTCCTGTTTACCTTTAACTGTGTATGTCAATTTCTCCAGTCCAAGACAAGTTATCGAATCCTTCTTCCATATTACCAGTGATGGTGGCTCTACATTTTTCCAATATAGTGCAATCACTCTCCTTGCATGGAGAAGTCCAAAGTCAATCATTTTTCGATTGCTTCGTTGGTCTGATGGAGTCCTTGGGGTATATTCCAAGTATACAGATTGTTGACATCAAAGGAATGTTACACCTAACCATCCGTGATAAACATTTAACTATATTTTCCCAAAATACCAATATCTTAGAGCATTCCCATAGGCAGTGAATCCGAGTTCCCTTTTCAATCAGACATTTAACACAAACATCAGGGATGTTAGGGAAGATATGGTGAAGTTTTGCAGGGGTTATATAAACCCTCATTAACCACTTATACTGAATCAATTTTAATCTTGTGTTAATTGAATTATTTTGCGCTTTTAAACATGCTCTTCCCCAATCTTCTTCACTAATATCTTCTTGTGTGTCTGCTCTCCAAGCATTTAATTTATCTGATGCTGATTCTGTTGAGTACTCCGCTAAAAGGTTATAGAATCTAGATTTGTGTTTTTTTACCATTCAAATTATTAATCACCGTTTCCTCAATAATCGACAGCTGGGGTGTGGCCATGAATGTCTCATATTTTGATGCTACAAAACTTCTTAATTGCAAATATTTGAAAAAATGTTTTTGAGGAACTCCATACTCCATACTTCTGAGAAGCGTACCTTCAAAATAAAGGTCCGAAACCATCCCAATTCCTTTCTCTGCCCATGATTTGAATCCCCCATCCAATCTACCAGGTTTGAATTGCCTGTTGCCCCAGATAGGAGTAAATTGTGGCAAAGTTATTGTTTCATCAACAAAGTTATGTGCTGCATACCACACTGATATTGTGTTTTTAACAAAAGGGTTTCTTGTCTGTTTTTTCAGTGTCTTGATATCCGAGGAGTATAAATACTGCTTTATGGGCAGATCTGACACAGATTTTTGTTCAATATTTACCCAAGCAGGTGGTGTGGATGAAGAAAAATAGTACATTGCAGAACTTAATACTAAAATAAATTATTGGGTAGCCCAATAATACCATTCCAGGTTTGGGACCCGAAGTCCTCCCCTTTTATAGGGTAAAAATAATAACTTGAGTCGGAGTCTACCTTTTCTATTGTTCCAAATGAACTGGCTAAATATGCTTTCAATTTTTTTATAGAAGTTACTTGATAATGGAAGCGGGAGTGCTTGGAAAAGATTTATACATTTGGGTATAATAGACATTTTAATAAGATTTATGCGACCAATCATTGATATCGGCAATTTAGACCACCGGTCCAATTTTTCTGTCACTTCGTCTACCAGAGGGTTATAGTTTATAGGGGCAATGTCGCCGAGTTTTGGGGCAATCTTAATACCCAGATATTTAAATCCATCTTGCGAGGCCATAAATGGTGTATTTATTTTGGGATTGCGTCTTTCTTCTTCATTTAGAAATAACAATACTGACTTAGATTTGTTTATTCTGTATCCAGAAAACTCACCAAAGTTTTCGAGTAAAGTAATCAGATTTGGAATACTGTTCTTCAGGTTCGTTAAGAAAGAAATTATATCATCAGCATATAATGCTATATGATGCTCTATGTCCCAAATCCTGATAAAGAATATATTCCTACGTGTCTTTACTGCGACTGTGAGAGGTTCTATTGCTAAAGTGAAAAGCAGAGGAGACAAAGGGCAGCCTTGCCTGGTTGAGCATTGTCAACTGAAAGGTTTCGAAATTGTATTATTAGTCAATATTTCTGCTGTTGGATTTGTGTACAGTAATTTAACCCATTTGAGAAATGTTTCTCCTAGACCATATCTAGGCAGCAGATCAAAAAGGTATTTCCATTCTATTCTATCGAATGCTTTGCTAGCATCAACTGACAACATTGCAGTATCTTTGTCATTATTTTTCTCAAACAGAACATGTTATGGAAGCCTTGCTGTTGTAATACAAAACCATTCTGATCATCACTGACCAATTGAGGAAGATATGTTCTAATCTTTTAGAGAGAGGTTTGCATAATATTTTTGTATCGCATCCCATTAAACTAATGGGCCTAAAAGATGAACAACTGGTTGGCGATTTGTAAGGTTTTAATATCACAGTTAGGACCAGGTGCTTTCCCACTGTTCATACTGCATCATAAAGATCCTCAACTGTTATTACCCTGTCCAGTGCTTTCTTTTCATCTTCAGATAAACTCTGGAACTTAGCTGACCGAGAAATGCTTGTTGTTGTGTAGCTCCTGCATATTCTGATTTGTATAATAGTTCATAAAAGTTTCTGAAGGTAGCATTCATTTCAACTGGGTCTGATGTTAAATCACCCGACATTGTCTTTATACTGTTAATTGTTCTTTCGGCTTGCATTTTCTTAACCTGCCAAGCCAGTAATTTGCTTTGCTTTTCACCCTGATCATAGTATGCTTGCTTTGTCCATAAGAGGTTTTTAGCAACCCTGTCAGTTGTTAGTTTATTGTATTGAGCTCTCATTACTGTTAATTGTTGCTGTTTGTCCTCGTCATTATTCTCATAAAGATCTAATTCTAGTGTTTAAATCTGTCTTTCCAATGTTTGTAATTCTTTTTTGTTCTGTTTAGTCTTTGAGCTTGTATATTTAATAATTTCTCCCCTTATATATGCTTTGAACGCTTCCCACTTTACACTGGCGGTTGTTTCATCCGTGTTTAGCACGTCTGTACGTGCGAGGTATCAGTTCCAGTAAGTCGATACATTACTGGGTCTAACGTACAATTAAAGTCCCCCGCAAAAATATAGAGACCTTCTAAGGTGGACACAGTTAACAGTAATTTTTCAAAGAAAGACGGCATGTCCTCGTTAGGACCGTAAATATTAATTAGGTTAACTTTACGTGACATAATGTTTCCTTGTGCAATCACATATCTATCAGTACGATCTTGAATAGTTTGAGTAATTTGGAATGGAACTGACTTGTGTACGAGGATAGGAACACCTCAAGCATAATTAATAAGAAGAATAAATCACTTGGCCTGGCCATCTTTTTTTCAGACAAGGTATGTCAGAGGCCGTTAAATAGGTTTCTTGTAAGAAAACAATTTTAGACCTGAGATGTTTCAACCTATTTATAACTTGTTTCAATTTAGTCAATTTTCTATGCCCCCTAACATTCCAACTAGTGATCTTCATTTCGGAATTATTCGAAGACATCGTTTTTTGCCATCAATATCATCTTCTGATATCCTGATGAGGTTATAAATGTTGCTGATTCTGCCAAAACCATACACAAAAATAAAACACACACACTGGAGGGGAAAAGAAAACCCATAAGAACAACTAGAACAGTAATAACCAAAACAAGAAAAAATCCAATCCCATCCCCTGGCATTTCCGCAAAAATGCTTTCCCACACCCCCTTTAATAAACCAGCTCTGGAGGATGCTGATCCACTATGCTGAGGAGCAGCTAGTCTGCGTGCCCTTGACCCTGGACAGAACAGCCATAAGTCCAAACAACCATAATGACTCCTATTTTAACATTAATACCTTTCTCTGTTCTCAGTTAAGGCCAAGTCTGTTTGTGGATAAAAAGTAAAAAAAAAAAAAAAAAGATTGCATTAAACAATGCTGTACCAGAAATAACGTTGGCTTATGTGTTGCAGCGCAGGGTGGCGGAGCCGGCGTAATGCAAGTTTCGACCAGCCACAGCCTTGCGCATGGTCAGTTTGGCAGTTTGGTGGATCGCCTGCGCCAAGATGGGTGTAGCGGCGCAGCAGGGGGAGGCGTCACAGATTCAGCTTGGCGCAGCGGAAGTTTCGTGGCAAAAAGCCTCGCCGAGACTTCGCCGAAAGCTCACCAGCTCCAACCTGGTCTACTCTTGGCGTAAGGCAAATTACATCTCCCTCTCTCTTCTGTTTTTCATATCTATCCACTGCTGATAAAATGCATCTATGCCTGAAAAACTCTTTAAAAAAAATACAGCAGCTCATGCTGGTCTCGCGCCTCAGCAGCCTATTGTGTCCGTGGAAACGCGCAACTTTGCCGCGAGCTGGAACCGGAGTTGGGGCTGCAGCTGGTCTGAGCGGCACGCAAGGTCCCGGTGTCCCGCCGTTCTGGTGTTGGACGGGGAATCCGGTGCAGCTGTGGAGCGCAGATGATGAAGACAGTGATGATGATGATGATGATGAATGGCCCGGCCGGCTCGTGCAGGCACCAGGTTCTCCACTATTATGTCTACTGCTGTGCGCCCTGACCCTGTTTTGTGATAGACATGCCTAAAATGTGCCTACAATTTCTATAGTGATATAATATCGGCATTATAATTATTATGACTATGCACACGCACAGCGCGTGATGAGCTGAGGAGAGGAGCTCATTTGATTGGTGAAGATCTGAATCAGCTGTGTTAATCCCAGTGCATGCCTCGTCTCCTCCTCGTGCCTGCGCTAGCCTGCGCGGTGCACGAAACTTGCAAATCCAGGCGGACACACCCCGCCGGCATGGCGCAGGTGCGCTGTGCGCCGACTACGCCTGGTCTACGAAACTAGGGCCCAAAGTCTCAAAAGTGGGTTGAACCTGACATCGTCTGTCATACTTTTTATTTGTGTTTTTTCTGTTAACTTTGGCCCTGAGGACCAATAATTGGAGGGTCTGCTCTGCCGGAAATATCTCAAATTTTTTTTTTTGCCATTTTAGTGTATGCACCCAATCTTTTTTATCAGAAAAATGTTTTTTCCCTCAACTCCTCAGTGGGTTGGGTAGGCTGTCAATAAATGCATTCCAGATGCACAGAACACATGTGCTGACAACATCCACTGTTGTCAACACAAAATAACTCTTAAAACACATTTCTACATTATTCAAAAAATGTAGGCGTTTTCTCACTTTTCCCCAATATTTTCATCTTTACTTCATTGGCAATCAATTATTCCCCAAAGTTATGACATCAGTCAATATGCCATTCTTTTCACCAAACAGTATACTCATTCCACAGAAAAAAAAATATGAAAATCCAACCAAAATCAATGGATCTGTGATGATTTCACTACTAGTTGGCGATCAACAGGCTCAGAGCCTCAATATAATTTTAGGCTACTCCCAAAATTCCGAAAGACATAATGGCCTAGGCTTTTTATTAAATGTCAACATAACCCCGTTCTCCCAATAGAAATGTGTCAGACAAGAAATATAATACAGCAAAATGACTTTCATTATTTTATTGCCTCGGATGACACTTATTACAACAATAAAATAATTTAACATAACTTAATTAACTAGTTGCAGGTCCCTGTGTGGCAGGATATTCAGGAGGGTGGCACACTGCTGATACTGCTCTGGGGACAGACGGGGGGACCCCCATCTCTCTCTCTCTCTCTCTCACACACACACAAACACACACACAGGCACACGCATGTGCGCAGCATACTTACTTGTCCCTGTCTTCAAGCGCAAGTTTAATCCTTGAACATCTGTTGGGATCCCCGGTGCAGAGACATGCAATGTCACACTTCACATTGGCTCTTGCACAGGAGCATCCTCATGCTTTTCTTGCAGCGGCAGTATTTGCTGTGTTTGAGTTCAGAAGGTTTTGCCTCTTTCAGCATCATGGTTGCAACCAATTTGCCACTGACATGTTTTCTCCCTGAGGAAGCAGAGGCTGGAGACTCGGAGGTTCATCCACCCATTACCCGGGCTGAAGTCACCAAGGTAGTTAAGAAGCTCCCCGGTGGCAAGGCACCGGGGGTGGATGAGATCCACCCTGAGTACCTCAAGTCTCTGGATGCTGTGGGGCTGTCGTGGCTGACACGTCTCTGCAACATCGCGTGGCAGTCGGGGACAGTGCCTCTGGACTGGCAGACCGGGGTGGTGGTCCCTCTATTCAAAAAGGGGGACCGGAGGGTGTGTTCCAACTATCGGGGGATCACACTTCTCAGCCTCAACGGGAAAGTCTATTCCAGGGTACTGGAGAGGAAAAAACCTCAGATTCAGGAGGAACAATGCGGTTTTTGTCCTGGCCGTGGAACACTGGACCAGCTCTATACCCTCTGCAGGGTGCTCGAGGGTTCATGGGAGTTTGCCCAACCAGTCCACATGTGTTTTGTGGACTTGGAGAAGGCATTCGACCGTGTTCCTCGTGGCATTCTGTGGGAGGTACTTCGGGAGTACGGGGTCGGGGGCCCTCTGCTAAGGGCTGTTCGGTCCCTGTATGACCGGAGCAGGAGCTTGGTTCGCATTGCCGGCAGTAAGTCAGACCTGTTTCAGGTGCATGTTGGACTCCGGCAGGGCTGCCCTTTGTCACCTGTCCTGTTCATTATTTTTATGGACAGGATTTCTAGGCGCAGCCGTGGGCCGGAGGGGATCTGGTTCGGGAGCCACTGGATTTCATCCCTGCTTTTTGCAGACGATGTGGTCCTGTTGGCTCCTTCGAGCCAGGACCTCCAGCATGCCCTCAAGTGGAGGAGTTTAAGTATCTTGGGGTCTTGTTCACGAGTGAGGGAAGGATGGAACGTGAGATTGACAGGCGGATCGGTGCAGCGGCTACAGTAATGCGGTCGTTGTATCGGTCCGTCGTGGTAAAGAGAGAGCTGAGCCGAAAGGCGAAGCTCTCAATTTACCGGTCAATCTACGTTCCTACCCTCACCTATGGTCATGAACTTTGGGTCATGACCGAAAGAATAAGATCCCGGATACAAGTGGCCGAAATGAGCTTCCTACATCACACACATGGATGGGCTTCAGGAAATGTGGGTGAAGACGATGGATATCTTCCTACCTGTTCATGCCATCACAGAGGCTCTGGCGGGGAAGTATGGTGTTGCAGCTTCAGATCTTACATCCCTTCTCCTCAGCACCTACATACTTACCGGATGTGACACAGTGAGCTACCTGTACAGAAGAGGAAAAAGGCGGGCCTACACAACTGCTATTAAACACCTGACAGACCTTCTGCCGCTGTGTAGGTACGGTGACCCTGAGGAAAGCCTGGATGTTCAGGAAGAGGTTATAACAGCAGCACGGCGATACATGGTGTCACTCTATGACAGGAGTGACTTTGGTGGTACTCTAGATGCACTGCGAGCCCATCTCTTTGTGAGCATCAAAGGAGACATGCGTTGCCTTCCACCAACTGAAGATGCCTTCCTATTACACCTTCGCCGAGCCCTGCATCAGTTGGCTGTGTGTAAGCGGGCACACATGGTTCAGCCAACCGACCCAGCTGCCACTGATTTTGGGAGAAAACGTGTCAATGGCAAATTGGTGGCAACCATGATGCTGAAAGAGGCAAAACCTTCTAAACGCAAACACAGCAAATACTGCCGCTGCAAGAAAAGCATGTGTGCCCGAGGATGCTCCTGTGCAAGAGCCAATGTCAAGTGCGACATTGCATGTCTCTGCACCGGGGATCCCAACAGATGTTCAAGGATTAAACTTGCGCTTGAAGACAGGGACAAGTAAGTATGCTGCGCGCGTGCCTCTGTGTGTGTGTGTGTGAGAGAGATGGGGGTGGGGGGGGGTTCAGCTTTTTTCACACTGCTGTATAACCCACCCTGCCGGTCTGGTTTGCTGTCTCCTAAGGTGGTGAGGGTGAAGGTCTGTCCCCAGAGCAGTATCTGCAGTGTGCCACCCTCCTGATTATCCCACCACACAGGGACCTGCACCTAGTTAATTAAGTTATGTTAAATTATTTTGTTCCATTAAAGTTGTAATAGTTGTCATCCGAGGCAATAAAATAATGAAAGTCATTTTGCTGTATTATATTTCTTGTGTGACACATTTCCATAGGGATAACAGGGTTATGTTGACATTTAATAAAAAGCCAACAACACTGTTGTGTTGGCCACATTTTTTTTTTGCGATATTTCCGGCAGAGCAGACCCTCCAATTATTGGTCCTCAGGGTCAAAGTTAACAGAAAAAACACAAATAAAAAGTATGACAGATGATGTCAGGTTCAACCCATTTCCTTGAGCTTTTGAGACTTTGGCCCCCCGACTATTCACAATTGGGACAAATTCTCGCAGAATATGGACCGTTTCTGCAGACAGATCCTGGGAGAAAGAAAGCTTGCCATCGTCGTGCATGATTTCTCGCTTCCTTGCCTTGTGATAAACAAACTCCTTCTCCTGCTCGGTTCTGGTTAGGTTTGGCAGGTGCCAGTGTGCGATGAACTCGCTTCAAAGTGAAAGTTTTATCAGGACAGCCCAGCCTTCGCGGTAGCATGTCGTTTACAAAGTCGAAGAGTGGCTTGTTTCCTTCAGCTCATTCACGTAGACGAAAAAGCCGCAGATTCTTCCTTCTGCCTCGATTTTCCAAATCTTCTGTTTTTGATTCCAGATAGGCAATTCGTTTAGTGGCTGAGGCTAGTGCCTCTTGAGTGTGCTGCAGCTTGTCTTCTGTTGTTGCTATACGTGTTTCTGCTTCTCCGATACGTGTTGTATTTGCAGCCATGTCTTGTTCCACGTCTGAAAGTTTGCTTTCAATCGCCACAATTGAGTTTGCCACCTCTGACAGACGGTTATCAATGTTGTCCAGTTTTGATCCAAAGTCTGTGCGAAGGGAAGTCCAACTCTGCCAGCACATCAGCTATATTAGCCATGCTGCTAGTTTCATTAGGCAAGGCAAGGCAAGCCAACTTTATTTGTATAGCACATTTCATACACAAGGCAGACTCAAAGTGCTTCACATCATACAACAAAGTGAGAAAAAAAAATAGAAGAATTAAAAGAAAATAATAAAAAATTTAAAAATGCATTACAGAAAGAAAGGAGAATAAAAACACATTTGCAATAATTAAAAACAGTGCAGACTTAGATTTAGCAGAAAGCTATGGTGAACATAAAAGTTTTCAGTCTAGTTTTAAAAGTGGTCAGAGTTGGGGCAAGTCTTACATCTTCAGGAAGTTTATTCCAGCCATTTGTTGCATAGTGACTATTAGCCACCGTCGTCGCCGCAGAAGTTGTCTCAAAGATACTTGCCTTGCGTGCTCTGGTGAAAATATCGAAGGGTTTCGATTCGGATGTTTCTGACATATCCAGAGTCGCTCTGTTTGCTCGAAAATTATCGGTGCATTTGTGGGGTTTTTCTAAAGTTTGTGCTCGGCTGTGTGGAGCTTTCAGGCTACGCCTCCATCTTGATCACCTCTCAGCGTCGGCTAAGAGAGCTTTTTTCGTTACTTGTGTGTTTAATCTGTTTCTATTTTATGAAGACACAATTTGATCTGTTGGGGATGCCGTAGATGGAGGAGAGGAATCACGGGTGAATGGGCCAGACGGGAAGCGATACATTTTTTTGACCGCTCAGTGATCGCTTAGTGACAGTTATTTTGGTTTTACTTATATTTTGTCTTTTGTTTACCTAATTTTGAAATAAAGCGAGCAAAGTGGACGGGCGATCTCAGCTTTTAAGTTTTTGGAACTGAAGGGGCGAGCGGGTCCGAAAGACCAACCCCCCCCCCCCCCCCCCCTCGAGCCAGCAGGTAGATGCTGGGGAGGTGGAGGGGTTGATGTAGCAGCAGAGGCACCGACAGCTTGTAGTTAAAAGGACCAACAAGTTGGGAGGATGTGAAAGGAAGAAAGTTATTGGAGTATGAGGCAGGTCAAAAGAGTATTTTTTTTTTATCTCGACACCTGACTTACCTTGCCATAGTCTTTAATGGGTGTTTCCACAGCAGGGAACAAGTCCTGGGTGAGCCCATCAAACAGTGGTACATCAGCAGGGGTCAGTTTAGCAATGTTCATGTCTTTTACAGCCATCAGCAGGATCTGAGAACAAAGATACCATTATTTACAATTTATATTTTGGTTCCCTCTACCTGACATGGTGCTTGAAGTTCTTTTTAGTGAAAATATAGTGTAAAGATAAATTAAAATTATGCTTATGTGTGATTTCATGTTATATTAAACAAATGACAAGGACAGGCTACTTTCACCTGCGTAACATTACTAAAATTAGGCCAATGCTGTCTGAAAAAGATGCAGAAAAACTCGTCCATGCATTTGTTAACTCAAGGCTGGACTATTGTAATTCCTTATTATCAGGCTTTGCTAATAAATCTCTTAAATCTCTCCAGCTGGTCCAGAATGCTGCAGCGCGTATTCTGATTAAAACTAGACGAAGGGATCACACCTCTCCTGTATTAGCTTCTCTGGCCAAAGATAAAAGGTTCCCCCTTGTGTGACTCCAGGTGTACTGTCGGTGATCACTGTTAAAACCCTCCATAGGTCAGTAAGTTTCTATCAGCTGCCTGATCATGTGGGATGAAGCAGGATGTGGTTCAGGATGGTTTCTAGGTCTAGGTTTGGATCAACCATGCAGTTAAAGTCACCCCCTAAAACAGAAAATCTTCACCTCCACAGTCTCTAACAGTATCAATTAAAGTTAGTGGTGTAACAATTCATCTACTCTATCAATGTCAATTTTTATTCCTCCGATCCAACTACATCAATAGGTGCTCAGCAAGTTGTTCTTAACAAATATTGATTGTGACAGCCGGCCACGGAGGAGCATAAGAGGAAAAGGGAACACCTAAACACCACATGCTAGTTCTCAATGAATAACATATTCCAGTTGGAAATCTTTATTCATTACAAAGTGCAATGCGTTGACAACAAAACAACATAAGGATGATTAATGAAATCAAAATCCTCATCTTATGGAGGTCTTGATTCAGAATCATATCGAACATCAAAGTGGAAAATCAGATCACAGGCTGATCCAACTTTTGTGGAGATTTTTCAAGACATGTCAAAATGATCCTAAGTAGTGCGTGTGGCCTCCGCGTGCCTGTATGCACTCCCTACAACATCAGTCTGGTGCCACATTGAGTTGATGGATGGAACGAGACATGATGTCCCAGATGTGCTCAATAGAATTCAGGTCTGGGGAACGGGCATGCCTTCATCATGCAGGAACTGCTGACACACTCCAGCCACATGTGGCCTAGCATGACCTAGGGCCCACTGCACCAGCATATGGTCTCACAATGGATCTGAGGATCTCATCCCAGTACCTAATGGCAGTCAGGGTACCTCCGGCAAGCACATGGAGGGCTGTGCGACCTTCCAAATACCTCCCCAGACCATCACTGACCCACCGCCAAACCGGCCAATCTGCCAATCTCTGTGATCTCTAGCCACATGCAACCAAAAAATCGTCATTCAGAATCGACCGGTACCGGGACAGGTGCGTGGGGTTTTGGCAAAAAAAAGTTATGTATGGATTTCAATTCAGTGAATTGTATCGTTCTACAAAAACAAATATTGTCCTTGAATCGCATTGGAACCATAGGAAATGATACATATCGCATTGTTTTAAAAATGTATTGTTACAACCCTAGTTAAAATGTTTAAAAATGCCACCCTATCCTCCCCATTGGTGGAGGCGACATTTAAAAACACAAGCTTTACATTCTCATATTCTGCTTGGACTTTTAGTAAAACACCTGGGATTATTTCCTCAGTGACGAAGGAAGCAGGTAAAAGACTTTCTTCTGGTCACTTTGGTTGTCTGCTGTGCTGTGTGTCTCCTGTACCATCATCACGTACATCTGCTTTTTCGGTACCCCCCTCCAGGCAGGACCGGATCAAGTGCCCCTCCACTCCACATCCAAAACACTTCATGGTCTCTGGCGAAGCAAAGACCATGCAATTAAAACCATCAACTTTGAAAAAAAAAGACAGGCTGAGATCTCTTGTCGTGTCTTTGAGGATCATGTACACCTGTTGTACACCAGCTGGTCGTAGCGGGACAACTCTTTAGCCAGCCAGTCATTCTTAATGAACGGAGGAGCGTTGGACTAGCCGAACTACCCAGCGGGAGAACGGGAGTGACGGTGTCTTACATTTACATTTACATTTAGGTCATTTAGCAGACACTTTTGTCCAAAGCGACTTACAATAAGTACATTTGTCAAGAGAAGGAAACAAAGAAACCACAACGTATCATTGCTGATAAAGTAAGAGCTAAAAATAGAACAAGTGTTAGGTCCTCATCTGAGTAAACTAGTACTTCAAGAGCAACAGTGCTACGATCAGAGTGCTATAGGTAAGGGTTTTTTTTTTTTGGGGGGGGGGGAGGGGGGGGGGGGGTGTTAGTGGGTCATGCTATGTAGAGTCGAGGTGAAGTCTGAACAGGTGAGTCTTGAGCCTTTTTCGGAAAATGGCAAATGACTCAGCTGTCCTGACATTAGTCGGGAGTTCGTTCCACCACTGAGGACCAGAACAGAGAAGAGTCTGGACTTTGCTGAGCGACATTTGTTTGATTTCAGCGATGGTGGTACCAGCCGGCCAGCTGAAGTAGAGGAGCGAAGTGCTCGCTTCGGGGCATGAGGTTTGACCAGTGTTTGAAGGTAGATGGGTGCTGTTCCATTGGTGGCCCTGAAGGCCAGTGTCATCGTCTTGAATTGGATGCGTGCTGCAACAGGGAGCCAGTGGAGGTCACGGAGGAGGGGAGTCACATGGGAGAATTTGGGTAGATTGAAGATAAGGCGTGCTGCAGCGTTCTGGATACGCTGCAATGGTTTAATCGCAGAGGCCGGGAGTCCGGCCAGGAGAGAGTTGCAGTAGTCAAGGCGGGAGATGACCAGTGCTTGGACCAAGAGTTGCGTTGCATCCTTTAGGAGGAAGGTCCGAATCCTGCGGATATTGTAGAGGGCAAATCTGCAGGATCGGGCCACAGCAGTGATGTTGGGGGTGCAGGATAGTTGGTCATCGAGGATTACACCCAGGATCCAACGTGTCTTGGATCACGACCCCGCTCTCCACCACCACGCTGACTTTAGGCGTGTTATCCAGGAAGATCACTCCGTTCATTTGGGAGGCAGACCTAATGCTGCCGCACCCGACCACCTCTCCCACCATTAAACCTGCCTCCTCCACCGAGCAGCGCACCGCCGGGAGGAGTTTGATGGTGTGACGCCGAGTCAGCTGTTCAAACTCGGCGGCAGCAGCTTCCGCAAACGGCATGGTGCCAAGCAAGCACGCTGCTCGCCCCCCACCAACACACTCGCTCTACACTCTTAGAAATAAGGGTTCCGATAGGGTTCTTCTACAAGGGCTGAGGTTCTACCTGGAACCATTTGCTTCTGAAAAACCCTTTCCCGAAGAAAGGGTTTTTCAAGGGTTCTTGGTAACACTAATGGTTCCAGTAAGAACCATTTTCATCGAGAGAACCCTTTAAAACCCCTTTCCTGAATAAAGGGTTTTAAAAGGGTTCTTGGTAACGCTAAGAGTTCCAGTAAGAACTATAGTACTACAGTAACTATAGTAAGAACCGTTTTTGGAAGGAAGAGTTCTTGAGGGATTGTTGAAAGCATGGATCCTGTGTCACCAGGGACATACTTCCTGATAACACTTACCAATAATGGTGCAAAATACAATTCCTTGTGACTACTAATACAAATACTTTGCATATCCATTTTTTTTGTTTATTTGTTTTTTTTCTTCTTCTCCAGATCCTGTTGTATTGATCAAACTTTAACATAATTGCCCATTTTGGGATTTGAACACCCACCACCCAGTCTAAAGTCACTGGCAGTAGTGACTGAGCTAATCAACTAGCTGCATTGAGTCATCAGGGCCCAGTATTTCAAAACTTGTAATCCGGATCAGAATAATCCGGATATTGAAATCCTCCTTTTCTCAGTCATGGATCAAGGTGATCCTGCTGACTTTATCTGAGTATTTCAAAACACTGGCCGGGTGGATCACCGTGATCCCGACCTGGCTGGATACGGATTACCAAATCTCAAGTCTCCGCCTCCGGATCTGAAACATGGCGGACTACTTCACAGAAGGAGCAGCTGGGAGCACGACTTTCACGTCAAAAATGTAAGTTTACCGTCGTCTAATGTTGAGCGGTTTAAGGACCATATGAACGCCAACCAACATATCGTGCTAGCTAACTATATGAATTGTCACGTACTTAAAACCAGGCTGTAGCGATCTCTAATTGAGCCGCGGCAACGGTAGCTAACTCGGCTCCATTGACTTGCGTGTTAAGCAGCTAGCGGGCTAGCGGTCGCTGGCTTTGTTTACGAATTTTGCAGTCCATGGTTTAATTTACAAGGTAATTAATCTGACGTACATTATACAATAACTGTTTAAACTAACATCAACCTGTTCGGAGTTTATTAGCGTTACGTCATTGGCAACACAGCAGACTGAAAATAGGCTACATGTGTACAGACCACACACTATGTGTGTTGTGTATGAATTATGCAGTTCATTCAGAAGTGTCAGAATGCTACAGTAATGCTGGGGAAATCATGCTGTTGTCATCATGCACACAATTTCTGTGACTATTGTGGATTCCCAATGAAGACAAAGATATTACTCATACTCCTTCCCTTTCTTCTACTTTCAGAGCCCACTCAGCTATTAAGGACAGGGTCTGGATGAGTGCTGGAAATCCTTGGAAATGCTTCAATTGCAGTGATAAGTTGTTGGATTTTGAATAAAGTGCTGGAAAGTGTTTGAAATTGTAGTTGTATTATTTTCATGTATTATAGCTCGATCAGTGATTTTCCATCCTAATCTGTCTCCCTTTATGTAGAAGGCTCTCACTAAACATAATTGTGGTAATTTAAAGCAAAATAGCATCTGATTTGGTTAAGTAAAATAATCATTTTGTACACAAACATATAGCCAAACACTTTTGCTACACCTTAAATGTTCTTAAATTACTCCAATTTGTTTCAAGTAATGCACTGACAATTTAGATTAAGTGTAATGAACATCTTGAGTAACAATATCTAGGAGAAGCGGAGCTGAGACATTGTCAATCCAAGTCAAATCCACCTTTGAGGTGGGAATCTAAATGATCCTGAAATTTTGGTATCAAGCTGATCCAGATCTCTGCCTTACGTTTTGAAATACCCAAATCCAGCCCTTTATCTGGATTCAAGGGAGGATTGGATTACCAAAGCTGAATCCTGATCTTCAGGATCGGGATTCTCTGGATCTGTGTTGAAATACCCAGTTTTCAGATCAGATCACGATTTAATCCAATCCGACCAGGATAATCCAGTCAGATCACTTTTGAAATACTGGGCCCAGGTCCACCATACTAGTCTATCACCTTACACATTCTGATCAGACATACAAATAATGGCAGTCCTATAACTGAAATGTTCTGTTACCAATTTATTTTCACAACCATTAATTATATTGTAATACATCAAAATACCTGGTAGTCTTTGTGAAACAAAGTCATGGTAGATGATGTTTGTAAAAAAAATCAGTTTTTGAGGTAAAATTCTGATATGTTTTTGTCAGTGGTTTCAAATCTGCCTCAAATCAGTGAATGGCTTACTCAATTTGTGAAGCCACAGTTGAGTTGCCACTTGCAAATTAGCTCAGTGCGATAGACAATGGTCTTTGGTTCCAGAAATTGTGGATTTCAGCCTCAACTGGTGCAAAATGTGCAACATTACAATGTCAACTGTCTTGCCTTCCTATTCTCCTGTTTGTTGCTCAGAATTGCCTAAATTTTCCAAAAATAGTCTGGACCCGACCCATCACTGCACAGCAGCTATAATTGTGTTTATTTTTTAAAGTTTAGTTACACTACTCCCTTCTTCAGGAGGAAATGACACACAGCAAAGAAACAGCCAGGGGAATTGAAGCCTGGGTCCCTACAGCAAGGATATAACCCCTCTTTCTGGGGCATCTAAGTGAGCTATACTATTCACTGGACAAAGGCCTTTGAAAGTTTGTTACAAGTCACGTGATCTAGAGATACAGTTTGAAGTTGTGAGTTCAAGGCCTGGTTGATGCAGAGTGACCATGTTAATGCCTACTGAGGTGATGTGTGGATTAGTCACAGCCAATTTGAGAAATATTAAACACTTATTTTACAGACAATTTTACTCATGTATTTGTCTCCTCCTCATACTTTTCCATGATCGGCCTCATCCCATGGCTGCTGTACCCTGCTGACTGGCTTAGTCAAGTTGTCAAGCTGCACATAAGTTCAGTGATAAAGGAAGGTCTTTGATGTCAGAGGCCAAGCCTTAACTGATGAAAAAATCATATTGTAATACTGACTTTGGGGCTACTGCATCAGGGTTTGTTGATGCCGGGAATTGAACCTTGATCTCCCAGGGGAAAGGGCAAGGTTTGGTGTGTTGGGCCTGCGAGCTGGCCCCAAGGTGGCTGTGATGTGTGAGTTAAGAGCTGGTTGCCCCTATGGATTGCACCATATGGTCTAGTCTTCCCCCTCTACAAACCAGGGACCTGTACTACGAAGCAGGATTTGTGCTTGGCGAGGTAACTTAAGCGTTAACCCTGGGTTTTCCGTCCTACGACGCTGGTTCACTTCTTACCGGGGTAGATCACCATGGTAAATTACGCTGTGGAGCTAACCTGCTCCGGAGCAGGTTATGTTCCTGATAAGAGATCAACGTGGAGAAACACACCGCCTATTGACCAATCAGCTCTCTTGGCACGCGGATATATAAAAAAAAAAGAAGCTCTGTGGATCGTGAGAGGGTCTTGTAGGTAAACTATAGAGTGTACAGAGACCGGCAAAACCCTTTTTCTGTCCCTGACTATGTTTTTTATGAGAGATACAGATTCTCATCGGAGGGAAATACTTGTCTGTGTCAGCGTACAGCCTACTTACCACTATGAATTATGTTTTTATATTTATTTGATTTGCTCCCAAGTCCGTTTTACACCGCCGGGATTGCAGCTGAAATAATGAGGCTGATATTGTCATAAACCACGTTATAAGAATACATCCAAGCAACAAATTCATTATTTTAAAGTTATATGTTTGGCCTTTTATTGCGGAAGGACATCTTAAGAGTTAAAGGGACGAGAGAGAGCGACGACATGATTTAAAGGACGGCCGTAGGGCGGATTCAAACCGGGGCCGCTGCAAGGAGCCTCGTAACTCTACCACTAAGCTATCAGCAAAGGTAAAGTGACCATATAATCAGTCAGATCTTGTAGTGTCCTTATGATGGGGCAGTCATATTATACTACTAATAATATTAATACGACTTCCGCATTCACACAGTCGGTGAGTTTTTGCCAGCTGTCCTTCCTGCATTTGGCAGATGAAACTGTTGCGTTTTGCCTGCATTATATGTTTAACTTCTTCGTATTTCTGTAAGATTATGGTTCGCTCCTTGTACGTGAAATACGCCGCTCCGCTGCCGTAGACTGATCCATGTTTGTGATTGGTCAAATGCTGCAAACGCCGCCTCTTTCATGTGCACGCGCTCATAGCTGGACAGGTAAACCCTGGGTTGAGTTAACGAGTTGATAACCAGCTTCGTGTGACCGCTTATCTCCGATTGCGTTTGTTAGGGTTACTTAAGCTGGATCTCTGAAAGATACCCTGGGTATGTTGAACTCGCTTCGTAGTACAGGCCCCAGGTGTGACATATCAATAGTGATTACTGTGAACAGAACAGAACAAAGAAGAACAGAAGAAACTTCAGAGAATCAAGGTGAGCTAAATATAATATCTTATTTCAGCATGCTCGACCCTAGCTGAGGACTTTCATGGTGAAAGGTGGACAAAGCATTTGTTTCTTGTTGTTGTTATGTTTTGTCGTTTGCTTGTTTGTTTGTTTTCTTGTAGAAATGACTTACACAGCTTGGACGAAAGCCGAAGTGTGCCATTGGCTTGAAAAAGAGGGTTTTTGTTAGATAACACTGAAAAGTATTTTAACATTATTTAAATCAATGTGAAAACGTTGTGGGGTTCCCTCACTTTCTCATGATTCTGTTCCACTGTCACAATTAGTAAGTACAGTATGTACTCTGATTCCTTTCATTGGACCATGCATTATTTTATTGTTTGTAGATAGCTTACAATAAGGCACAGTAAATACACCTTGAACTGATGGAACTAAAATTATTTTTTTGGCTCCACTTTCTGCCATGTCACCGTTGCTGGAGATTACACAAATCCACGACTGAGGACAGCATGATGTGTCTGGCCTGTCATGTTGCTGATTCCACTGGACCTCTGCTGACTTTTGACCTGTTCTCCCCTGGGACCTACACAGCCTGTTCTGTTGGACTATCTTTAAATAAATGTTTTTCTCATTAAAATGTTTTCAATGTTTGTTAAATGTCAACATGATAAATGACCACAATATAATATGAACTAAACTGATCTGTAGAATACAATATGGTTCTTTATAGAACCCTCAGAGGACAAGACAGTTATTTGTGAATCCCTTTGAAGGGATGTTTTTAGAACCCCCTGTGTGAGGTGTAGATGAAACCCTTGAAACATGAAAGGGTTCTTTGAGGAACTCCTTGTGTGGGTTCTAGATGAAACCCTTGAAATACGAAAGGGTTCTTAGTGGAACTCCCTGTGTGGGTTCTAGATAAAACCCTCGAAAAACGAAAGGGTTCTTCGTGGAACTCCCTGTATGGGTTCTAGACGTAACCCTTGAAAAATGAAAGGGTTCTTAGTGGAACTCCCTGTGCAGGTTCTAGATGAAACCCTAGAAATATGAAAGGGTTCTTAGTGGAACTCCCTGCGTGGGTTCTGGGTGGAACCTTACACACACAGTTCTAGGTATAACCCTTTATGTGGGGTTCTCGGGAGAACCTTCCAAAAGGGTTCCAGGTGGAACCTTTATAAAAGGTTCTACCTGGAGCCAAAAAGGGTTCTCCTATGAGGACAAGCCGAAGAACCTTATATGGTTCTACTTAGCACTTTTATTTCTAAGAGTGTACCTCTGAGCCACAGCCACCGTCCAATCATAAGATTGAAGGTCCCAATCCTGGCTCCTCCATTCTACATGCCGAAGTGTCCTTGGACAAGATACTGAACCACCCATCGCCCCCGAGGCCATCGGTGTGTGAATGAGTTAGACTGATTTGCAGGCAGCTCCTTTAAAAGTGACTGACTGTAGTGTAAAGTGCCTTGAGTAGCTGGATAGCTACAAAGGCGCTATATAAATACAGGTCCAACACTAAGACCCACAACTGCTAACTGAAAAGAAAACACTAACACATAAACACAGAGAAAAAAAAGCTTACGCACCCCGCTCTCAGCTACACACACACTCCGTCATTCTCAGAGAGAGAGAGAGAGAGACCTACTTCTTCATCAGGATTGTTGGGGCAAGAGCGCCGCTTAATCCCAGCATAGTTGAGCATGGAGGTGAGAGCTCGCAGGCCAAAATCATAGTGGTCCTGTTTGGACAGCTGCTGCTCTGCCAGGGAGTACAGGCTGGAAGCTTTCTTAGCCAGGAGCTTCAAGACAAAGACAGAGAGACAAAAACAACATGAAGACAGAAAGCAGGTGGTCATGGTGTTGAAGACATGGTGTGCTAGCATTGTTTTGAATATGTGTGATTGAGTGGTGTTTCATTAGTGACCATTCACAACAGGATTGTATTAACATCCTCTTCTCTCTGTTGGACAGGCGCGGTCGGATTTGCCAGGGCCAGTTTTTCAAAAGTTACCGATTGGATTCCGGATTGGATTGAAATGGGTTTTTCAAAAAGGAAAAACGGATTCTGAAATCGGATTAGATCATGTCATCCAATCTTGGTTTTGATCTGCATCAAACATTCGGTCTGTGTCAAACCATCTTAGTAGGATTGGGATAACTTTGATCCCAAAAATCAGGATGAACCTGATCCAAGCAGAAGGGTGGATTCAGAGTGGATTTCAGGAACAGAAAGTAATAAAACTTTACAATTGGTCAAATGTTACTTTTGAATTTATTTTTTTATAAGATTTGTTTAACCGTGTTGAAGGTTCAGTGAGTAAATCCGGCATACATTATTATTTTAATACAATAAGGTAAAAAATGAAAAAAGAAAAAAGGATTTTTCCTCACAACAATTCCACAAACCGAGGTCGTTATGAAACAAAACTGTAGGCCTTTTTTAACATTTATAACAGTCGACTATTTTTGTTGTTCTACCGGATATTTAGTCTTTTTATTTGATTCTTTTCTTATTCAAAATATATTGAAAATATCCACGACATGATTTGTTTTTTTGTTTGTAGGGAAGAACTTTTGTATTGTTTTTGAGTTGCGCTGAATGAAAACACTTCAATTGACCCCACGCTACCTGTTGGTGTTGTTACACAGAGCACCTTTTATCCAGATTTGGTCATCTTGAAGGGCCAGTTGTTCAAAAAATGTAATCCGGATCAATATTATCCAGATTTGGAAATCACATTTTTTGCTAACCAGGATCAGGTAATCCGTCTTACTTTTAAGGCGGTTTTTCAAAGCAACATTGGATTGGATCACCCTGATCCAGATACACAGTTTTCAGGATTACCAAATCCGGATTACCAGCTATGTACAGAACAGGTAGAAGAGCCAACATGGGGTCACTTTAAGTGTTTATTTTGAGACAAAACACAAAACATAAACATCCACTTCCGTTTATAATTTCTTTTATGACCCCTCATCTGAGCCACACTACTATTGGGGTTATTGACTGCACTCATGTGCATATCCAAGCACCTCATGAGAGGAATTGGGAGTACATCAACCGAAAGGGGAGGTGCAGCATCAACATCCAACTTGTGGGCGACGTTGTGAAGTGGCCTGGGTCTGTTCATGATGCACGTATCCTGAGGGAGAGTGCTTTATACAGAGAGCTCGAAACCAACCGACCGGATGGCATAATATTAGGAGACAGTAGCTATCCACTCCTACCATGGCTGATGACTCCTTTTCTTGCAGCAACCACCCCTGCGCAGGCACGCTTCAATACTGCTCATTGCAAAACAAGATGTGCAATTGAGCATTTAAATGGAGTTCTGAAGAGACGCTTGCATGCCTTAACTATTTGCGAGTGGAACCAGAGGGAGTATGCAACATAATACTTGTATATACGTGTATCGCTGCACAACATCGCTATCAGACGCAATGTCCCTCTCTGTGATGTTTATGATGCACCTGAGCCTGTTGAAGAACCAGACCAACCTCTGGCGTTCTGTCAGAATGAGGGACTGACTGGACGTGAAGGGATGCAGTTGTTCAAAAATTATTTTTGACAGGTTCATATCTGATGACATTAATATACAGTGATGAATGACAATGACAGAGATGAAAAATTTAATATATTATTTTTGTTTGTTATTGAAATCTGTTTGGGGGTTTATTTCATGGGGACAAGATCATTTTTATTTTTACTTTACTATACTGAAAGGCTTAATTGGTTGCCTATGTCTACTTTATCACTGTAACGGTTAAACAAGTCAAGTGCAAAATATAAATAAAAGTATATACACTAAATTATACAAATGTATTATTTGACCAATTTTAAAGTTTTACTACATTTTCTTCCTGAAATCCACCTTGAAATCCTACCCCATGTTGGGATCAGGGTAATCCAGTTTTTTTGGATCAAAGTTATCCAAATCCTACTGAAAAGTTTTGAACAACACAAACTGAAGGTTTGATCCATTTCCAAACTAGGATTGGATTACATGATCTGATCCGATTTCAGAATCCTTCTTTCCCTTTTGAACAACCCATTTTCCAGATTTGATCCAATCCGATAACCAAAATCCGATCAGATTACCTTTGAACAACTGGCCCGAAATGTTTGAATCTGGATCAGCGTGATCCAATCCAATGTTGCTTTGAAAAACCAGCACAAACGTAATACGGATTACCTGATCCTGGATAGCAAAAACTGGGATCCTGCTTGATCTAAATTCCTGGTGACCATGACATTTGAACAGTGACATTAGTAGTTGTTTATTGGAGTTCTCTTTTTTCGCCTTGGTGTTCTCAGTGAGTATAAATGGCAAATGGCCTCATTCATATAGCGCTTTTCTCCAAAGCGCTTTACAGGAATGACTGACATTCACCCATTCACACACCTACGGCTGAGTCAACCACAGGGCGACAGCCAGCTCGTCAGGAGCAATTAGGGTGAGGTGTCTTGCTCAGGGACACCAGGCACTCAGCTAGGAGGAGTCGGGGATCGAACCGGCAATCTTTCGGTTGCCAGCCATACGCTCTACCTCCTGAGCTCAACCCACTCGACCCACCCCCCGGTAGTATGGAGGAGGTGCTGGAGCTCAGGGACCTAGTGTTGCAGCTAAAGGCAGGCAAGCAACGGATGGCTTCTTCAGAAGCGGCCTGCTTCCCCGGTGGGCATTGATGGCACATATCCTGCTTCCTCTGCCTCAGCTCGCCACGTCTCTGCTGCAGATGGAACCTCTGCTGACGCAGAGCAGCTGGTTGTCATTCCCAGGGACCGCTCATGTCCCATGTTCATTAGCAGGTCCGCATAGGAGTAGGTGGACTAAAGAGATAGAGGCTTGAATGCATCACCTCTCCCTTGCTGACATGCTCTTTTCATCTTTGATCATTTGGAGGGAGAAGCAGAGGAGGAGATTAGGTTCCGCTCTAGTTGAGAGTGAGGAAAACCAGCACAGATGTTGCAGGAGTTCTCCTTAGCCCTCATCGTTTTAACGGGTCAAATGGTGGGCACCTGATGTGATGACCTCCTTCCGATGTTCTCCTTCAAGACCAGTTTTTGAACATGTCCTTGACAGTGCTCTTCACAGGGAGCTCAAGCAGCTAGTTTGTTGCCACGCTGAGCAGGTTCCCCTTCATGGCCGTTCTAACGCTGGTGTGAACTCAAACACTGCCAGGCGTCTCGACTACTGTTTGAGTGAGCTGGTTAAGCTGCTCCCTGCCGATGTCCTCCTTTTTAATTTTTAAACAAGTTGGAAAGAGAGTTATGTAGAGTCATCCAACCTGCATGTGTGCTAATGTGTCACCTGACTTGGGGGTACGTTCACAGCGTTTCTACATCATAACCGAGAGCAGCCTATTCCAAATCCTCCATAAACTAATGTTTAAACGTTATTATGATACTGAACACAACTTCTCCCTTTCAGATGGCAATGTGATCTATTTTGAGGAACTCATTTAGGTATCCTGCTAGTTCATTCTTAGCCAACCATTTTCCAGGACCATACAGGATTAAAGAATAAACATCCCTTGAGTGATTATACCTTGCATGTGTTGAAGCCCTCTCCAAAAAGTATGACCTCAGCAATTAGAGTGGAGTCTGGCATCACCATGGAGACAGGTCTGAACATGGACTTGAGGCTGTCTGAAAGTTCAGTACGACCAGCGTTACCTTGGAAAAATGAAAATGGGGAGAAAAATGACAATGATACTGAAATAGACGTTGAAATGACAGAGGTGTTCATGATGAAGAAAATATCAGAACATATTCTGAAAATATGTCATCCTATTTCTGCAATATAATTTGCATAAAATGCACTGTACGTATTTCCACATTTGTGTTGACTTACCGGGATTTATAGTGATAAAAATGCCACATGACGAGAGCAGGCTTATGTGCTGTCCGTCAAAATGGAACTTGGATTGTCCAGCTGAGAGGGCGGCCAAGATGGACCGGCTCTGCTGGGCCACTACCGACAACACCTCTATGTTGATTCGGTTGAACTCACTGAAGCAGCCCCACGCTCCTGTCTGTTCAGGGTGGACCCAGTAAAAAGAAAAATCCACCCGTCATTACACATCAAATGATTAGGATGGATTTGTTTTTTCCTGAGCTGAATAACAAATCTTTAAAGCCAACACAAAGACCTACAACGGCGTATAAGGGCCACTGTAGGAAAATAAATAAAAACAGAGCCATGAGAGGTGGGCAATATTCTGAGAAAATAAGTAGCAGATTTGCAACTCTATTACGATGCTAACTGGCATCTATGCAAGCTAACTTCCCATGATTGTCACATTTGTTTTCTAATTAATACATCACGTGTGACTGAAGAAAAAACACTGTTTTACCTCTTTTAATAGGCTGACATCATCACCACCATCATCACCATCATCATCACAGTCATCATCATCATCATCATCACCATCACCATTATCATCATCCTCACCATCATCATTATCCTCATCATCACCGTCATCATCACCATCATCATCCTCACCATCATCATCATCATCATCACCGCCATTCTCACCACCACCATCAAAATCATCACCATCATCACCACCATCATCACCATCATCACCATCCTCACCATCATTATCATCATCATCATCTTCACCATTCTCACCACCGCCATCATCATCATCACCATCATCATCATCCTCACCACCACCATCATCATCACTACCACCACCACCATCATCATCCTCACCACCACCATCATCATCATCATCATCATTACCACCACAATCATCCTCATCATCCTCATCCTCACCATCATCATCCTCACCACCACCATCAAAATCATCACCGTCATCATCACAGTCATCATCACCATCATCATCACCATTATCATCATCCTCACCATCATCATCACCATCATCATCATCATCCTCACCACCATCACCATCCTCACCACCACCATCATCATCACTACCACCACCATCATCACCACCATGCTGTAGCTTCTTACTACCTGTGCCAGGCCAGAGTACATGCGTCCCATAGATCTGTAGTCGAGTCCTTCAGAGCAGTTGACCACGAGGACGTACATGCCGAGAGCTTTGCCCAAGTCCTTCACTGTTTCTGTCTTCCCAGTACCAGCTGGGCCTTGAGGAAAGCCGCCCAGATGGAGATGGAGTGCTGTGGTCAGGGTCATGTAACACCTGGACAGTGTCAAACAGTGTACAGGGAAATATATTCATTATCAGCAAATATGATCCCAATCATTTGGGTTGAAAAGCAATACTAAACAAATGAACAAAAGAATAAATATATACTTTGAAAGCATGAAAAAACACTATATATGTTAAAAATGAATCTGTGAGATGGTCTCCCATGTGTACAGCAAAGCATTAATCCACTCTCTGTAACAAGCATTGACATAATTGTTGCTAATCCTTTGGTGTGTGACCAGATTGTGATTTTGATTGGGAAGATTGTGATCCCAGTGCAAATCTGTCTGAAAAATATATAAGAAATGGAAAATACTTTCATTAATTACTTATTCATTAATTCATGAATATGACTGACTGATTGATTGCTACCTGTCAGTAAGTGGAGTGATGACGAGTCGTCCACAGTTGCCCAGGTACTCGTATCCATACTTGAAACATGTGTTGGTCTGTCGGATAACGCAGTCTTCCTATTGGGAGAACAAACAAACCACAAAATGGACCATAACATTTTGGTGGACTTTTTCTCTGGTCGTCTCCAAAATCACTCACTCATTCACTACTCTCTGTTCACTATCCAGGGAGTTCAATGTAGAAGACTATATAGAGGACTACATAGAAGGCTTTGTAGAGAACCATGTAGATGAATTAATAGAGGACTTTGTAGAGGTCTATATAGAAGACTATGTAGAGAACTATGTAGAAGACTAGGACTATGTAGAGGTCTATAGAAGACTATGTGGAGAGTTCTTTACACAGTCAGGCCTACCTTTTTTTAGCACAAGCCTATTTTGCCTTTAGCACAATGCATGCTGCTTGGTAAGTGACCATCGGTTGACACTACTTGTCATGGTTGAATTGTGGGATACATTCAGTCCACTACAACATGATGAAACCACTTTACAGTCACTATAATCAATTCATCCATCCATTATCAACCGCTTATCCTGTATTCAGCCGATCCCAGCTGTCATTGGCAGGGTACACCTGGACAGATAACCAGTCTATCACAGGGCTGACATGTAGAGACAGACAGGTAACCAGTCTATCACAGGGCTGACATGTAGAGACAGACAGGTAACCAGTCTATCACAGGGCTGACATGTAGAGACAGACAGGTAACCAGTCTATCATAGGGCTGACATGTAGAGACAGACAGGTAACCAGTCTATCACAGGGCTGACAGGTAGAGACAGACAGGTAACCAGTCTATCACAGGGCTGACAGGTAGAGACAGACAGGTAACCAGTCTATCACAGGGCTGACAGGTAGAGACAGACAGGTAAGCAGTCTATCACAGGGCTGACATGTAGAGACAGACAGGTAACCAGTCTATCACAGGGCTGACATGTAGAGACAGACAGGTAAGCAGTCTATCACAGGGCTGAAAGGTAGAGACAGACAGGTAACCAGTCTATCACAGGGCTGACAGGTAGAGACAGACAGGTAAGCAGTCTATCACAGGGCTGACAGGTAGAGACAGACAGGTAAGCAGTGTATCACAGGGCTGACAGGTAGAGACAGACAGGTAACCAGTCTATCACAGGGCTGACATGTAGAGACAGACAGGTAACTAGTCTATCACAGGGCTGACAGGTAGAGACAGACAGGTAACCTGTCTTACTAACTACAAAGCTGTACCCATTTGTTCCAACAGTGTTCCGCTTTTAAACTTCAGTCATGAACAGTGTAGAATGTGCTCTTATGTTTCTGTTTGCTGCCTGTTGTTCGTACTTGCGTCTCTCAGAGCATACCTTCTCCCAGTATAGTCGCAGCTGGCAAAGCCATTCAAAGGCACTGGCATCATTGCAGCCTGTCTTGATCAGCTTGTCAATGACATCCCGAGCATGAACCTCCACTCTCACCAGCGCTACAATTTTGAGCCGTAGGACTTTGGAAAGCTCGCCACAGAGCATCTCTGAATAGCAATGAAGCATGGAGACCTGAGAAACAAAGGCAGTCATTGTTATTCTTAACATCATTACTACTATGTATCAGACAGAAAGGACACAAAACACATTGTACATGATCAGGATCATCATACTGGGTACAGAGCCTTCAGTGTGCTGTGTGGAAACATACTGGTAGGTTTACAATCATCACAGTGAGTTCACTCTAAATGTTTAATTTAGTTAAGCAACAAAAGTCAACCTGTTTCTTCTTCATTGACTCAAGAGAAGACTTATCAGCTGTCTTTTTGCTGGTAATGAGAGATTTATGGACATCAGTGGTCCAATGGATCTGCCTGGCGATGATCAGCATCTAAAATAGGAAGAATACACAACTTTGCTTTGACTTTTAACCTTTTTACCCAATGACATGGGTCATTATGTCAGCAACTTTTACTTAGTCTTTTTTCTAGTCCTGTGTCATTGTTCAGTTTTATCCATTTAATCAAGCTCATCTCAAGTTAGCAAAAATCTTCATTTAGTCAAAGAAAACCCAAACTAATTTTAGACAATTCAAAATGTTAACATTCAGGGCCCTAGTTTCGTGGCACGGGGTGGCACAATGCAAGTTTCGACCAGCGCAGCCTTGCGCACGGTCAGTTTGGCAGTTTGGTGGATTGCCTGCGCCATGATGGGTGTGGCGGTGCAGCAGGGGGAGGCTTCACAGATTCAGCTTGGCGCAGCGGAAGTTTCGTGCCAAAAAGACTCGTGGAGACTGCGCCAAAAGCCCGCCAGCTCCAACCTGGTCTACTCTCGGCGCATGGCGGATTACAGCTGGCGGAGTGGCAGTTTGGCGCGCAGTGTGCAGTGTGCACACGTCACCAAGACCTCACAGGCAGGTTTCCACAGTTCCAGGCAAATTTAAATGCAATAAATAATCACAAGAAACACAACAACATTTAATGCAACTAATTGAATCAACTCGTGAATTTATATCTACATAGATTGTCCCGTCACATCTGACGTCAGATCAAAGGCGGATGGCACGCGTAACGGAAACTCAGCCTGACTGAATTAACACAGCTGAAACTTGGACCTCTAGGACCAAAACATCAGTTTCATCCTGGGAAAAGTTTGGCCGTCTGGCGCTGCTGCTGCTCAAGGGCGGACTGGCGTACGGGGACACCGGGGATTTCCCCGGTGGGCCGATGGGCCGGGCCATGAGAAAAATAAAAATAAAGGGGGAAAAAAGTCTATCGCAACGTCAACCAGCGTTGTGGTCCGTTGGGGGGCTGGGTCGGGCGGCTATTGTTGTAATAGGCTATACCTGTGTTCACGTATCACTGCCTATGCTGATAGCCAATCACATTTCGTCCACCTGGGTAAGTCCCACCCATTTCCTCAGGCTGTTGCAGCTGTCACTTGTCAATCACACTGCGCTAACGGTGCAAGACAGCTTTGGTAGATTGAGAGCCAGCGCTGTCTGGGCAGATGGAGCATAAAAAACAAGCCGCAAAACGTAAAGGTGGTGCTGAAAAGCTTAGGGATAAAAAAAAGAAATCCCTCGAGGAAGTTGCAGCAACAAGCAAGAAAATTACGGACCTATTTGGTGGTCGTTCGGGTTTAGCCATCACCACCAGACAAGAATCTGACGATGTTGCCATACCCAGCACTAGCAGCGTTAGCAGCGGTGAGCCTCGACAGCTGGATGCTGGATCCAAACCTGCACCTGAGTCCAGCAAGATGATGAGTCTGACTCTGACACGGCAGAGCACGAAACAAAGCAGCCTCCACAGCCCAGTGATATAATAATGGTAAGTTATGTTTGGAACTTGGTGATGCTTTAGGTGAAAATGCTAATTTGGCTAACGTTAGTTAATGCCGCGAAGTGCCTAGCCTAGTGTTAGCTAGCCTACGGAGTCCAAAATGAGCGCCATTCACTGACCAGATGTTTCCTGTATTTGTCAACCTGCCTATAGATAATGTTATTGTCTGGTTGAATTCAACCCGTTACTGTCTTTGAATTGACTCTAATACTAAATGAGTATAAATTAATAATTAGTTTATTTATGTGTCTGTACATGGCCCATCCTACATGGGATCATCATCAGACAGACACCACATAGTCATAATTTGAGGCTGTAAGATATAATTTATTACCACGTTTTCATTAACTTTATTCTTTGTTTTAAACTATCTTTTACTGATGATGATGTTGTTGTATTGGTTAACTAGCAAAATTAACAATACTAATCTCTTATCTAGATTGAAGATAATCCAGCTGTGGACAGAGGAGAGGATCCCAGACAAAGCATTGTTATTGTTATGGTAAGGCTGATGACAATAATGCTTGTTTGGCTTGTTTGCTTTTTAGCCATATGCACTAATACCAAATACTGCCATCTTTATATTTTGTTGATAGTAAACCACTAAAACTGCACTAACATCAATCAATGCTTATCATTTTTGTAGTCTGAAGATGATCCTGCTGCTGACAGAGATAGCCATGGCCAGGAAGTCAGTGTCCCCCATTTAGCAGTTGATTATTTCATCAGGCCAAAGCCAGAGACATTAGACCTCTTCCTCCATTTTCACCCCCAGCAGTAGGCAGACAAGCCTATAGTGCAGAGGGCATTTTTTCACAAAGATGGTACAAACAGGAAATGGCTATCATACAATGAAGACACACAAGCACTCTTCTGCTTTCTTTGCATGGCTTATGCTAATCCTAGAGATAGCAGCTCCTTCATCACTGGCATGACTACCTTCACACACATACACCTAGAGTCGATGAGCATGAGCAAAGTGATAATCACAGAAATTGTGCTGAGGCATACTTCCTCAGGTCTTCTAAAAAGAGTATTAAGGACCTTCTCATGGGACCTCAGATGTCACTTCACAGACAGCAAGCCTGCAGGAGGCGACAAGTGTTGGAGCGCATCATAGATGTGATGAAGCTCATCGGCAAAAGGGGTTTGAGCCACAGAGGCAAGCAGGCGGAGGCAGCATACACATTGGATGATGACACTATTGATCACGGTAATTTTTTTAGAGATCATTCTTTTGCTGGGAAAATATGATGTCTGTCTCAAGGAACACCTCACTCTCAGCATTGAAAAAAGCAAGCAAATCCATCAGTCTGACTTTGGATCAAAAGGAGGTAGAGGCTCCCTTGTCACTTTCCTATCCAAAACAACCATTGACTACATCATCACCACTATCCAATACCTAATGAAGGTCACTATCGCCACTGAAATCCAGGATGGCATGTACTCCATCCAGATTGACACCACACCTGACATCACATCCCAAGACCAGTGCTCTGTTGTGATACGTTATGTGACAGACATCATTCATGAGCGACTTGTGGCTGTGATCAGATGTGAAGCATCCACTGGGCAGTACTTTGCCCAACTTGTGAATGAGGTGCTGGAGACCACGAACCTGGATGTGAGGCAGTGTATTGGAAGTTCCACCGATGGGGCCTCCAACATGCAAGGCCGATATAATGGCTTTTCTGCACTGCTGTCCGAGAAGTCCCCCACCCAAGTCCATGTGTGGTGCTACGCGCACATCCTCAACCTTGTGCTGGCAGACACAACAGAGTGTGTATTGGCAAGCGGCTCTCTTTTTCCTTGTTAAACAACATTGCTGTCTTCATCAGAGATTCCTACCAGAGGATGAACATCTGGGAGAAGGAGAGCAAAGACCCAAGACACAGACGTCTCGCGCCCATCGGAGAAACACGCTGGTGGTCCAAAGACGTTGCTTTGTCAAAAGTATTTGGCTCTTTTGGAAAGCCAGATGGGGCCCTGTATGTTGATGTTCTCCACACCCTCTCAGCCATTAACAGGGGTGCAAACTCATCAGGGATGAAAAAGGTGACAAGGACCCAAACCCCCTCGCGGAATATATATATATATATATACACACACAATATATATATATATACACACACATATATATATATATTGCATATGCTTCAATGTTATTCCTCTGCCTCACTGAAGGGGGCTGGCGAGAGCCTGGAAAATGGACTTCCCTTCCAGTGAAGGTATAAATAATGGGAGACCAATGCCAGGGCTAAAAGGTTTGCTTCAAACGACGGAACATAAAATAACTCGATCGACTCCTCACATTGAAAGACAAACTGCTTTGAAAATATTTGGAACCTCAAGAATAGATTTGACTCTGGACGAACGGAATAAATATTAGCAAGGGGAGGTAGGGGGCTTCTCACCCCTCATTCGCTAACATTACATCGATATCAGAATAAGCCTTTGCTCCGTTGATTTTCCATTATTTATTTTAGGTTTTTTTTTTAATGTGAAGGTATGGTAGGTACATTTAACGTTGTTTTCTCGCTTAGATTTTTCAAAGGTTCCTGAGAAATAGACACTGTACTATCCGATAACACCGTTATTGTAACCAGCAAAAATGGTTGTGATTTGCGATGCGTATGTCAGCGAACTGTCTGACATTAGCACGTTAGCCTACGTTAGAAAGCCTGATGGTACAGACACACCAACTCCGGCAGCAGACGTCAAGTCAACGGATCCCATTCATTGTCTATGTAGAGCAGGAGCTCCGCATGATGGATACGGCACGTCGAATTGACTGCCCTGTCGCCGTACGTGAATTTGCATAAAGTTCGATGGATTGAACTTTATGCAAATGCCGTCCGTCCAACGCAATGCCGCCGGTTCCAGAAACTTCGTTCAAACTATCAAACTAGGCAGTGTTGATCAAATATGAATCCAGATTCTGTTACTGCACTACACATTTCCCGCCTCAAATGTTTTCAGAAACATGCTTTAGCGTGTAGTTTAACTGTAAAATGAGATCGTTTGTGGCCCGGCCGCCATGTTGGAAACGGCAGAGCGAAACTCAAGTCCCGCCCACTTCGCAGGACGTCTATCCAATTGATCCAACTTGAACACAGAACTGCCCACTCGCCGGTGCGTTCGACGGTCCGTTGCGTCGCTGCCGGAGTTGGTGTGTCTGTACCATGACGTTTTTGAAGCGTACCAACGTCACTCCTGTCTAGTACGGCATCAAGGCAGCTACAGACCCGAAGATGACATGATTACACGGGTTGGCCAAACGAACAAGCTCGGAATAAATATTTATGACAGCTTGCGTTCGCCGATTACTTGGACGCCCCCCCCCCCCCCGAAATATTTTTATTGCAGATCTCCATGAATCACACAAATGACCTTTTTCGGAACAAAAACGGCGAATTTCGCCGAAAGGTGACAAGTTTGCATCCCTGCATTAAAGCTGTGAAGACCATCAGCACCACTGCACGGGTCAATGCAATGGGATATATCACCCAGCTCCTGAAGTATGAAACAATACTTACAGCTCAGATTTTCCTGAGAATTTTCCAGGTCACCTCACCGGTCTCAAAATACCTCCAGACAAGTGGAATGGACATCCTGACAGCTCACCGGATGGTTGTGGCTGCAGAAACACAGCTGAAAGATGTGAGCAGAGATTTCCATAAAGTCAAGGCAGCGGCTGACACGTTTTTCCAGTGGGCCAACAATCAAACACAGGAGCAAAATGAGGAGACTGAGCTGGAGGCTGAGGCCTCTCTGCCACAGAAACGTGGCAGAAAGAAGAAATCCATGCCTGGAGAGATGTGCCGAGATGAGGCTGTGACTGATGCTGAAACATCATATGAGATTGATGTCCATAATCAAATTATGGACACAGTTTTAGGGAGCATCCATAAGCGATTCCTGAAAAATGGCACTTTGTATGCTGATTTTGCACTTCTGGACCCAAAAAACGTAATCCAGGTAACAGCTTATGCTGGTGGTTTCCCAGAGGCAGCACTCCAACAGTTGAGCAAGCTGCCATTTGATGACAGAGCAACGGTTGCCAATTTACAGAGCGAGCTCATCGGTCTGGCAGGACAGTGGAAGAGGTTAAAGACATCTGTATTTGAGGAATACACAAGCAACACAACAGAGGATGGCCCAGAGTGTGCCGAAGATGAGGTGGAGATGGTTTACAAAAAGTGCTCATCTTCCAAGGACTGTGCACTATGTTGCTACCATGTTCTGAGGCAGTAAAACCTCCTCACAGATGCATACCACATCATTGGTCTTGCATACAGGTTCCTCCTCACCCTGTCTGTCACACAGGTAGCATGTGAGAGAAGCTTTTCAACCCTGAAATTCATCAAAAACAGGTTTAGAAGGTCTCTCTCTCAACAGTACCTCAAGGCTTTTATGCTCATGGCTACTCAACCAGATGTTTTAAAGATGCTGGATAGTGACAAAATCATTGATGGCGTTGCAGAGAAAAGTGAGCTGCTGCAGAAACTACTAATTGAGTGAGGTAATAATATATGTCTATTCACATTGCTTTTACTAGGTGACTTACTCACCAATCTTTATATTAGTGAATGACTTATTATTGCAGACTATTGAACTAACAATTAAAATATGACCTATTAGTTTTAACCAAGGCTTCAGGACGGGATGTCGTGTTAGTATAACTTATGTAATGTGTACATTTTTTGTCTCTCACCCATATAGGCCAGCATGTATGTTCTAGAGGGGACTCCAGAGAGGACTGTGACCCACAGATTGTCAACATCAACCACTTCAACCCAGCCTCCTCCATTTAAAAGCAACACATCGGTGAGTACTCTATATACTGTAATGTCATTCAGTTTCCATGCACCTTGCATCTCTACTCGGACCAGTAAAAGGGCGAAAGTCTGAATGAGAGAATGAGTGAGTAAATGAGCCTTGTCTGTCAGACAGTGAAAGCAGACCAGTAAAGCGAGAGAAAGATAATAAGAAGCAACTGAGCGTGCAGGTAGGTGTTTGCCAGGGCTTTTCATAAATGGTTTGTTGTTTTTTATGTGTTTTAACACTTATTGCATGACAGTTTTGTTTTGTGATGGCAGCTTGTCGTTTTAACTTGCATTTCGGTGTGTACTCTCACCTTATGACTTATGACTTGATTCTCCTGGATGTGTAGATGGTAGTCGTTACTCTGATCCTTGTTTTTTTACTTAATGTATAACCTCATGTAACGCTCAGTATTCTTGGCCAGGTCACCACTGATAAAGATATTTCAATCTCAATTGTTTTCATCTGGTTGAATAAAGGTTAAATAACTATATTAAAAACATTTTGTTTAGTTATCCATGTCTGTCTGACTCTCTCTCTCTCTCTCTCTCTCTCTCTCTCTCTCTCTCTCTCTCTCTCTCTCTCTCTCTCTACAGCAGCTGGAGACTTTTATCCTCATGGCTTGTCTCTAACCCATAAAGGGCAGCATGTATGTTCCAGAGGGGACTCCAGAGAGGACTGTGACCCCCAGATTGTCAACCTCAACCACTTCAACCCAGCCTCCTCCATAAGCGCTGACTGACTGACTGACTGACAAAGACCCAAAAAAGGTAAAAACAGGAAAGGTTCTTAAGTAGAGTGAACCAAGTGAATGTCCAAGCTGGTGGGCTTGCCAGGATTTTTCACATCAAGTTTTTAGTTTTCAAATGTCAGTTTGCTATTTTCATTTTCATAAATGTTCTGGGTTAAGTTTTTACATACTATATAGTTTGCTTTGTTGTTTATCCATTTTCAAATAAAATGTTTCTTGAAATGGGCTTATTGTTGTAATTATGTTGCCCTCTAGTGGTTTACTCATGGTATAGACAGTCAGTGTCATTCAGTTCTAAGAGCCTGGCAAATTGGTCGGCCAAATTTTATTGTATCAATGACCTGTTTGCATTAAAATCACTACATGCTGTAAAATCACTATACTGCTGTAATTATTTTACTGTAGGCTACTTAACGGTTCAGGTTAATGATTACTATATGATTATGGTCCAAAACAACATCAAATGCAGTTTTTTTCATCAAGGTACATGAAACTTGTGTTGCCGGCTGGCTGGCTCCCCACACCGCGCATGAAGTGGGCCGGTCTGTCAATGACTCCCGGGCCACTTTTCCCCCCCAGTCCGCCCCTGCTGCTGCTGCTGCTGTCTTCTGTCCAGCACCGCCGCTAGCCATTTTGGTGCCCTAAGCAGAATTCCTTTATCATGCCCCCCCCCCCCCCCCCCCTCCCCCTAAAACAGTGATTTAGGGTGTGCAGCTGGAGGAGTGGTTAGCTTGCATGCCATGTATGTTACACGTACGCATACGCCACTGACCCCGGTTTGAAACACTGGCATTAAATTGGTTTTATATTGGACATTCATTTAACATTCAAAATTCAAAAGTCATATATCTGAAAAATAAGCCTTGTGGCACATGAGGGACATCCCCCTGTATGCGTCAGAGTTGGTTTGACCACTTGAGGTCAAAAGGTCAGGGAGAATAATACGTTTAAAATACATTTATTAACTTATTTTAATTATGCAAATTTGCCAAAAGAACATATCTGAAAAATAAGCCTTGTGGCACATGAGGGACATCCCCCTGTATGCGTCAGAGTTGGTTTGGCCACTTGAGGTCAAAAGGTCAGGGAGAATAATCCATTCTGCTGCAGGAACGAACATTACAGGGTGGCAAAGGTGGATTCCTTTTTGTGCGCTTTTGGTGGGAACGTATGGTAAGGCAGCTGCTCCAGGGACGGATTAAGAACTTTAGGACCTCTGGGCCCAGATGCACAAAAGGGCCCCTGGTAGTTTTTGCATATGAGGGTTGGGGGGTCTGGGGGTCCTGCACCAGAACATTTTTAATTTGGTTGATGAGATTTCCTGTATTCTCCTGCATTTTTGGGATGGCCAATACCTAATTTCGATCACATCCATAGCTTACATCCTGATTTGCTGATATTGAGGCAGTGACTTTATGCAAAGGCTTGGGCTTCAGGGCCCCCTGACCCCTTGGGCCCCCGGGCCTGGGCCCGGGCCGCCTGTATAATTATACATCCTTGGGCACCTCCAGTCTCTTTCTGTTTTTCCCTGCTATTCCAAAGGTGGGAGCTGTACAACGGAGGCATAGACCACCATCTACTTGTCTGTGTTCAGCCTGTGTTCATTCTTTGTTATTTTCATTTAGTGTATTGAATTTATTTATCCCTTCTGTCCTTAAGTTAAATGCAGAACAAGGGAGAATTAGATTCTACATTGCTACAATGACATACTTCATATTCACACATTCATTCAGTCACTCACACACCGATGGCGGAGGCTGCCATGCAAGGTGCCAACCTGCACATCAGGAGCAGTTTGGGTTCTGTGTCAACTTTGGACTGGTATCCACTGTATACACTTATAATTATAACTGTGAAAGGTATCAGATTTTGTGAAAACAGGACATAAATGAAAAAACTTATTATTTCAGTCAACATCTGAATTTGCCCTTGATACAAGCCAGTGATACAAGAAATTGTAATTGTCAACCTCAGACGTGTATGGAATAAATCCACTCACAATTACAACTGTGAAATGTATTAGACCTTTTTTGACAACAGGACGGACCTGAAAAAAATGGTTGAAAAGGTTCCAAGAAAGCATGTTCAAAAAACACACCAAACTTTCCTCTTTTCTCTCTATTTCAGAAAATAGTTGCAAACAGATCAGATATACATCTGACAGGCTATTTCCATCCTATACATTGATAATTTCAACTATATTGTGAATTGAAATGTTACTTTGATATACATTTTCAAGAGAAGGCCTATAATTGAAATGGAGAGCAAACATATGACTACAACTATGACTAAAATAATAATATGAAGAAGAAGATCGATCCGGGATTTGAACCGGAGTCAGCTGTATATAGGCCATGCGCTCTAACCACTCTGCCACCTGCGCACCACGCTGAAAAGCTTAACGATCTCCTACTTTATCATAAAGGCTGACTATGTCTCAAAGTGTGACCTATTCACTGACCATCGAGCTAGGCTCGCGCTATTAACGTGCGTGACTCGACTAGATGCGCATGTTATATGTTATATATTGCAAGGGACATTTCTCCACCATTTCCAAAACCTGGTCAGGACTCCAAGGCAGATTGAGGCCCTTCGTGTATTGGAGGATGATTTCTTTCTGAGGAGGGGTAGTGCTTCTATGAGCAGGTTTGTACAGTTTATTCGTCAAACTTTATGTAAATTACTTTGAAAAGATTCAGCATATTAAGGTGATTTGTCATGCAACAGTAAATTCATATGCAAAAAGTCTGTAAAATTACAGTTTTGACTAAATGCTGTTCCCATTTATAGATTTAAGTGCTACTAGGCCTAAAATGCTTTGTGAATTCCTCTTAGTGGTACAAATAAAGACTGCCTTGACAAAGTATTCAGCACCAATGTTAAAGGGATGGTTTGGAGTAATTTCATCTAAGAGTCCTTTGAATTATCATTAAAAGATTTAAAAGATTTAAATAGCCCCATATCATCACATACCCTTCGCCATATCTGTTGATTGGCATGGTGCTTTTCAGTTACCCTAATAGCTGCTAGTTAGCTTAATGATTTCTCAATGTAAATCAAACCAGCTAATAGGCTAACTGAAACAAAACCATGCCAATATCTTGGTATGGTGAAGGGTATGTGATGATGTGGAGCTATTTTAATTACAAAGGCCTAGATAACTTTACCAGGATGCATAGTATTCTGCATCCATGAAATAACTGGTCTTTAAAATAAAATATGCCATTCTTTATGGGAAATTAACCCTATTTAAGTGTAAAAAGTTCAAAAGCACGCACATCCAAAATGAACTTTTCCTCTTAACCCTATTTAACATAGGGGTATGAATACTTATGCACCTAGCATTTTAGTGGATAGTTTTGGTTGTTGCTCCAATCTTAACCACTGTATTTCATTGTAAACTATCTGCAAACTAGGCTTAAAGGATTTACGGAATTAAGGTCAATTTCAAAAGGATGTATTTTTATTCCTCTTTTAGTCAACTTTAGCAAGGGGGCTAAATACTTTTTCAAGGTACTGTGAATTTAAGACTGACACGCCCATTACTTTTAGGAGTTTCTCCTAAATTTGCCAGTTAGGAGCTACTTTTAGCCCTGAGATCATTTTAATACGGCCCCTGATCTCTGTGTTTCATTTTATTTCAATTTAATTTATTATATAACTTATTGTATTTCATTTATATTTCAGACTCAGCTGTTATTGGTCATATTGTTTATGCTTAAGTTGTGTAGTAGGATGATGTAGATGTTGTGTTGACTTTGAATTGAACCTGGTCAGATGTCAGACTTCCGAGACAGATAAGGACTTTACTATGATAGGACTTGACTATCATAGTATAGGCTTATCACAATAGGGCAGTTTAAACTCTAAATTTTAGACTGCCCAGGCTTGATTTGTGTGGTAAATAGTGAGTAGCCTACATTGGCAACATTACTTGATGTATTAGTTTATAATTTCTTAATTTGTCAGTGTTTCTCTTCACTCTTGATGTAACTTTATTCCATTTTCATTCCATTTGGGTGTTTAGCAGTAACAGAGATGCCCAAAAAACGGAGAGGCAAGGGAACCTCCAGACATGATCTCTGGTCAATAACTGGAGGAGAGCAATTGATGGTGCAGCATTTCCTTTCATTGGATATTTGGTCATTCAATTCCGATGTGTGGTCAAATTTGTCCCAAAAGATTTTCAGAAATGAAAAAGAAAGAAATAAAAAATGGCTCCACTGTGTATGGACTTATAATCGGCGAGGGATTAGAGATAAAGTCGAGGCAAAAAGCAAATCGGAGCAAGAGGAGGTAAATACAGAAGAAGAGTTGAGCAGTGTTGAAGAGAGGCACAGCAAAAAAAATTTAGTGCTCCAGGACATGGATCAAAATTCCGCAGAAAGTCGAAGGGAAATGTTGGAAGAGCAAGATTCACAAGATTTTGACAGTCCAGTGTCCCCAAAAAGTGGCAGATCTGATTTGTCCATCAGTGATGCTGACTCCGCACCATTAGAAGACTTGAGCAGTGTGACAGAGAAGCACAAGAAAAAAGCTGTTGTGTTGCAGTACACTGATGATGACTCTGAAGAAAGTCAGAGGGAAATGTTGAAAGAGCAAGAGTCAGAAGACTTTGACAGTCCAGTGTCCCCAAAAAGTGGCAGATCTGATTTGTCCATCAGTGATGCTGACTCTGCACCATTAGAAGGCTTGAGCAGTGTGACAGAGAAGCACAAGAAAAAAGCTGTTGTGTTGCAGTACACTGATGATGACTCTGAAGAAAGTCAGAGGGAAATGTTGAAAGAGCAAGAGTCAGAAGACTTTGACAGTCCAGTGTCCCCAAAAAGTGGCAGATCTGATTTGTCCATCAGTGATGCTGACTCTGCACCATTAGAAGGCTTGAGCAGTGTGACAGAGAAGCACAAGAAAAAAGCTGTTGTGTTGCAGTACACTGATGATGACTCTGAAGAAAGTCACAGATCTGACGTTTCAGTTAGTGGTCCAGAGCCAGAGAAGGTGAGGCAGAGAAAGGCAAAAGTAAAGGGACGTGTATCGGAAAGTAAATTAATAAAGAGTGATGGAGTGTTCAGAAAGGTGCCATCCACGGCCAAGAAATTCACAATTTCACTAACACAAAATCAGTGGAGCAACATCTCACCTCACAGCCGTGTCAACAAACTTAAAAAAACATGGACAAATGTAATTAATAGTGAATTTCAAAGAAAAACCCCTTGCTGTGTCCTGCATTTTACATACCAGCATGTCCGTGTTCCTGGCAGCAGGAAAAGAAATGCACCATATTTAACTGTGCATGCAGCTTGCAAATTCTCCACCTGTCAGGCAAGATACATTATTAGAATGAATAAGAAGCCTAGTCAGCGTCAGCCCACTATTAGAATGGCTGTTATGCGTCATGGAGCAGTTAAACATTTGAAAAACGAGATACAGTTCAGGCCAGCATCCAATATTCGCAGGGGCAAAATCGCAAAATCTGTGGCCACAGGAGTGAGCACTGAGTACTACAGGAGACTGCGCACCACTCCAGTGTCAGAACTTGTGTCAGGAAACCTGACGAAAAGTCTCAACAAGAACATTTTGAGAGTAATTGCTGCAGAAGTGCAGAAAAGTAGAAAGTTACATGACAATGTTCTCCTAGAAATGCAGCTTATGCAAGACATAATGAAGGAATGTGACAGCAGCTTTTCTAGTATGCCAGGATATGTACAGTATCTGCAGGTGAACCCCTTGGGGATGCACCTGTACACAGAGACAGGCCTAAGCATCTTGGTTCACCACCTGAGGAGGAAGGAGCCTGTCTCTTTGTACCTGGATGCGACAGGGGGGGTTGTGTCGAAGCCTCCTGAAGACAAGCGAAGAGTCCTTTATTATGCTATGGCTTTACCAGGACATGGTCAAGATGCCCCGCCCCTCCCAGTCACTGAGATGATCTCCAATGAGCACAGTGTTCCTCCCCTTACTTTGTGGCTGATGCAGTTTCTTTTGAAATTGTCGAAATATACTTCTCTCAGGGTGCATAAAGTAGAAACAGATTACAGTTGGGCGTTAATTCAGGCTGTACTTCTTGCATTCAACAAGGAAAGCATAGATGCATACCTGCAGAGAACATATTCCGTCATGCAGAGGCAACAGAAATGGGCAGATATAAAACCTTTCACAGTGCTTCATCTGTGCGCTGCCCACATAATTAAGGCAGTGAATTGCAGCATTGGTAGGAAGACTAATGACAAGGCCGTCAGAGAATTCTCTACCTTCATTTTTGCAAGAATGCAGAACACAGTTGATCTAAAGACTGCATGTCACATTTTCAGACACCTCTGCATTGCTTTGCTAAATGAAGATATGAACCACAACGTCCAAACCAGTTTGGACTTCCTGAAGGCACTCATTTCTAAGAGCAAGAGTCAGGAGGATGTGGATGATATTGAGGCAGAGTCGGACAGCTGTGATGCAGAAATTGGGAGTGTCAAGACAATTGTAGGAAGATCTCCATATACCAAAGAGTTCAGCTTGATCTACAAGGATGTTAGATCAGCTGGAGAAGGACAGCAAGGACGTGGTAATGGCACTCCAAATCCATATTATTGCCCCAACATCATCAAACTTTTGCTGGACAACTACATGGCCATTTACCCTCTGTGGAGTGGTGCCATGTTGGGGGACCTCCAGAGGTATGCCACCGACAAGACACACAAAGAAGACGGCCTGGGGCAAACTAGGGACACAAACTGTCATATTGAAAAATGGTTTGGCATTGTGAAGCATGATATTTTGCTAAAAAAAAGAAATCTCAGGCCATCCGCATTTGTGAGAAAATTGTATGGTTCACTACAAGGGAGATATACAGAGCATGTCCTCAGACATGAACTCCCAGAGGACCTCCTTGTCCGACCACTTTGCCCCAAAAAAGTGTATTTGGCTGAGGAGAAATGGGCAAAGCGTGGCTCACCAAGAAAAAGACACACATCAAAATACTATGGCGTGCCTGGTAGTGAACCACCAAAGAAAAGAAAAGACACCAAGAGCAGGGCAAAAGCAAAAAAAAGCAAAATGACATTCAACACAAAGGCAGAAGCAAAGCAGAAACAGGACAGCGGAACCAAAGATGGAGATGTTACATCCGGGACAGTTACAAGACCAAAGCAGGAACAGGACAACGGAACCAAAGATGGAGATGTTACATCTGGGAGAGTAACAAGACCAAAGCAGAAACAGGACAGCGGAACCAAAGATGGAGATGTTACATCTGGGAGAGTAACAAGACCAAAGCAGAAACAGGACAGCGGATCCAAAGATGGAGATGTTACATCCGGGACAGTTACAAGACCAAAGCAGAAACAGGACAGCAGAACCAAAGATGGAGATGTTACATCCGGGAGAGTAACAAGACCAAAGCAGAAACAGGACAGCGGATCCAAAGATGGAGAATTTACATCCGGGACAGTTACAAGACCAAAGCAGAAACAGGACAGCGGAACCAAAGATGGAGATGTTACATCTGGGAGAATAACAAGACCAAAGCAGAAACAGGACAGCGGATCCAAAGATGGAGATGTTACATCTGGGAGAGTAACAAGACCAAAGCAGAAACAGGACAGCGGATCCAAAGATGGAGATGTTACATCCGAGAGAGTAACAAGACCAAAGCAGGAACAGGACAACGGATCCAAAGATGGAGATGTTACATCCGGGACAGTTACAAGACCAAAGCAGAAACAGGACAACGGAACCAAAGATGGAGATGTTACATCTGGGACAGTTACAAGACCAAAGCAGAAACAGGACAACGGAACCAAAGATAGAGATGTTACATCTGGGAGAGTAACAAGACCAAAGCAGAAACAGGACAGCGGATCAAAAGAACCAATCAAAAAGTCTAGGTAGAAAAAGGACAAAGAATGTACACTGGTAAAACAAGATCTAACCAAGTAATATAACAAAAATGCCTTTTAATCAGTTAATTTTCATTTACAGTAATACAATTTCTTTTATAGGCAAAAACACTCTGGGGACAAGGCGAGACTGAACTTGTGGTGTCCGTTATACGGTCACAAGACCACTGTTTCACTCTGCGGCATTCAGAATTTCTAACCTTACGTCCAGACGAATTGATATGTGGTGAGGTAAGTAACTTACATCAGTGTTCAGAGTGGTTCAGAGTTCTTATTAAAGTGGCTGTTGTAAATTAAAGTCTATCAAATTCTAGTGTAAATTGACCAATAGTCCTGTTGTTCAAGCTCACCACATGCAGCCCATAGGAAAAAGAATGAGACAATTTGGAACAACATGGGCCAACTTTTGGACAGGGAGCTTCAAGCAGACCCATGGGTGCATGGGGACAGTAACTGCTAACTCCCCCCATGGGTCTGCCAACATGTTTCTACCACGGTGCATACAAGGTCTTCAGCATGGCTTAGTTTTTATAACTGAGGGCTTAGGCCTGACCTATATAGGTTTATCAGGTAACACACAACACTGAAGTTGCATTACCCATGCATAGTGATGGTAGTCTCCCCAAAAATTAGAAAACGTCTTGAGACACTCTTTTCTGTTTGAGCAAAGATGGATTGCTTTAAGCTTTTGAGTCCTCCTTCCTAAAATCCTGACAATTAAATCCTAATTTCATATCCAAATACATTGAGAAGTATGAATGCAGGTAAAATACATTATTAAGATTAAAAGTTCTTTGTTATGAAATTCACAGATAAAAATATTCACTAATTTAAAACTTTCCAAATGTAATAAGAAAATAACTAACCTGATCAGTTTACATTCAAATTATGTAACTGAACATGTGGTTAATGTCCTTACAGGTCATCGAAGCATATATAAGAGCTACCCTCAACCAATTCGACCCTGCTCAGCGGATTTTCCAAATTGACCATTACACAAATGGTGTAATTCTTGGAGGGTCAAGTGAGCAGATGAATTGTCATCTCATGCGGAATGTAAGGCCACCATAGCACTTGTTGATTGATGCTGACCGCAAATTTGACAACCAACAATGCACTATAAAACAAAAAAATATTAGACATAGTATGCCTCATGCTGTTGTGCTTATTTTTAGGTGAACCTGGATACCTATGACGCAGCGGTTTAATTTGTTCACGTCAATAACCACTGGCGGTTCGTGGTGAGTAGGCTACAACAACACAAAGATTTGCAAGAACACTAGTTGAGGGTAATTGTGGATTTTGTAACGTGCCTCTGCTTTTTCCTTATGTTTTCCCAGTATCTTCATGTGCCTTTGAGGAGCTTGTTTGTCATTGATCCTGCTGCTGCAAAAGAAGACATTCACCTCTCCACGATGGCAGTGCAATGTTATAAGTAAGAAAATAATGCAAAATATAATTTACCTGTCCAACTACAAGTGAAGGATCATTCAAACTGTAGATAAAAATATGAACCAAAATAAAAACACAAACTGAAAAAGATGTGATGTGTCACAGTTCAACTGTGTCCAAGTCCAAGTATGTTGGTTTGTTCGATAGCATTAGACATTTCCTTCCTCTGTCTGCCCTTCTAACCTTGTACAAAACTCTATTTGAACCACTTCCAGCCGCTACTTTCGGATGCGGCAAGATATTTGTGGCAAACAGGTGTGGGGCAGCCTCAAATGGAAAGCTGCAACAGTTCCGCACACAGTCCAGCAGGACACCACAAACCGCGGAGTATTTGTGATGAAGGTATTCCAAGAAGATTCAGAACACCCAGGCCCGCTTGACAAGTACTTAACTACACACCAGTAACCCATGTTATTTTGACATGTCTATCAGATGGCGAAAGAGGCAATCCAGTCTTTCCCGGCGATTCCATCACTCAATATCGATAACTCGCCAAGGGCTATGTGTCGTCTCCGGGAAGAGATGGCAAGGGAGCTTCTATCGGCTTCAGGTAAACACATACAATTTTAGGGTTATCATTAACAGCTATTTCTGCCAAATAAATGTTTTTAACGGACTGCTATGTAACTCAGAAGCTGCTGCAGGCTGGTAGGTTAATGGGGTTCTCCTCTTCAGTAATGCAATGTGATTACATTTCAAAGCACTACATAAATTAATGTTGTTGTTGTTCTTCTTCATCTTCTTCTTCTAGAGAAAGACTACTGTTCAGTGTGCGGCCTGCATGATGTGGCAAGAGACACACACATTGAGGCAGTAGTAATTGACTGGGTATGTGCCTGAAATCCAACATATGGACCTTCACAAAATTACACTATGCTGATATTGTGCAACATATATTATTATTATTATTATTATTATTATTATTATTAAAACATATTCTGGATGAAAAAATGTCAATTCTGGATTTTCTTGTAAATTTTGTCATTTATTTTATGCACAAAAAATCATATCACTAATAAGAAATGTTCAATTTGTTTATCTTTGTAGACCCAGTGTGACTCGTGTGGAAGGTGGTTCCACGACATGTGCCTAAATGGAACCCAGATGCTACAGACACTGGCACAATGGAAATGTACCCTGTGTGAGAAACTATAAATATGTCTGATTTCCTTTCCTGTTTATAAGCAAATATACATTGTTGTAAGTTGGATTTATTTAATGTGTCCACATTAATAAAAGTACACATAAATCAAGTATAGCCTGCCTAATTATTTTTTTGTATGCAAATAAGATATTTTAGTCAAAAATAAGATATTACTGAATTTCAGTAGAAAATATTTGATTTAAGTCAAATTATCTGCCAGTTAAGAAAGATAATTTTACTTGCCAAAATACATTCATAATTAGAAGATATTTTCTCTTAAAATAAGGTATTTCCAGGCTAGACATGAGGAAAATACCGTAGAAACAAGATACATGAGATTTTTGATCTTTAATTTATAATTTCAATGGTCTGTAATCATCTAGGATCTGTTGAATATCCTTGTGTATACTGGCGCTAACTAAGTAGCACAGGCCCTAAAGCAGTATTCATGCAATAAAAGGATGTGGGTTTTTTTTTTTTAAATGAAACTTGTTAGCTAGAGTTCACCAGATGTGTTTTGAGATGGGTAGTCCAAATGGGTACCAAAAGGTAGTCATCGAACTTTAAAAAATACAGATGAATATCCCGCATGTGCCACAAGGCTTATTTTTCAGATATGTTGTTTTGGCAAATTTGCATAATTAAAATAAGTTAATAAATGTATTTTAAACGTATTATTCTCCCTGACCTTTTGACCTCAAGTGGCCAAACCAACTCTGACGCATACAGGGGAATGTCCCTCATGTGCCACAAGGCTTATTTTTCAGATATGTTGTTTTGGCAAGTTTGCATAATTAAAATAAGTTAATAAATGTATTTTAAACGTAATATTCTCCCTGACCTTTTGACCTCAAGTGGCCAAACCAACTCTGACGCATACAGGGGGATGTCCCTCATGTGCCACAAGGCTTATTTTTCAGATATGTTGTTTTGGCAAATTTGCATAATTAAAATAAGTTAATAAATGTATTTTAAACGTATTATTCTCCCTGACCTTTTGACCTCAAGTGGTCAAACCAACTCTGACGCATACAGGGGGATGTCCCTCATGTGCCACAAGGCTTATTTTTCAGATATGTTGTTTTGGCAAATTTGCATAATTAAAATAAGTTAATAAATGTATTTTAAACGTATTATTCTCCCTGACCTTTTGACCTCAAGTGGCCAAACCAACTCTGACGCATACAGGGGGATGTCCCTCATGTGCCACAAGGCTTATTTTTCAGATATGTTGTTTTGGCAAATTTGCATAATTAAAATAAGTTCCATCCATCCATTTTCTACCGCTTATCCTATATTCAGGGTCGCGGGGGGGCTGGAGCCGATCCCAGCTATCATTGGGCGAAGGCAGGGTACACCCTGGACAGGACGCCAGTCTATCACAGGGCCGACATGGAGAGACAGACAACCATTCACACTCACATTCACACCTACGGGCAATTTAGAGTCACCAATTAACCTATCCCCATTAAAATAAGTTAATAAATGTATTTTAAACGTATTATTCTCCCTGACCTTTTGACCTCAAGTGGCCAAACCAACTCTGACGCATACAGGGGAATGTCCCTCATGTGCCACAAGGCTTATTTTTCAGATATGTTGTTTTGGCAAATTTGCATAATTAAAATAAGTTAATAAATGTATTTTAAACGTATTATTCTCCCTGACCTTTTGACCTCAAGTGGCCAAACCAACTCTTGACGCATACAGGGGGATGTCCCTCATGTGCCACAAGGCTTATTTTTCAGATATGTTGTTTTGGCAAATTTGCATAATTAAAATAAGTTAATAAATGTATTTTAAACGTATTATTCTCCCTGACCTTTTGATCTCAAGTGGTCAAACCAACTCTGACGCATACAGGGGGATGTCCCTCATGTGCCACAAGGCTTATTTTTCAGATATATGACTTTTGAATTTTGAATGTTAAATGAATGTCCAATATAAAACCAACTTAATGCCAGTGTTCGAAACCCGTCCGAAGGTCTTTTGCTGCATGTTACACCTCCCTCTCTCTCCTGTTTTTCATATCTATCCACTGCTAATAAAATGCGTCTATGCCTGAAAAAAATCTTTAAAAAAAATACTGCACTTTTGGGGATCGTGATTGTGAGATCGTGTTCTGCTTGTGCGCAGCTCGTGCTTGGTCTCGCGCCTCGGCAGCCTGTTGTCCATGTCCATGGAGAAATGCGCAACTTTGCCGCGAGCTGGAACCGGAGTTGGGGCTGCAGCTGGTCTGAGCGGTGCGCGAGGTCCCGGTGTCCTGCCGTTCTGGTGTTGGACGGGGAATCCGGTGCAGCTGTGGAGCGCAGATGATGAAGACGGTGATGATGGTGGTGGGAGCCGCGGCGCTGCTTCTGTCATCGGGTTGTCAAGTGACGAAACCTGCACTGCACCTCGCCTCGGTGCATTAAAGGTGAGGAGAGGAGCTCATTTGATTGGTGCAGATCTGAATCGGCTGTGTTAATCCCACTCCACGCCTTCTCTCCTCCCTCTTTCCCACTTGCGGGGGTAGGAGTGATGGGAGGAGTGCCTGCGCCCGACTGCGCCATGCACGAAACTTGCAGAGTCCAGGCGGACACACGCCGTCGGCGTGGCGCAGGTGCGCTGCGCCCGACTGCGCCTGGTGCGCGAAACTAGGGCCCAAAGTCTTTCTTAGCCGTCAGATTATCTTGGACCTTTCTGTCATCTACTCTAGCTAAAATATCATGTCTCGACTTTTCCCACTTACACTTTCGATGCAACTGCTAACAATAAGTGTTGTCAGGGTCTCCTCTTGGTGACAGTTGATGACGAATATTCAAGTCTCATCTTACGTTAAGGAAATGAACACTGGTTCAGCAAAAATTGGGATTTGTAAACTGAGCAAAAAGAAGTGTCAGTGTCAGTCAATGTGAACGTCTGATGGGTGAAGACACAACACCATGTTGTTAAGTTAAAAAGGGAAAAGACAAACGTACCTGTCCTGGCCAATCTCTGAGCCACTTGTCTGTTTGTCCTGTTGTCTTCTTCAGAGCTACAAGGCACCTGCTCAGACAATTCTTTAGTGTAATACGCATGGTCTTCTCAACATCACACAGCCAAATCTACATACACACAAAGCAAAATGATGCTCACATTCTCTACTATATTGTTTCTTGATATTCATGATCATCATCATAATCATTGCTTCTGTACCTCCACAGGTCTGTCCAGGTCCACCATGTCCATAAACCAAATCAACTCCCCATCAGCCGAGAGCATCCCAGTGGTGTATGGCTTACTGGCCTAGAAAAGACACACGTACACATTGACAGCTGTCTGAATGTACTGTTTTGATTCTTAATAATAGTAATGATAATAATAATAATAATAATAATAGGAACACATTCTGGAAATGTGAAGTGCTGAAACAGGGCAAAAATGAAACCCAATTGATGTTGCCTTCAGGTGCTTTTGCAAATAAATGCTCCCATCTAGGGGTGGGCCATATCATATCGTTTGCGATAATACGGGTCTATTTTTTTACATGATAAAAAATCGTATAGTGATATTCTGATTGGTTGATGTCATAACGGCTGCAGACGTATGCTCACATGTGTCACGCAGCTCAACAACATTCAACAACATGAGTGAAAGCAAACATGGCTGAAAGCAATACTGCAGAAGAAGGAATCCCCAAACAGGAGCTACTTCAGTGAGTTAATGCTGTTTACAGTAACTACTGACTAGACTGAAACTTAACTGAGCAATATATATTTGTTTTAGTTTGTACTGAATATTTCAAGGCAAACTGTTACGTTTACCCTGACAAATAAAAGGATAACACTTATTTTGTTGCAATTGTATGTTCTTGAAATGAATAACAACCTATTTTTCAGTGTTTTGTCATATCGTCAAGTATATCATTATCGCCTGAATACCCTGAAATATTGTGATATCCTTTTAGGCCCATATTGCACACCCCTACTCCCATCTAAGAAAAACTAAGAAACACCAGTCACTGAGCACAAGGTTCAGTTTCACAAAAAGTGGTTTGATATCATTAAATCCGGTCCAGTATACCAGTGGAGAGCACAGCTTATTTAGTCATGTTTGAGTGCACGGATATGTTTTTCAAAAGTGATATAACCTAGTGATCTTCTTCAAGGCAAGAACAGGTACCTGAAGAAGAATTGAAGACATCTTGCACAGATTTGAGTATGCAGACACTTATTTGCCTCTTGTTTGCTAGTTCATGTGTGAGCACCTCAGTTATCTGATCTCCTGGTTCGATCCCCGGCTCCTCCTAGCTGAGTGCCTGGTGTCCCTGAGCAAGACACCTCACCCTAATTGCTCCGCCGTCGGTGTGTGAATGTGTGCGTGAATGGGTGAATGTCAGTCATTACTGTAAAGCGCTTTGAATAAAAGCGCTATATAAATGAGGACCATTTACCATGGAGTTTCATGATCATAGATGGTGTGTCCTCATCTAACCTTGTTTGGTTGCCTACTTGGTAGGCCTCACCTCCTATCTCAGTCCCAGGTCACATCAGGTGAAGCCATGGAGCCAGTGGTACAGCTTACCAGATCAGTCTCACCAGGGGTCGTGTCTGCGTGAGAAACACTAGATGTGGCGTGTGCTGCTTTGTTCTCTGACAATGTAAACAGACTGGTCTGTCTCAGTAACGGGCTGAATGTAAAGGAGGACTAAGCTGACTTGTTGTTCTATGGAGTGAAAAGGATTTATCATTCTGACTTCACAGCAGAATATTTCTTTTTTCCATATTTGCATGTTCTATTGTGGACCTTTTTGAAATGTTCTGTTAGTGCATATAAGAAATATGCCTTTTTCAAGCTGACAGTCAATTTTGACAGCCTTGATGGTTTCTTTGGAAATCTGTAGTTCACATGAGAGAATCTGTGCTTAAAGTTAAAAAAAAGCTGCTATATTTAACAATAGTATTTTAATTTAAATACTTCCTTTGTGTTGATTCTACATAAAGTCCATAATTTTACATTTAAATATCCATTATAACATACTTTATTCTTAAGAAGAAAGAAAGCGATTAATTGTGATTAATTATGGCAAATTGTGCAATTAATTAATACATTTTTTTTAATCGATTGACAGCACTAATATAAACACCAGTTTGTGACCTGTCTGGATTTGGTCTAGTTTATTTCTTAGTAATAATGCCCTTTTAATGTATCGCTCACAACAACTTTTCAAAATGAACGTGGGTTACTCATGGTTCTTCAAGACCACAGAAATTAACAACAGCACCGAGGCCTTGGCATTGTTAGAAGAGGTGAGCTTCAGCACGGTACAATTGCTGGCGCACAGGTAAGCAACATGGTATAATCAATAGGCCATTCGGCTCATTATCGCTCAGTGCTAAACTCAAATGCCACCCCTCCTATCGAGCCAATTTTTGACTGACAATACTGTTGATGACTGTGCAATACAGAGATGGATTCTGGGTCGGGTTTCGGCATGCTTCAGACTTGTGGTGTCTGAAGCAGGGGTTAGCAGCTTCCACTTTAAAAGCCTATAATTTAGCTTGGGGTACTTTTTACCCGTTTTGTGCTTTCAATTGATATGCCACTTAAACCTGTGCACTGTTTGTGCTTTTATTTGCTCTTGTATTGATGTCTCATTATAAACTGGTGTTCAGTGTTATATTAGATGTTATGATCCTGCCCTTCTGGGTATATTTTTTTTCCGGCCATTGAATTATGGTTCATGGTTCTAATGAATTCTCTCATGCACGGTCTATGCGACCTCACTCATCGGTACGTTCAAAATGACTCATTCCACTGTTCTATCATGACCTCACTCAGAGCAAACATTCTTTTTCTATGTCTAACTCTCTATTTCTGTCTAAAAATCTGTGTTGGTAATTGTGTCATATTCATTATTTTAGGGGGGCAATACCCCTGATGTAACCACAGCATCACTTCCCCTTTAATATACCACTTAACAACCTAGTCTAATCACCAAAGACTATTCATATTATCATGGACCATGTAATAAATTTGAATTCACTTTTAAAAAGTCAGGAAGACTTTCTCTCCTTCGTCATACAATCCAGCAGCAACAACCCTAAGACTCTGTTCTCCACCATAAACAAACTTCCAAACGTATGGACACCATATCCACCTCCTTCACTGTATATACAGCCAACTGAACAATGTCTCCACCTCTGCAGTGTCTGCTCCAGAACCTGTGACATCTTCCATTCATCCACTCCCCCAGAAATTACTGCATCGGACCTATCCACCATACGCATAGGAATGAAAACTTCAACCTAGCCATAGCCTGTCTCCCCTCACTCTCCCTCCGATCAACCTGGTAATAAACTCCTCTCGGTCCACTGGTCTCATCCCCCCACCCTCAAACTCGCTGCTGTCGCCCCCCTACTAAAAAAACCCAGACTTAACCAAGAAACCCTCAACAATTTCCGAGCCATCTCCAACCTCCCGTTCCTTTCATAAATCTTAGAAAGAGCAGTTTCCTCCCAGTTAAAATCTCACCTTGACCGCAATAACCTCTACGAACCCCTCCAATCCGGCTTCCGCTCCAGACACAGTACAGAAACAGCTCGCCTGCCTCACTGATGTCAAATTGTGGATGCAACTTAAACTGAACTGTAATAAATCTGAAATCCTCCTCATCGGCTAACCACCCTCACCCTCTCCCATGTTAACCAGATTATAAAAACAGCCTTTTACCACCTCAGGAATATTACTCATCTCTGACCCTCCCTTTCATTTTCAGTCGCTGAAGCTCTGGTCAACGCATTCATTTCATCCCGACTTAATAACTGTAGCTCCATCATGGCTCATCAAACAAAATCCTCAATATGTTCAGAACTCCCAAAGCTGCACGTATGCTCCCCTCCATCCACCACTACGACCACATCACCCCGTGCTCCACAACCTCCACTGGCTCCCCATCAAATACCGGATATCCACTCTTCAAAGCAGCCCTCAAAATGGACCTTTTCATGCTTTTAACCTTTAAACTTGTTTAAACTTGTTTGTTTGCTTTTTTGTTTGCTTTGTTCTGTTCTCCTTTGTTTTGATTGAGTTTGTTTTTGTTAAGCGTTGTTGAGCACCTGGAAAAGCGCTATATGAAACCTATTATTATAGGTTATTATTATTATTATTATTATTATTATTATTACCCCCTTTAATATACCACTTCACGACGGGGGCTCACCGCCAAAGACTCTTCACTATCATATTATCATGCATCATAAAATGTATTATTGATCACTTCAAAAAGTTGTCTCTCCTGATTGAAATGGTCTTAATTGGCCACTAAGTGTGCCTGAGCCTGATGAATATGGTGCTTCCTGCCTTTTCAATGCACAGGCTCTTGATGTTTTCGAAACACTTCTGCAGGTGAGGTTGCATCGCTTCTGGGTTTTGTGACTGCTCCAGAATCTCCAGCACAGCATCATTAGACAGGAAGTAAAAGCGTGGGAAGATCTGCCTCTTGGTCTCCAGGTACATGTCCAGGGCCTTCTGGATCTCCTCCAGCTTGGAACTTATCTCTGACAGCTTCTCAAGCAAGCCTGGAGAGAGAAGAGAGGCTGTTTGATACACAGACACACACACGCACAAATATTACAAATTACTCATTAAGAAGTCTCTTTGGGCCAGAGTCACTATCACACGTTTGTTATTAACAAACTAAAATACTTCTCATCTACTCTAATCATATGGGGGATTTTTTCTTCCAACATTTCAAGTAAACCTATCATCTTACATGAAGGATTAAACATGAGCCTCATTACAAAAAGGCTGTAGACTCATCACAGTGAAAACTTTAAACGCAAGAAGAAAAGACATCTCAAAAATGTTAAGACTTAAATATAGGCCTTGAATAAACGGAATTCGATTCAAGAGGTATTTTTTGTTTTTAACCATGAGGACTCAGAGAAATCAGATGCACAGTTTTGATAACAGCATGTTCTTTAAAGACACCTGGATGGTGTGTTCCCTGCAAGGCATTGTTATCCCTGTGGAGTCGGCCCATGATCGTCTTCCAACTCAAACTAGCTTTTTCAAACGTTGTGTAGTCACAAGGCAGCTGCTCCCTGATGTCCTTTCCTTGGAAAATGTTCTACAGGGATACAAGAAATAGAGAATGTCAGAGAAAGATTGCTGTTTATATTGCTACTCAGATATGCACTTTTCAGCCAGATGCCCTTCTTATAGTGTTATAGTGTGTTGTATGACAGAGTTCAGTCATAACGGTGTTGCAAGTACAGATGCGTTTTACAATGGCATGTCTACACAGGAGGCCTTTCAGGGATGTTTTTCTGTTGTCCATCTCAGATAAGTTTGAATAAATCAACCTGTATACATAGGTGGTGTAAGGCCTGCCTTTACTTATGTTATTCATTCCAAGTATATTGCCTACAGTGTGCCAAATTTGGACCAATACATCTTACTGTATATTAACAATGAAATCATCACTAAATCACTAAATAAACTCAAACACTCCGATAACAAAAGACCACAACAGATAAGAAATATAAATTATGAATAATAACAGACAATAAAGAGTGTGTGTTTCCCGTACTTGCAGATAACTCCACTGATGCTGCACAGTGAGAATGATCTCAATGACTTCCAGCAGGTGTGACAGCTGCCCTTCCCAGCAATCCACCTCCCGCTCAAAGGCTTTGACAACCGGAGAAGTCTTCATTTTTGACAGAACAACTATGTTGTCCTCGAGGGTCTGACAGACCTCCTCTACACCTCTGGGAGAGACAGGGAGGGACAGTTAAACTGAACTATAAATCAACAACTAAACTCACTTTATTAGGTCAAGCTGTACAGTGAGAAGTATTTCTAATATTCACTCCCCTTCGAAGCATCATGGAAGAAAACGTAATACCCCTGTTAATGTGCATGAACATTATTTGATCCTATTGAAGTCAAATAATTAATAACCCACGTTCAAGAAAAAAGTTGAACAGAAACTGATATTGTGATCAACCTTTTTCCCTTTAGTTCTGTTTAAAACTTGGCCGACATCCCATTAGTCATCGTGTGAGCTCCATATATGCCAGTAGTTAATTTTTATAGATTTTTTTCTGGCTATTTAGTGTTAAGTGCTCCTTTTCACAGACGCCCAAAGGAAAAGCAAGAGGGAGCATCTTCCGTGACACTTTCAACTATACTCGAGTCCTCCTGGAAGAAAAAGAAAATCTGGGAAACTGCAGACCAATCAGCACAAGCCATACCCTAGAGCAAACTACTATAACACTTTAACAAGCGGGAGGACTTCAACAAACTCCACGACAGCCAAAAGGAAACCCTGACAGGCTCACCAAGGGCTTATACCACACCCTCCTGAGCCCACCTCCCACAACATCAGCCAGTTTAGAGGCTTTGCGCCGCTGAACATAGAGGGGAAGATTTTCTTCTTGGTTTGGGAAGGGGGCTGCATGGTGGTGTAGTGGGTAGCACTGTCGCCTCACAGCGAGAGGGTCCGGGGCTCGATTCCGGGGTTGGCCCCAGGTTCCTTCTGTGTGGAGTTTGCATGTTCTCCCCGTGTGAGCGTGGGTTCTCCGGCTTCCTCCCACAGTCCAAAGACATGCAGGATGGGGATAAGTTAATTGATGACTCTAAATTGCCCGTGGGTGCGAATGTGAATGTTTGTTTGTCTCTACATGTTGGCCCTGTGATAGACAGGTTACCTGTCCAGGGTGAACCCCGCCTTCGCCCAATGACAGCTGAGATCGGCTCCAGCCCCCCCGCAACCCTGAATACAGGATAAGCGGTAGACAATGGATGGATGGATGGGTTTGGGAAGGTGCATGACCAGCTACCTCCTGGAAAACAACTTTTTCCTTCTTCTTACTTTAACACCTTCCATGTCTGCTACACAACCCAAGAGATCTCGACTGATTGGCAAAAGCTGGAGAAAGGAATAGCAATGGGATGTTCACTCTCCCCAATCCTCTTCACAGCAGCATCTGAGATCATCCTAATGGTGGCATAAGATGGTCAGTGGGGTCAGCCCTGCGAAGTTACATGAATGATGTCACCACCCTCCTTCAGACAGCTGCATGCACGGCCAGACTCCTGAGAAGATTTGAGGAGCTGCTAACTGCTGTGAGCTGCTGTTTCTCAGTTGATGGTGAGAAATGATGTTCCTGATGCACCAACCTATCCAAAGCCTTGGAAAACTCTACACAGCTGACCTGTCTGACAAACATATGGCAGCCTCTGTAACCCAGCTTGCAGCTGGTCTGAGCAAGATGGTGTTACCAATTCATCTTAAACCAGGGTCTGATGAAACTGTGCGACAAACAGGAGAAGGTGAGCCTCATGTTGGAGCTGAGAGACTCAGCTGACCTGCTTGTGTGAAACACCAAAACCCAGGTTCAGACAGGGCAAGAGTGAAGTAAAACATAATTGCAGGGTATCTCCCGGCTGACGACCCTGCAGCTAGCCCAATGGCACCATCGGAGGTGGGTCAGGCAGTAATGCCCAGCATGTAGACCCACCTGTGCTTACACCTAGTGATTTTATTGTGACCCACAAAATCCTGAATCATCTGGCCTCATTTATGAAACTGTGCGTAGCATCCTTAGCCAAAGGAAGATCAGATTTATAAAACCTGTAAAACTGTAAGGAATGTTCCCTAAAAGTGTGTGTACCTGAAGCCGCCTCTTATCCCCCCTGTACACGCCCATTGTTAACCTAACGGCAAATGAAAGCACCTCAAAACACCATCAGCACAATAAACAATGTTTCAGATGAGCTACGGCAAACAAGAGAAGTATTGCGAGAAATTTCTAAAGTAATAAAAGATTTAATTAAAAAATGAACATTGATTGTTGTCTTCCTTATCTAACAAACGCTGCATGACAACCTCACGGATTCTTACCTATTGTTGGCTTAATGGCTGTATATATATTTGTGTTGATATATGCACAGTTAATAAGAAGAATGTGTAGTTATTCCCGCTGTGTTCTGCAGTGATCTAATGGGGAGTATTTGTTGTATCCTGTTTTACATGCAGTCGGGCCGTCTCCTCCTCCTGCGGTGACACAGCGCTGATTCAATATTTAGAAATCATTTTGATTTAAGATAGGAGTTGGATTATTAAAGAAGGTGTTTATGAAACAATTATGGAGTTCATCTTCATAATAACGCGGATCTAACTAATGTGTGCGAGTCATCAAAACTATAATAGTTCTTCCCACATTAACTCTCCAAGATCTGACTTCAGTTCCCCACAGATTCCCCTCCAGTCTCCAGAATGTGCGGACACGTGGCTCAGAGTTTGCTTACAGGTACGCACACTTTCCCATCAAGTTTGCTTTTATAGATCACAGCCTTTGCGTGGAAAGTGGCGTATGCACGTTTCCAGCCCCGTTTTGTGCGTACAAGCTTTATAAATGAGGCCCCTGATACCTATTAATGAGCATCGAGCGATGAAGTTAAATAAGACACAATGAAGACCCAAATCAATGACCATAATTTGGAGTTTGAACCATAGACTATATATAAATAAGTAATAACTTTTGGAACCCTCCAGAGGCATGCTTCCTCACCTCAGACAATAGTGTCCTTTATAAGGTGCTATGTCCAGGAACGTTTCCTCCCAGGTTTTAGCAACGTCCTCCAGACCCTTGATGTCAACAAAAAGAATCATTTTCACAGACTGAACACACACAGGGGGCAACATTTATATTTTTCTTTTCCATGATTTGATTTGATTTTTGATGACAGGAAACCATTAATCTCTGCTCTCATTCATCAGATATGGAGAACCTTTTAGAATCTAGTGTAATGAGAACATCTCTTTTTCCCCCACTCTACACGGTATGACCGGTCTTGTCTTGTATTTTTCATAAACATTATTTTGTCGACTTGCTCTGTATTAATATACAGAGCAAATGCTTTGCATTTTCTTTTTCAACTTAAGAAATTTGAACCTGCTTATTACAGTTAAGGGATAACCTTTTAACAGAGTCAAGGAATCTGTTAACTTATTTTTTTCATTTGTTTATCCAAAAAATCCTGCAAATGCTTGTATTTCTTCTCTTGTGAAATACAAATATAGATCCCTTTGTTCGAATCCAGTCAGCTGATGTTAAGCATCTAACAGCATTGTGTGTGCTATGTGCTACAGTTTTGCTACAATTAAATTAAATTCTTTCAAAGAAACTCAATATATCGTTGTTCCTACAGTATCGCAATATATCGCAATATATCGTATCGTTGCCCCCGTATCGTGAAACGTATCGTAGCGCCAGATTCTTGCCAATACACACCCCTAGTTCACATACGTCGCTGTTCGCCCGTCACTCGCTGAATTCTACTTGCTGGCAAAAAAATTCACTGCCGCCGGTTAGTTCAAGCGGCAACTCTCTGTGGAACTCTCTGTTGACGTCAACTGTCAATCATCTCTATTCTACATTCCGATTGGTACTCGCTTGGTAGGCCTACTCACTTCACTCGCATCGCAGAAAGTGAAAGTTATTTTCTCTCCGTCCCCGCCCACATCGCCTGTCCTGGCCACATTCTGCTAGAACACATTCACATTTATTGACAGCTGTCGCTCAGAGATGGGCGAGTGGCGACGTATGTGAACGGGGTTTTAGTCAAAACTAAAACACCAAGGAAGGCTGAGGAATATTCACCTACTTATATTAATAATAATAATAATAATAATAATAATAATAATAGTTATGATAAACTAATAGTTTAAAGGCTCAGCACTGTGTTTTAGTCATTTTTGTTTTCATCTTTTCTTGAATGCTTAAACTCCTCAACCCCATTTAGTATGTCAACATTTGGATCAGAACCAGCAGTTTGTAAGAAATTGGTCAGTAATTGATGTCATATTTTGGTTCTCAAAATTCACCAAATTGATTAATTAAAATGAAATTATTCAAAATATGATTTGCATTTTTTTCTTTAAATCATAAGGAAGATTTTATGTTAAGTATACAGTAGATAGAACCTATTCAGAGGGAAATTCAGCTTCTCAGAAGAATTGCCGCCTATCAATTAATCGATCATCGATCGATAAGATGAAACAACTATCGATTAATGAATTACTCGATAATTTGCATCCCTAGTTGACAGATTCCTATTTTAATTCTATTTTGGAATTTCTCCATCACAATTTCTCAACATAATATTAAAGGTGCTATTGACAACATTGATAACATCCAGCCACTAGATGTCGCACTCACACTCCCCCCTTCCATGGCATTCACATCACAACACAGCTGTTACTCAAAGCGCATGTGGCCTCAATGGGTTGCCACGTCTTAGCACAACCTGCATTCTCATGGTCGAGTGGAGTGACTCTCAGACAGACTCATGTGAAGTGTTGAATCTTTTGTGGTATGAATTCATTTTGCAACATGTAGCTATACGTTTGTTACTTTGTGCGGTGATGTTACCGAAATGCCGCCCGCTTACCGTCAAACTCCAAAAGGCCATGTTTGTGTTTTTTCCACACTAACTGGCAACGACTCTTGACCCCTGACTACCAGAGATACCACGTGATACTAACGCCGTTATTCTCTTGGCTTACAAGCCTTGCTAGGAGCTGAGCCACACATCACACATCTACACAGAGGTAAACAAAACATTCATTACGGACATACACATTTCTTTAAAATGATTAATTCACAATCAAAAAAATGTTCACAAGAAGAGATACTTTGATTCTGCACCTTTCTAAAAGCTCTGTGGATGTATTTTTTTGTAATGATTGGTTTAATAAAAATGTTATCAATATGATGAATATTTATATTTGCTCAATATAGGTTGTATTCATGTTAAGGTGTAGTTTTGGAGATAAAAAAAAAGAGACATTTTTGGAAGAAAAAATGTTTGGGATCAAATAATTGCAGTAACTCTGCAGACCCCCTAGGGGTCCCGGACCCGAGGTTGAAGATCTGTGGTCTAAACTTAAAGGGATAGTTCGGAATTTTGGACATAAGACCTATTTTCCAACTCAGCCGGTGTGTTCGAGATGTCTGGAGACGTTTTCAAGAAATTTCATTCAGTTCTTCTAGTTGCCGAGTTCGCTTGTGCTATGGCTAGCGCAAGTCAATGGTTCTTAGCTAGACAGGCGTTTAAAAACAGTCTTGCCCACTCTACAGTGCACCCGAGGCAAATCCATTGTAACCGCAGACTATCGATGTACATATGTGTTGATAGAATGTTTGAAATAAAACCAACCTTGCAAGAGAAAGGTTGCAAGAAATTTCATTCACGGTGCACGTGGAGTCGGATTGAGTGTTCTTAATGCCATGCTAACTAGAACGATTGACTTGCGCTAGCCATAGCACAAGCGAACTCGGCAACTAGAAGAACTGAATGAAATTTCTTGAAAACGTCTCCAGACGTCTCGAACACACCGGCTGAGTTGGAAAATAGGTCTTATGTCCAAAATTCCAAACTATCCCTTTAAGGAAGAGACTGAACCTGTTCTATGGAGATTTCCTTGCTGGCGGCTGCAGAGATCTCACAGATGTTGTCAGCATACTTGTCCAGGCCCAGAGATATGATCTTCTCCAGAGTGAATTCAGTGCTGGTTTGGTCAAAAGAGCACTGCAGCTCTTCGCAGATCTGCTTCCAGTGCCTGAAAGAAAGGTGGCGGTGAAAGTGTGGTTTATCTTAGTCTCAGTAGATCAGCTGAAGAGAAAAAACAACATGACACCCTCTATCTTAAAGTATTTAAAGCTGGAATGAAAAATGAAAAAAAAGTTTTTAACCTTTTTAGATCACATTCCTGGTCATATTGTTCATCTTTAACAAATAACAAATTTAATTTTGGACTGCTGGTTCCCTTTTCAATCACAGTGACAGTGCTGTTATTCAGTGGAGGTAACTTATACTTAGAAACTCCAAGTGCACCAGTGGATCGGCCACTGCTCAGTAAAGTGAAAACAACTCGGACGAGCATTCTTGGTTCTTCCGTAGACTTCTCGCTTCTCAGTCTGAACATTAAACATCTTGTCTTTGTAGTGTATTCAATTGGATATAGGTGGAATGGACTTGCAAATCCTTGTATTCTGTTTTTATCTACGTTTTACACAACATTGCAACTTCAGCCGAATTGGGGTTTGTACATGTAGATTCTTGGATTTCAGCCAATACCTGTCTCTCATGGCTGGGTTCCTCAGTTCAGCAATGAGAGGGATGATCTGCTTGAACTGGTTAATCCTGTTCTTGGAGAAATCAACTACGTCCCAAGACTTATCCTGCAATCCAAATAATATCAGGTCCTCACTACAGTGTAATGTAAACATGAGAGCTAACTTTTAGAGATTAGTACCACATGTTTACCATGCTGAGGGGAGGCCATAGATTTAGCTGTCACTTTAAAATGCATTTCAGCTAGGGTCTTAAGCAAAAAATGCCTCATGATAACCCTGAAGAGTCTAACTTTGTATCCATCATAAAGACAAAAAGTCATTCAGTGCTCTTTCTGATGAAACACTGAATAATGTCCTTCTAGATTGCACAGTACTGATTAATTATATATATATAAATATATATATATAAACAAAACATAAAGCGATATGATTCCCACATTATAGCTATAATCTATGAGTTGCAGAACTGACCTGTAGTTCTCTCTGGAGTATGTGAAGTTTTTTGAACATGTCCTGTGCTGTGCTCTCCATGCTCTCCGTCTGCAGTGTAGCAAACTGACCAACCTTCCAGATGTTCCAGTTGGCATTCCACTCCTGTGTGATCTCCCAGGCCTGCTGCAGGTTGTCAATGTCCTGTACAAAACAACAGACACATACTAACAAATGCTGAATCATTAAATGTGCAACAAAAACTATTCCTTTTAAAATCTATAACAAGATTCTTGGTTTGAACTCAGCCTGGGACATTTGTTGGATGTCTCTCATGTTCTGTCAATTCCCTATTATATACGATCAAGTACTTGAGATGCTTACGAACTGTTTGTTTCATTCATAAATGCTGAGACAGTTTATTACAACCAAAACTCCCACAGTAACCGTCTCTGCATTATGTTGGTGCTTCTGGTTAAGACAACAGTATGTTAGGACGATGAGCCGTGTGCTGTCGGACCTTCTCCAGAGTCAGGATGTTTTTGGAGGGGGGATGATCTACTTTGAAGAAGCCAAGCCACTGAAGGATGGTTCTCTCTTCTTGTTTTAGAGCCACCAGCTGGTTGCGATGCCCTGCTATTCTTTTTAAGGCCAACTCAGTGCTCAGTCCACTGTCAAACGGACCTGGATATAGACAAAACATTAGATTCAAACATACAAAACACATGAAAAGTATCCATCAGTAATACTGTATCTGTAAGCACCTTTGTTAATCAGGCATTCAATTCAAAGAACATTAAACATGACATGATTTTCAGGAACTATAGACCTGCTCCAAGTTCCTGGACTTCTTCAGGCCATAATTGACCATATTCACTAGCAGCTCATGGCATCAGCCCCTCCCCACCACACACACCTCACCTGCATGGTGTGAACCCCTCAGTGGCAGTCTGGCCATAGAGTCCCCTCATTGTCCTTGGTGGAGGCTGTTCAAACAGTTGGCCACCAGGGCCACCCCATGCCAACACACCTGGTCAAAGCCTGCCTTCTTACCCTCTCCCCCCCTCATGGCTGACATTATCAATTCCTCACTGGCTTCTGGCATTGTTCCCACCCTTTCAAAACCGCATCAGTCATCCCCATCCTGAAAAGGCCTGGTCTGGACCCTGATGACCTCAATAACTACAGGCCGAAAAATCCTGGCAAGAGCAGTTGCAGACAAAAAAAAAAAAAAAAAAAAATCCATCAGCACATGTCCAACCATGAAGCACTCTAGAAAACACTACAGGACAGAGACCGTCATCAAAATCCTCAACGATCTCCTCATCACTGCTGACTCTGGCAATGTCAGTGTACTAATGCTGGACCTCCTGGACCTCTCAGCAGCCTTTGACACAGTCTCCAACACTATCTTCCTCAAGCGCCTATCCGACCACCTCAGCCTCACCAAGACAGCCGTCTCCTGGTTCCATTCATACCTCTCCCACCAGAAACCGTTTGTCACCATCACTGGCTCCGTTTCCAGTCAGGGACTTCCCATTCGCTGTGGAAGGGATCCGCTGTGTCAGACCTTCCAGCAGTCATTTGGGGATTGATCTCCTGGTTTTGACCCTGCTTTGTCCTGACTATCCCTCCTTGTCTCTGCCTGGGTAAACACCTCAGCCTTCTCTCATTCACTCATTGCCAAATTGTCATTGTATCTATGCCAGACCTTCCAGCCGTTATTCTTGGATTGATCTCCCGGTTTCGAACCTGCTTCGTCCTGACTATCTGACAGGACTATCTGCCCTGGTAAAAGCTTCAAACTTCGGTCCCCAACCAAGATTCCTGCCTGTGAGTTTCCTGGTTTTTGTCTGCTGGTCCACACGGCTGCCTGGCATTTTTCTGTGTCACCCAATCACCATGAGTTTATCGAGCACCAGCGGAGACTTTCTCCATATGGACTCATCAGTGATCACTGACTGGAACTGTTCTTGCCCCATGAGTTTGTAGTCCTCTGTAGTGACCTTGTCATGGACAGATGGACAGAAGGAAACAGAGTGACAGTCAGGCGCCAGTAACAGTTAGAGAGAGTGTGTGACCTGTGCTGTTGAACTCCTGTAAAGTGGTCTGGATTGTCTTCTTGAACTCCAAAGAGGAGACGATGAGGCTGTTCTTAAACTTTTCCTTCTTCTTCTGCAGCATTATGTCACTATCACTCATCACCTGCTGGAACCTCACCCACTCCCCATTCAGCACCTCACGCATTTCCTGCACCTGTGGGTCAACCAAAAAAAAAAACGTTGTTTGTTGTAACAGAACCTTCTGATAACTGTTTTGGAAAAGGGCAGGCCCTTTAAAAAATACTTTGTAGGTTATTGGATGAACCATCTGTGAATCAAACTGCAGCCAGTCAAGATAATACTACTTTTCCATGTAGAAAATCCTTTAGTGCAACTCTCTTTCTTCTCTCGACTATCTTCTTTCAGTGAAGAAATACTCTCCAGTTGTGATACAACTGATGCATCTACACAAACTTCTACCCTTTCAACTACAACTTCCGAGTTGTTTGAATGACCGAAATCTGTTTATTATGATCTTAGTACAACAAGGATGAAGCATGTAAGAAACTGTTGTTCACTGAAAGATTCTGAAGCTTGCAGCACTTAATGTACTCCATATGCCGACACAAATGGCACAATGGTTCCATACCTCCAACTTTCCTCCAAACTTGCTCGATGTTAATTCTCCTGTTTTGATTTTTGTCTTTACATCTTCAAGCTCCATGTAGCACTTAAACTACTCATACTGCTACTATGCAGCACAGCAGGCCGGTGTGATGCGTCGGGTGGAGGAGACACGTGTGCTGCACGCAACACGTGGCATTTTGTAACTATATGTAACTAATATATTATATATATTACAGTCTTGTAACTGTAATATATATGATATTTCAGATTATCGCATAGCTTTCTCCCCATTCAATTAGGTTAATAAAATAATAATTACCTTAAAAAAAAAAGGACAGTAGTGGCGAATATCGGCCCCACCCGGCCCGTGGCCCTTGGGAGTTTTAACTATGTCTGTATTCTGCTCAAACCTTAAAGCGTCTGCACACAAAACAATCGACACGTGTTGGTCTTGATAACATGAGAAGAATTTAAAGACACCCTCTTTTATCAATTAAATGTTTAGGGGAGAAAAACAGACATTACAGAGGTGAATATATGGAGCTGGGACAGCGACACTATGTTTTGGCATTGAAAATAAAATTTGGCATTGAGAAAGGAAACTTAAAATTATTCTCTTCAAATTTTATATTTTTTTCGCATTCTGACATGATTTTCAATGGCAATCTCCTCTTTTCTGTATTTTTTCCCTCTCTTGTACTCTGCATTTAAATCTTAAGTTGTTGTGTTTGTCACAGTTTTGGTGAGGGAGGGGAGGGGTTTCATGAGTGGGGACAAAGAGTGCGTGATTTACATATAATCTGCAAACTAATGAGAGAACGTCACTCTTCTGGACCCACAGTCCACCCTGAAACCTGGCATATAAATCATTGTTTAATCCACTGAAGATATGTCGAGTCATTGAGATCATTGTCCAAATGTCCTCTAATGCGCCTTCCCCAAAACAGTAACGTGTAGTAAACTACTTTATGCGGTCATAGGGACATTTTGAGCATGACTCCTTTGCTCTGAGGTGAACTCATGAAAGACGTACCAGACCACATGCTATCTGTGTGGTGACGTCAGGCATCTGTGGGTCCAGAAGAGAGACTTCTCTCCTTAGTATGCAGATTTTATGTAAACCAGGCTTGCCTTGCCTCCTCCCCTTAACTGGCACATTTTCAATGCCAAATGTAATTTTCGATTGCTATTCTACAGCCATTGGTTTAGCTCCATATGTAAACATAACGTTAGTGTCACTGTTAGTTAAACAGTATGATGTTTAGACATAAAAACGCATGCGTTCTCTGTCATATATGCTGGATATGTGTTTATTAAAGAGCAAAGTACTTACAGCCTGTTCTACTGGGACCTCATATTTCTCCAGGATAGTAAACTGTTCATGGATCAGAGGAATCTGAGCCTCTGTCTTGGCCAAATCTCCCCGGAGTGTTTCAGTACGCTTCAGGCTCTGTTCAAGCTCTGCCAGGTTCTGGGGAGGTTGTCTCAGCCTAAACCAACAAAAACAAAGACGCAGGCAGACAGACAGACAGACAATAGCAAACAGTGTTCACAGGATGAAAATCTGCTACCTTTCCTTTCATCTTCATCTCTCCTCAATGATTGAAAAGATCAGCACAGGTTAAGTCAATAAAGTACTTTTGGGATACCCACGTAGCTGTGAGGGTTAAGATTCTGACCACAAACAGCAACGTTCTAGATGGAGTCCAGCTGAGGACCTCTGCTCTCTGTAATAAAGACATAAATTACCCAGAAAATGAAGTAATTTTGCTTCACTCCCCACCTGTTGGCATTGTCTTGCAGGGAGGCATAGAGTTCTTTTAGGCGGCTGCTAGCCATGTGGCTGAGAAGCTGAGTGAACTTCATTTGCCACTCACTGCAGAGTTGTGCCAAGGAAGACTTGAGTGGTGAAAAGTCCAGCCTGACAAACCGGATGTTCAGTACCGTCTCTTCCTGTTGAACACTGTAGGCCTTTTCTGTGTACCTGGGGATGAACGGACATGACACAGAAATGCACAAGAGGGAGCTTAATGTATGCTGTATGCTTCATTATGGTAACCAAAATGATAAAGAATGTCTTATGACAAAATAAAACAAACTCTCACTTGGGATATTGAAACACAATTAGAAGAGTGTGTATTTTAAACAGAATCATCCATCAGGAACTTGTTGTCACAAGTTGACAATTTGCTTGCAAGATGGCTCTTAAATGTTATCAGTTTCCCCCTTTATGACAAACACTGGCTGTAGTCAACTTTCATACATGCCGCTCAAAATGTACTCCGATGCTTTTGTAGCAAAAAGTAGCAAAATGTTACCAGAAACCCCCAAAACAGATCAATTGAATAAAGATGTTTAGAAATAAGTTTGTATTGCCTGTGTATATCTGCATCAAAGGTAGTGACTGGTGGGTTTAGTCTCTGGTAGCGTTGTATAAAGGAGTCCTGGTTGTTCTCCCATATATCCCTGTATTTGTCCCAGGTCTTCAGATAGGCCTGCAGCTGGCTGGCACTGGCTGTCATCCCTGTGGCAACTTCAGCCTGAATCTTCCTGATCTCATCGTCTTGCTCTGAAGGAATAAAGAGGACCAGGGTGACAACAGCGATAATAGAAGAAGGATGGACGCAAACAGGAAAAGCTCAAAAAAGAGAGAGAGAGTTCCGGGGGGGGGGGGGGGGGGGGGGATATCTACAATATATCAGCATTGTAGATATATTAAACAATAAAAACTTTTAAACTAGAAAAACGTATATTCTTAGACACCTAAGAGGCCTACCAAATCAATAACAGACATACACAGTTAAGTAATAAATTGTGTTTAATCATTTCATAAAACTATGTACAAACAAAATCTAGGGCTTTCCATTTAACAGTGAACTCCCAGTGGGGGAAAATTGCTTGTAGTAACATGTGCCACAACTCCCTCTGCCAGGGTGCACAGACATTTACATTTGTTCATTTATTTTTTGTGATTTTGTTATGTGCTGCTAAGTATCATTGCGTTTTCTTTTTCTTTCTAGCAGCATTTCTTTGCTTAGCTGCATGTCTCTGCCGTGCTTCCTTCTCCTCTTTCTGTGCAGTCCTCTTGCTTTCTTGTGCACTTGCACAGGTTTTCTTGCAGCCATACTCCACCTGGAATTCAAATATAACATGATGATATTACATGATATTGACATGACTAGGCTATACAAGCATAGTCTTGTCTAAGAACAAGGTAGCAACATAACATCAAGTAACAAAATAAGGCATAATAACAAAAGATGTTATTAATAGTGATCAATGTATGTGGTATTTGTGAACCAAGTACACAGTGTACTGTGTGTGTGTGTGTGTGTGTGTGTGTGTGTGTGTGTGTGTGTGAGTGAATTATTCTTCGTTCGGAGGGGGGGCCACAGGGGGGTCCAGACTCAGTGTTACAGGGCCCTTGGCACCTGCTGCCCCCCCCCCCCCCCCCCAGAACCGCCACTGGTGGTCCGCTGCCCCCCTGTTCCCACCAGACGCCTATTTCTCCGCAATGGTCCACAAGCGCTTCTGCTCAGCTGTTGTTCATTCAGAGTTATTTTTTTCATTATGAAGTAAATAACCCCATAAAATTAATACGCCATGTTCCTGTAACCAAGAAGTTTGTACACTTCTTTTACTTATCCGTTCTCTCTGAGAGAGAGAGAGACACACACACACACACACACACACACACACACACACACACACACACACACACACACACACACAGAGTGTGTATGAAAGTAGACAGTGGTAGTGCAGATATACCGTTGAAATACACATATTTGTTTATCTACTCTTCACATTTATTAAATGTATTGTCTCTTCCTGTTTCCCAGTGCGAGTTTAGATACACAAATATGATCACAGTTGTCAATCGCAGTATTTTATTTTGAAAATTGCTTTTATTTTGAAAATTTACCGGATTGTCTCGTGTTTTTCGTTGTGATTTCCTGCCAGAATTGACGCGTTCGCTCGCGGCAGGCGCAAAAAATAGAGCAGACGCCGAAACGATCGCGGCGTCTGGTATGAACTACACTATCGCTTAACAAGGGCGCCGAAAGGAAGCGGGCGCCGAAAGGAAGCGGGCTCCGCTACGTGCCTATTTGCGGCGCTTCCGCGGCCGGTGGCCAGGCGAAGGCTAACGTTCATTGACTAAAAGACAGTTCATAACCAAGCTAAATATGCTCAAAGCATAGCCAGCCAACGAAAAAAGCTAATATTAACGTTACCTTTGATGTTTCGACACTCGTACTCCAAGTCTCAGCTCCGAATCCGTCTCCGCTCCGGCGTCTTCAATCATCACTTGTTTCAGCTGCGTCTTCGCGCGACTCGATTGATGCGGTGAATGGCCAATCATAGATCAGCAGCACACTGGTGTGCCTTCGGGACTGGCAGTCAGTTGTGCCTAGGGATGTCCAAATGAAGCTTCGTGAAGCATTTTCTTTATTTTCTGAGCCCAATAGATGGCGCTCTCTGTTCAAAAAAGCTTTGAAGGCCGATATATTTCCATTGCTTTCAACCCTTTGTTGAACAGAGAGCGCTATTGGGCTCAGAAAATAAAGAAAATGCTTCACGAAGCTTCATTTGGACATCACTAGTTGTTCCCCCCCCCCCAGTTGGTACCTATTTGGTTTTGCTCAGAGCAGTTCACTCCCCCCCCAAAAGAAAAACTCTTCGGATCTGGACGAATCACACAAGTGACCTATTTGGCCATGAAAAAAGCGGTAGAAGACCGGTAGACATGATCACATACATTATACATACAACTGCTCAGTGATCACTATCTGTGATTCCATCATTTCCAATGATCATCATTTATTTAGCATCCAGTAAAAACAGATTGGATGTGCATTTTTTTCTTTTAAATGTATATTCTGTTAGAAAAAACTCAGTAGAACGATCATGTTTAAAAAGTAGTTTTCACCTATGTTGATGTGTATGGGATTCCCTTGTGACCATTTGCAGGACAGAACTTCAGGCAGTCGTTTAAATTCTGAGATGGTGTTGATGAGCTGAGGCATGATGTTAACAAACTGGTCAAGCTTTCCGAGTGACGGGGAGAACTCAACCTGCCAAAACACACACAGACACGTTATCCAAACCAATACGTTGTGAATTAAACATGTGTGTTAATGCAAGTGTGGACCAGAACGATAACCATACAGCAGAGCCTCACAGCATGCTTCAGAGTATGACCATGGAAAGTGTATCCGGATGTGTTTGACGTTACTGTCACAGCTCATAATGTGTATTAAATATATATAAATCTATAATATATTTTTGTAAATCTATAAAATATATTTTTGGGGGTTATTTACAAAGAAAGTTGTTTTTATTTTTAAATCTGCACTAGAATAGACATGAAAAAACTGTGTAGCTGTCTGTCTGCAGCGCTGCTAGAGAGAGAGTATCGATACTTTTGCAAGTTAGTATGGAATCTGATACTCATTTTTAGTATGGATTATTTTCTGAGTATGGATTACGGAACCATAGTGCCTGAATACATATGGATTCATAATTGTCGGCAGTGATGGGTGAGGATAAGCAGAACATTGATTTTGGTCATTAAAGGGATAGTTCAGAATTTTGGACATAAGACCTATTTTCCAAGTGAGCCGGTGTGTTCGAGACGTCTGGAGACGTTTTCAAGAAATTTCATTCAGTTCTTCTAGTTGCCGAGTTTGCTTGTGCTATGGCTAGCGCAAGTCAATGGTTCTTAGCTAGACAGGCGTTTAAAAACAGTCTTGCCCACTCTACAGTGCACCCGAGGCAAATCCATTGTAACCGCAGACTATCGATGTACATATGTGTTGATAGAATGTTTGAAATAAAACCAGCCTTGCATTTTTAAGGATTTATGTCTCAGCAGCAGCGTGTCATACTTCCTAGTAGGCTATGGCAGCGGCTGAGTGATATCACCTAGCACTTATAAGTTACCGGTTCTATAATAGTTTGTTTACCTGCTGTCATTCTACAGACGCAGAGTAGCCTGCAGTGCTAGTTTCTTCAATCTCACAGAAATGGCCACTTTTGGAGAATATACTGAAACTTTTGAAGACTCTGATGAGGAGTTTTTTATTTTTTTAGCTGTACGAGCCTGAATATACAGAGGAAGAATTGCGCGAGAGGGACGCTCAAAGGGCAGAACATGAACGAGCGTCTGTGGAGACAGAGATAGCCCCCGCTGGAGCTGAGAACCGGGACCGAACAAACGGAGACTGGTGGTGCCAGGAGGGAATCCCCCGCAACGCGTCCGAGGGTTTAAGGGTCTACGGACGGAGCAGAGGTCCAGCTTCGCGGTGCGTAATTGTGGGTTCGCGTGGCCGTGAGCTGCCCGGTGTTTGCGTGAGGTCTTTGCTTTTCACCCAGGTCTGAGGGCATGAGTCCCGACAATTCGTCCCGGTTCGATTGCCTATTTACGGGCAGTATTTCGGGCGGCGCGTCTTAGAGTTTTGAGTCCGACTGCGCAAAGTAAAGTTCCGCTGCTGCTGAGAAACTAGTTCCTCAAAAAATGGATGATTCATGCAAGGTTAGTTTTGTTTCAAATATTATTCTATCAACACAGATAGTGTTTTAAAACATATAGTGTTTTAATTGATTTGCCTCGGGTGCACTGTGGAGTGGGCAAGACTGTTTTTAATGCCTGTCTAGCTAAGAACTGTTGACTTGCGCTAGCCATAGCATAAGCGAACTCGGCAACTCGTCTCCAGACGTCTCGAACACACCGGCTCACTTGGAAAATAGGTCTTATGTCTAAACTTCCGAACTATCCCTTTAAAGCTGACATATTTACAGTCCAGTGTATTTTCTCCTTTTCTAATCATGTCATGTTTTTTCTAACTGATTTGGGAAGGTCTCAGAAATGTTTTGACAATCAGAAGTGGGCCTTATATTAGCAAAGGTCGAGAACCTCACAGTAAACAGTATGAGGCTCATTTCTACATGGGAGTCTCAGTTTGACCCAGATGTGGGAGCAGCACTTAAACTAGCAACACACACAAGACCTTTAGCTTTCCTACTCAGTGAGCACCTGCTACATCATGTGATGTTGCCTTCCATGTAGGTCAGCATATGACAACATATACAGTATACATATACAGATATGTTTCATCACATGACATCATAGGATTAAGAGGGGTTGGTGTTACCTTCGGTGTGGTTTGGGGGTTCGTCTGGCGCAGTGCAACCAGAACTTGGAACAGGGGATTGGGCGATGTCTTGCTGTCTCCATTGATGGCCCTGGCAAGCTTCTCCAAGGAGCGCTTGATATTGCTCCTAAGAGCTTCCTCTACCATGTGGTCCACTTTCTCAGTGTAGGTCACCCAGTGCTCCTGGACCTTAAACACCATGGTAAAGATTTAAACAAATGACTGGAGCTGTTATCACATAAAAATTACAAAAGGAAAGAGACCCAACTTAACAGGTATAGCTGCAGAACACAATGCTTGCCTTTGTGCTTTTGCAAGCTGTGGTTGCATTAGAGAGCATTTCTCAAAGATAAAGTCTGCCATTTTAACCGACAGCGTTGTAAAACTTTGGTCGTAATATAATATTTTAATTTTCCTTAGTAAGACATAGGTCTATTTAAAGGTGGAGTCTGTGATTCTAGTCTAATATGTTGTTTTAATTAAGATCTTCTCTCAGTGCACATGCTGTCTATTCTGTTTGTGCCCTGAAAGAAAATCCAGTGTCCATACGCAGCCCTGGCACTGGAAGTGGGAAACAAACAATTAGATCAGTATTCGGCCATACTGAATGTCTTTTTTTTTTTCCAACACTCAAAGCTTCTATTGAGGTCTTTGAATGAAGCTTCAAATGTCTGCTAATGCAGTTGGGAGCCTCCCTTTGCCTGTGTGCAGCAGGACGTGCCAGAGCAAACAGTTTGTGACTGCACTGAACATGTTTTTTGAGAGACTAAATCGAAGCAGAATTTTTCATTGAATTAAAACAGGATGCAAGTTTTGTAAATGAAAATCCATTACAAATGTTTGGACTGATGAGTGAGACAGAAGGCCACATGGCAGCAGCAGAAGTGTGTGTTTTTGTTTCATTTATAAGGGCATGGAGAGAAGAGATGAACAAAGTCTTGGCATAAAGAAAGCAGAAAAGAATATTCTTTTAAAAGTGCAAACGTTTATGATGGAATGCTACCAATATAGAAAGAAAAGCACCAACCTCAAGTCCATCATAGGAGAAGGTGTTGTGGATGCGCTTCATAATGTCAACAATATGCTGGTGTGCTGTGTGCAGTATTTGGAGGCGGCTCTCCCGGTGAGTCTTCTGGTCATCCTCAAACTCCAGGTTCCTGAGAATTGCGACAGGAAAAACACCCAAGAAGCAACCAACAAAACAAATAATGTGCATCACAAATTATAATTAAGATGCAATCCATGTACAAAGCTATCAAGAAGTGGAGATGCTTTCAATCTACCCCTCAAAAATCAGGTTTTAGGATGAACCACAGTACAGAGACTGCCATCGTGAAGATTGTTAATGATATCAGGTGTAACAGTGACTCTCAGAAACTGTCAGTCCTGGTGCTACTTTATCTAAGTGCTGCTTTTGATACAGTAGATCACCACATTTTGTTAAATAGACTTAGACACCTGGTGGGCCTCTCTGGTACTGTTCTTAACTGGTTTTATTCCTACCTCACAGGTCGTCACTTTCTTGTAAGTATGGATACATGTTCCTCAGGAATGCATGAACTTAAGTGTGGGGTGCCCCAAGGGTCAATTTTAGGTCCAATACTTTTTAATTTATATATGCTCCCCCTGGGCTGCACGGTGGTGTAGTGGGTAGCACTCTCGCCTCACAGCAAGAGGGTCCTCGGTTCGATTCCCGGGTCGGCCCGGGTTCCTTCTGTGTGGAGTTTGCATGTTCTCCCCGTGTAAGTGTGGGTTCTCTCCGGGTTCTCCGGCTTCCTCCCACAGTCCAAAGACATGCAGGATGGGGATAGGTTCATTGGTGACTCTAAATTGCCCGTAGGTGTGAATGTGAGTGAGAATGGTTGTCTGTCTCTACATGTTAGCCCTGTGATAGACTGGCGACCTGTCCAGGGTGTACCCTGCCTTCGCCCAATGACAGCTGGGATCGGCTCCAGCCCCCCCGTGACCCTAAAATACAGGATAAGCGGTAGACAATGGATGGATGGATATGCTCCCCCTTGGGGACGTCATCAGGAGGCACGGCATCAATTTTCACAGCTACGCTGATGATACACAGCTCTACATTGCTGTGTCTCCTGATGACACGGGACCTATTGATTCCCTTTTAAACTGTATTTTAGATATAAAGTCATGGATAGCAGAGAACTTCCTGCAGCTCAACCAGGACAAAACAGAGGTTTTAATTATTGGTCCTGAAGGCAAGAGAGATACATTTTTACTGAAACTAAATGCTTTTAAACATTCACAGTGCGTAAAAAACCTGGGCGTTCTTTTCGACTCTGAGCTTGTTTTTATTCCACACATCAGAAATACTACAAAGATTGGTTTTTACCATCTTAAGTATATAGCCAGAGTACGCCTGTTCCTCTCTCTGGCCAGCACAGAGGTGCTAATGCATGCTTTTATCTCTAGCCGGTTGGATTACTGTAATGCCCTGCTCTCTTGTCTCCCAAAAAAGAGCATTTCACACCTTCAGCTGCTCCAAAACTCAGCTGCACGTGTGCTGACGAAGACCAGAAGGCGGGCTCACATTACACCGGTTTTAGAATCGCTGCATTGACTCCCTGTGCGCTTCAGGATCGATTTTAAGGTTATTTTACTAGTTTTTAAGTGTCATAACGGTCTTGGGCCTTCTTATCTGTCGGAACTGCTTTTACCGTATCGGCCCTCGCGGACCCTGAGGTCCTCCGGTACTGGTCTTTTATCTGTTCCCAATGTTAGATCCAAAACTTTTGGTGAAGCCTCATTTTATCATTACAGCCCTCGCCTGTGGATCAGCCTGCCGGAGGGCTTCAGGGCCACTGAGTCTGTTGATGCTTTTAAACACAGGCTCTAGACTCACCTTTTTAATTTAGCTTTTAACTAAGTATTTTTATTCTTTTAGTATTACTCATTTATCCTGTCCTGTCATTTTACGTTGTCTTTTAATTTTCTCTCAAAGGTTTTATTATTCATTTCCTCATTTATTTTTGTTTTGCTTTCAGTAATTCATATTAACATTCATTTATGTTGTTTAGGAGGTTTTTTCATTTATTTTATTATCTATTTTATTTATTGTCTCTTAGTTTCCAGCTCCATTGTTCTCCTCATGGGGGCCCTCCACTCCGGGAGCTCTGTCTGGCCTGCCTGCGGGTGTGCCGTCCTGGGGGCTGTCCTGGCCTGGATAGTTTGGGGAGCCCTGCCCCAGGGCTTGATGGCCGTGGTATGGGTCCCTATCTGTCTAGGTCGGGGTGGTCTCTGTGGCGGCATTTGTTTTATTTTATTTTATCTTAATGTAAAGCACTTTGGGCTGCATTTTTATATGTATGAAAGGTGCTATATAAATAAAGATGACTTGACTTGACAAAAAGTCCAAACGGAATAATTGTAACAATTACCTTATTTCAACCACTTCCTATGAATGATTTATATTTACATTCAGGGCATTTAGCAGATGCTTGTATCCAACACAACTTACAATAAGTCCATTTGCCGGAAGAAACTGCAACAGTACATCACTATCAGTACAGTTTTCACAAGAACAAGTTTCAAGCAATGGTGTCAACCAGGAGATCACCTGAAAGTGTCCTGCTTCCTGTTGGTTGTATTGTCATACAATTTAAACGATTTTTGTTTCAAAGGACATCAAGTCCTCTTGAAAGATCTGTGAAGTGGCTCCATCTCCAGTCTGATCTGGATCACAGCTAGTTGCTACATGGTTTGTTTACATGACATAGCACAGCGCTTCAAACCTCAATTTAACCTCAACAATCCCCTAAAGAGCCCGTGACATTTTGGTCAGTTGAAAAAACAACGTTACCTGTATACTGTCTTTCCATCCAGTTTAACCAGCAATGTTTCACTGATTTGATGACAGAGGTTGGAGATAGATTGGATGGATACTTTGAATTCATCGACTACCAGCTGGACCTGGAGTGTAATGAAGAGGAGAGAAGGGGTTCAAAGTGACTACAGGTCAATGTGGTTTGCTAACTGAACAATAATAGATTCCAGATCTGTCACTCTTGTCGCCCACATGCCCATTTCAGTGAGGGGTGAACTTTGTGTTGCAACCTTGTTAACGTGCTGGAGACAGGCACGAATGAAGATTTCAGCAGCTCCATTAGAAGACCACAGGAGTTTGTTGAGCCCCGGCTGAATTTTCTTATCCAAGAAACGAATTTGCTCCCGAAAGAGACCCATCTCGTCAGGAGACAGCATTCCAATAATCCTTACACACACACACACACACACACACACACACATTCAATTTTAAAAGGACCATACCAGTCTAATTCTGACTTCCCTCCAGTAGCAGAGGTTCCTCCTGCCTTACATTTACATTTAGGTCATTTAGCAAATGCTTTTGTCCAAAGCGACTTCCAATAAGTTTGTCAAAAGAAAGAAACGAAGAAACCACAACATATCATTGCGTAAAGTAGTAGCTGTAGCAAACATACCTTAAGAACAACAGTGTTTTTTTTTTGTTTTTTTTTGGGGGGGGGGGTGTTAGTGGGTCATGCTATGCAGAGTCGAGGTGAAGTCTGAACAGGTGAGTCTTGAGCCTTTTTCGGAAGATGGCAAATGTCTCTGCTGTCCTGACATTGGTCGGGAGTTCGTTCCACCACTGAGGCGCCAGAACAGAGAAGAGTCTGGACTTTGCTGAGCGACATTTTTTGATTTCAGCGATGGTGGTACCAGCCGGCCAGCTGAAGTGGAGGAGCGAAGTGCTCGCTTTGGGGCATGAGGTTTGACCAGTGTTTGAAGGTAGATGGGTGCCGTTCCATTGATGGCCTTGAAGGCCAGTGCCATCGTCTTGAATTGGATGCATGCTGCAACAGGGAGCCTTGAAGACAAGGCGTGCTGCAGCGTTCTGGATACGCTGCAATGGTTTAGTCGCCGAGGCCAGGAGTCCAGCCAGGAGAGAGTTGCAGTAGTCAAGGCGGGAGATGACCAGTGCTTGGACCAGGAGTTGCGTTGCATCCTTTGTGAGGAAAGTCTGAATCCTGCGGATATTGTAGAGGGCAAATCTGCAGAATCGGGCCACAGGAGTGATGTCAGTGGTGCAGGATAGTTGGTCATCAAGGATTACCCCCAGGTTCTTCGCAGTTGAGGAAGGCAATACTGTGATGCCCTCGACAGTGACCGACAGGTCCATGCGAGGGCAGTCTTTCTCGGGATGAAGAGGAGTTCGGTTTTATTCAGGTTAAGCTTGAGATGATGTGCAGTTGTCCAGACAGAGATGTCTACCAGATGCGAGTTGCAATGTGAGTGTCAGAGGTTGGGGGAGAAGAGAGGAATAGCTGGGTGTCATCTGCGTAACAATGGTAAGAGAATCCATGTGATGTGATTACAGAGCCTAGTGCATCTGGTGTATAATGAGAACAGAAGCGGTCCTAATACTGAGCCTTGATGGACACCTGTGTCCAGAGAACAGGGTTTGGACATAGAGCCATTCCATGTGACCTGAAAGGTGCGATTTGTCAGGTATGATGTAAACCAGGTGAGAGCAGAGTCAGTGATGCCAAGTTCAGCCATGGAGAGAAGGATTTGGTGGTTGACTGTGTTGAATGCAGCAGATAGGTCGAGGAGAATGAGAACGTGTGGGATGAGGCTCTGGCGTCTCGCAGGGACTCACTGTGAGGAGGGCCGTCTCAGTGGAGTGAGCAGTCCTGAATCCTGATTGATTAGGGTCAAGGAGGTTGTTCTGTGAGAGATAGGATGACAGTTGGTTGTAGGGCGGCACGTTCCAGGGTTTTAGAGAGGAATGAAAGAAGAGATACAGGTCTGTAGCTTTGGATGTCAGCAGCGTCTAGGGTGGGTTTTTTAAGGAGGGGCTTCACTGTAGCAGTCTTAAAAGCCGCTGGAATGACACCTGAAGTGAGGGAGGAGTTGATCAGGGTGGTGAGGAATGGCAAGATGTCGTGTGAGATGTCTTGGAGAAGAGAGGAGGGAATCGGGTCAAGGGAGCAGGTGGTGGCACGGTTAAATGTAACAAGTTCATGAACGTCTTCAGAGGTGAGGGGGCTAAAGCTGGTAAGACCATCCGAGTTGAGAGTTGGGGGAGATGTTTTCTGGAGGTTATAGGAGTGAATGAGGAGCTCATGTCACTTACTTACATTTACATTTACATTTAGGTCATTTAGCAGACGCTTTTGTCCAAAGCGACTTACAATAAGTACATTTGTCAAAAGAAGGAAACAAGGAAACCACAACGAATCATTGCCGATAAAGTAAGAGCTAAAAATAGAACAAGTGTTAGGTCCTCATCTGAGTAAACTAGTAGTTCAAGAGCAACAGTGCTACGATCAGAGTGCTATAGGTAAGGTTTTTTCTTTTCTTTTTTTGGGGGGGGGGGGGGGGCGGTGTTAGTGGGTCATGCTAGTCGAGGTGAAGTCTGAACAGGTGAGTCTTGAGCCTTTTTCGGAAAATGGCAAATGACTCAGCTGTGCTGACATTAGTCGGGAGTTCGTTCCACCACTGAGGCGCCAGAACAGAGAAGAGTCTGGACTTTGCTGGGCGACATTTGTTTGATTTCAGCGATGGTGATACCAGCCGGCCAGCTGAAGTGGAGGAGCGAAGTGCTCGCTTTGGGGCATGAGGTTTGACCAGTGTTTGAAGGTAGATGGGTGCCGTTCCATTGATGGCCTTGAAGGCCAGTGCCATCGTCTTGAATTGGATGCATGCTGCAACAGGGAGCCTTGAAGACAAGGCGTGCTGCAGCGTTCTGGATACGCTGCAATGGTTTAGTCGCCGAGGCCAGGAGTCCAGCCAGGAGAGAGTTGCAGTAGTCAAGGCGGGAGATGACCAGTGCTTGGACCAGGAGTTGCGTTGCATCCTTTGTGAGGAAAGTCTGAATCCTGCGGATATTGTAGAGGGCAAATCTGCAGAATCGGGCCACAGGAGTGATGTCAGTGGTGCAGGATAGTTGGTCATCAAGGATTACCCCCAGGTTCTTCGCAGTTGAGGAAGGCAATACTGTGATGCCCTCGACAGTGACCGACAGGTCCATGCGAGGGCAGTCGTTCTCGGGATGAAGAGGAGTTCGGTTTTATTCAGGTTAAGCTTGAGATGATGTGCAGTTGTCCAGACAGAGATGTCTACCAGATGCGAGTTGCAATGTGAGTGTCAGAGGTTGGGGGAGAAGAGAGGAATAGCTGGGTGTCATCTGCGTAACAATGGTAAGAGAATCCATGTGATGTGATTACAGAGCCTAGTGCATCTGGTGTATAATGAGAACAGAAGCGGTCCTAATACTGAGCCTTGATGGACACCTGTGTCCAGAGAACAGGGTTTGGACATAGAGCCATTCCATGTGACCTGAAAGGTGCGATTTGTCAGGTATGATGTAAACCAGGTGAGAGCAGAGTCAGTGATGCCAAGTTCAGCCAGAGTGGAGAGAAGGATTTGGTGGTTGACTGTGTTGAATGCAGCAGATAGGTCGAGGAGAATGAGAACGTGTGGGATGAGGCTCTGGCGTCTCGCAGGGACTCACTGTGAGGAGGGCCGTCTCAGTGGAGTGAGCAGTCCTGAATCCTGATTGATTAGGGTCAAGGAGGTTGTTCTGTGAGAGATAGGATGACAGTTGGTTGTAGGGCGGCACGTTCCAGGGTTTTAGAGAGGAATGAAAGAAGAGATACAGGTCTGTAGCTTTGGATGTCAGCAGCGTCTAGGGTGGGTTTTTTAAGGAGGGGCTTCACTGTAGCAGTCTTAAAAGCCGCTGGAATGACACCTGAGGTGAGGGAGGAGTCGATCAGGGTGGTGAGGAATGGCAAGATGTCGTGTGAGATGTCTTGGAGAAGAGAGGAGGGAATCGGGTCAAGGGAGCAGGTGGTGGCACGGTTAAATGTAACAAGTTCATGAACGTCTTCAGAGGTGAGGGGGCTAAAGCTGGTAAGACCATCCGAGTTGAGAGTTGGGGGAGATGTTTTCTGGAGGTTATAGGAGTGAATGAGGAGCTCATGTCATTTACTTACATTTACATTTACATTTAGGTCATTTAGCAGACGCTTTTGTCCAAAGCGACTTACAATAAGTACATTTGTCAAAAGAAGGAAACAAGGAAACCACAACGAATCATTGCCGATAAAGTAAGAGCTAAAAATAGAACAAGTGTTAGGTCCTCATCTGAGTAAACTAGTAGTTCAAGAGCAACAGTGCTACGATCAGAGTGCTATAGGTAAGGTTTTTTCTTTTCTTTTTTTTTGGGGGGGGGGGGGCGGTGTTAGTGGGTCATGCTAGTCGAGGTGAAGTCTGAACAGGTGAGTCTTGAGCCTTTTTCGGAAAATGGCAAATGACTCAGCTGTGCTGACATTAGTCGGGAGTTCGTTCCACCACTGAGGCGCCAGAACAGAGAAGAGTCTGGACTTTGCTGGGCGACATTTGTTTGATTTCAGCGATGGTGATACCAGCCGGCCAGCTGAAGTGGAGGAGCGAAGTGCTCGCTTTGGGGCATGAGGTTTGACCAGTGTTTGAAGGTAGATGGGTGCCGTTCCATTGATGGCCTTGAAGGCCAGTGCCATCGTCTTGAATTGGATGCATGCTGCAACAGGGAGCCTTGAAGACAAGGCGTGCTGCAGCGTTCTGGATACGCTGCAATGGTTTAGTCGCCGAGGCCAGGAGTCCAGCCAGGAGAGAGTTGCAGTAGTCAAGGCGGGAGATGACCAGTGCTTGGACCAGGAGTTGCGTTGCATCCTTTGTGAGGAAAGTCTGAATCCTGCGGATATTGTAGAGGGCAAATCTGCAGAATCGGGCCACAGGAGTGATGTCAGTGGTGCAGGATAGTTGGTCATCAAGGATTACCCCCAGGTTCTTCGCAGTTGAGGAAGGCAATACTGTGATGCCCTCGACAGTGACCGACAGGTCCATGCGAGGGCAGTCGTTCTCGGGATGAAGAGGAGTTCGGTTTTATTCAGGTTAAGCTTGAGATGATGTGCAGTTGTCCAGACAGAGATGTCTACCAGATGCGAGTTGCAATGTGAGTGTCAGAGGTTGGGGGAGAAGAGAGGAATAGCTGGGTGTCATCTGCGTAACAATGGTAAGAGAATCCATGTGATGTGATTACAGAGCCTAGTGCATCTGGTGTATAATGAGAACAGAAGCGGTCCTAATACTGAGCCTTGATGGACACCTGTGTCCAGAGAACAGGGTTTGGACATAGAGCCATTCCATGTGACCTGAAAGGTGCGATTTGTCAGGTATGATGTAAACCAGGTGAGAGCAGAGTCAGTGATGCCAAGTTCAGCCAGAGTGGAGAGAAGGATTTGGTGGTTGACTGTGTTGAATGCAGCAGATAGGTCGAGGAGAATGAGAACGTGTGGGATGAGGCTCTGGCGTCTCGCAGGGACTCACTGTGAGGAGGGCCGTCTCAGTGGAGTGAGCAGTCCTGAATCCTGATTGATTAGGGTCAAGGAGGTTGTTCTGTGAGAGATAGGATGACAGTTGGTTGTAGGGCGGCACGTTCCAGGGTTTTAGAGAGGAATGAAAGAAGAGATACAGGTCTGTAGCTTTGGATGTCAGCAGCGTCTAGGGTGGGTTTTTTAAGGAGGGGCTTCACTGTAGCAGTCTTAAAAGCCGCTGGAATGACACCTGAGGTGAGGGAGGAGTCGATCAGGGTGGTGAGGAATGGCAAGATGTCGTGTGAGATGTCTTGGAGAAGAGAGGAGGGAATCGGGTCAAGGGAGCAGGTGGTGGCACGGTTAAATGTAACAAGTTCATGAACGTCTTCAGAGGTGAGGGGGCTAAAGCTGGTAAGACCATCCGAGTTGAGAGTTGGGGGAGATGTTTTCTGGAGGTTATAGGAGTGAATGAGGAGCTCATGTCATTTACTTACATTTACATTTACATTTAGGTCATTTAGCAGACGCTTTTGTCCAAAGCGACTTACAATAAGTACATTTGTCAAAAGAAGGAAACAAGGAAACCACAACGAATCATTGCCGATAAAGTAAGAGCTAAAAATAGAACAAGTGTTAGGTCCTCATCTGAGTAAACTAGTAGTTCAAGAGCAACAGTGCTACGATCAGAGTGCTATAGGTAAGGTTTTTTCTTTTCTTTTTTTTTGGGGGGGGGGGGGCGGTGTTAGTGGGTCATGCTAGTCGAGGTGAAGTCTGAACAGGTGAGTCTTGAGCCTTTTTCGGAAAATGGCAAATGACTCAGCTGTGCTGACATTAGTCGGGAGTTCGTTCCACCACTGAGGCGCCAGAACAGAGAAGAGTCTGGACTTTGCTGGGCGACATTTGTTTGATTTCAGCGATGGTGATACCAGCCGGCCAGCTGAAGTAGAGGAGCGAAGTGCTCGCTTCGGGGCATGAGGTTTGACCAGTGGTTACTTTCTTGGTAAAGTAAGTTGCAAAGTCATCAGCAGTGAGGGAGGAAGGAGGGGGAGGGGTAGGAGGGGTGAGGAGGGGTGAGAACATGGAGAAGAGTTTCCTGGGGTTGGAGGCGGAAGAGTTGATCCTTGACAGGTAGAAGGCAGATTTAGCTGCCGAAACTTCAGTGTTTACTTGAGTAGAGCTCAGCCTTCCTGTTTTAACCTCTGTCTACTGCATTCATGTTGACACGCTGTGTATAAACACTATGAGACTGTTAAGTCTCTGGGTTTATGTAATTCAACCTTGTGAAAATCACTGCCTTGTTTATTTGATCTAAAATGACCGTATTGCTGAAATAAAAGCCATAAAAATGTGCACATTGATATCAAATCTCATCTGCGTCCGAGGCTAGAAGCAGGGTTCACTTGTTGTTAATGTCTGGCTGCTTCCAGTTTACCCAAGTGACTGAATGTCAAACTCATGTTTGAGCTAGAAGGAGGATTCTAACGGCGAGGTGAGATTTAACTAAAGTTGAAAAACATTTACACATTCTGTAACGTTTACTGAATATGGACAAAACGCAGCCAAACGATCTAACTTAAAAATTTATCGATTTTGGTAAACATGGTAGAGGCTTATGTAAGCTAGCTGGCCGATGTTGTCACTGGTCATTGACATGTAGTAACACTGGTATGGTTCTTTAAATCCCATGTAACGTCCTAAATTACAAGGCAAGAACCAAAACTGCCAATGCTTGATGAAAAACTGTCCAAATACACATCACTGTTTGGGTTAGGCACGGTATCTTCCGATATAATAATAATATCATTATCCATTATTCTCCAGTGTTCCATGCATCTTTGTGTGTCAGACCTGTTATAGTCCCTAACAAGCAGCAGCGTTGTCTCCCTGAGGACTCGGATGTCCTCTCTGTGCTGGTAGATTTCCGACACACACTGGGGGATCTCAAACTTTAATCTCTCCCAGTATTGGATCTCACAGAACAGGTCCATCAAGTTGCTAGAGAAGAAAACACATAAAAAACACAACATAAATAATGACCACGTGTATGTTGTGTATGTGAAAACACATTTGTGTAGAATTGTTTAGTTGCTACATGAATATATTGTGTAAGAGCATATCTGTATTTATATCATGGCCATGGATGCACAGTTAACGTAAAGCGTATCACTGTGGGTTTGTGTGTGTCACAAGCATGTTATAATGTGTGAATGTATACTTAATGTTTATGTCACCAACTTGTCAAAGTTAATGTTCAGCATGGCGTTGTTGTCCTTGCAGTGCATCATGAGTGGCTGCAACCAAGTCTTGATGCACTCTCCATCGAGGTTCTGGCTCCACTCACTGAAGTTCTGCCTCTCCATCTCATCCAGAACCTGAATCGTCTGCTTAAAGGTGGAAAGCACCTCCTTGTGGTTGTGTGTCTCGGGTAGGAAGAAGGCCTTCTGAATCACCTTGAGGAGGAGAAATGGGACAAATAGAGAAAAGGTCAAGGAGGACTATAGGAAAGACAATCGATAGCATCTGTTTACAGTCTACACCGTTTTACTTTGGTGTGAAGTCACTGGTGGGTACCAGGACTAGATCTCTGTGTGGTTATGGACTCACCTCCATGGGACTCTCTACGCAATGTCTGAGGGCCCTCAACCAGGCAGCCCGGCCTGCCATCCGAGGCATATGGTCAGGAGGAGACCATGTGCACTGGTTCAGCTGCTTGTTGACCATTTTGAGCTCCTTGTGAAAGATGCTGTACACTTCTTCAGCCTTCTCTTCTGTGGTGAACCTAATGACCTGGGATGGAGAAGAATGGATGGAAGTGAATGAGTACATGAAGTGTATAGGTGTGACAGAAGGACAGGTGAGAGGTGAAAGACAAACAGACAATTATGGAGTTTTCAAAGAGCTCTAAAGACAATGTCACAGAGATAAACTAAAGCTGAATATATTTTTGTTCTCAGTGAATTTAAGTGATAGAAAAGGCAGTTCTCTATGACCTCAGAAGAGGAATATTTTATTTGATATGTGTTAGTCAGGCATCAAACTATTAAACGGTATAGCTTTAAGAAGGTTTAATAAATGGAGGGTAAGGAAATGTGTTTAATCGATGTGTGAGTATGTGTGTGTGTTTGTGAGAGAGACACCTCTCGAGTAGACAAAGGCCTGAAAATGTCCAGAAGCCGAACTCCTTCCTCCACTAGGTACACCGTCTTAAACACTGAATTGATCAGGTTCTGCATCATCATTTCCAGATCCTTTACCACCGCACAAAACCTGTGTGCCAACATACACATGAAAACACATGCAGGTAACTGGTAAACACACATACAAACACTTGAATGGGGACATGCATCTGAGACTTACAAAGTGGTGCAGTTCATTTAGGCAAGAAATTGTGTTCACATCAAAACCTGCTCAAACCAACTCTTACTAAAATCTTACAAGTTCAATTCTATGTGTGAAAAAGTTTAAATAGAAAGAAGAAGCAGTATTGCATCACTGAGTTTTTAAAACATTTTAAAACAAGTTCACACTACACTTGATCCAGTTTTCAAACCTGTACTTGCCCTTCACCTTTCAAGCTCAATATGAACCGATTGGTTACGTGTTATTATCTCAAAATGAGTTCATACTGAAATTTAGGCTCAGAGCTGTTGTCGACCTGGGCTGATGGCATCAGGGCACTAAATCCAACGTGTCTTGCATGAGTAATGAGCAGCAATAATGACAAGTGATTATTCTGTGTTTATTACTGCCGAGGCTGGCATGACAGATCACATTTCAGTAGAGGTGGGAGGGGAAGATGCCCACGGAGCTAATCGGATTTCCAACACTTATTTAATATGCCACACAGCCAGGGGACGCCGCCACGAGGCAGCCCCTCCTCTCTGTGAACAGCCCCTCCTCTCTGTGAACAGCCCCTCGTCTCTGTGAGTTGCCCCTCCTCTCTGTGAGTAGCCCCTCCTCTCTGTGGCCAAAAAATGCACGGTGGACCAGACTTTGATGTGCACAGCAATGGCATTCGTTCGCTTCTCGCTCCATCGGCCCCAAATCACTGCATAAATCTAGCAATATCTGTTTGAGGAAGCAGTTCTTACCCAGAAGCCACTGGGGAGCAGTAATGCTAGATGAGCCACCCACACAAAGGATGAAAGAAATTAATACCAACACCCTGCACATTCAATGACACACAAGGGGAAAAAACACACACTCATATCAGTTTCAATGCAAAAATAGTATATGATAACCACAAAATGCAAAAACTCCCCTATCCCCCCCCCCCCCCCCCCCCCCCAAAAGTCCAAACTCTGAAATCTCACACCAACGGGAGAGAGAAAAAAAAAGAATGCAACTCAAAATTCCACTCAGGGTTTTTCCGACAGTCCTTCTTTCTTAAAAAAAAAAAAAAAAAGTACTTCTCGTACTAGATGAGCAGTGTAATGGTGAGATGAATGGACCGGTGGGAGAATGAAAACAGATGGCGATGACGTGTGAACCGGAGTGGGTGCATGCGGGTGATCCGACGTGAAAAACGGGATTCTACTGCCGTACTTTCTGGGACGATATGAGCGTGCAGCTCCGGCGCTTCCTCTACTCTTTCCGTGCTGAGCCTCTCTCCACTGTCACGCTGTGGGCGTATTTTTTTTTAAAATGCCGGGGGGAGCGGGGAGCGAATGGGTGAGTCCAATGACAGTCTTCCGGGGGTGTGTCTGTGTGTGATGCGACAGATCCATTCATAGATCCAGGTTGTCACAGCATGCAACCCCTGTTCTACCCCTGTTCTACCACTAGATGCTGTGTGTAAGCATGGTCAGAGCTGTGCTTATATTAACACACATTTTTAAGTGTAAGTACAAGTTGATAAATTCCACACTTTGAGTAGGAAAGATTGAACGCACCCAGCCATTATGCACTGTAGATAAATGAGGGTCCTGGTCTTTTCATACATGAAAACATATGGAACTACAGTAATTCTATTTCTTTTCCTTTACTCCCATGATACTTTGCCTCACAGTAACCCCACCTGCTTCCGGCTGCCACCCAGGCTGCTGCTGAAGTCCAAGTCCCAGTCTACTTATGCATTCCCCAGAGAACAAGCTAAAAATCCTCCCCCATGATCCTCTAAAGTGAGGAAGCATTTTAGACAGAGGCCCAACAACGTGGTGCTCTGTAAAATTGGAGAAGAATTATCACAGGAGTACAACCGTTAGACACCAACACTTGAAGGCAAGGATGTGAACAGTTACGTTCATAATGCAGCCGGTTGTCTACGCATACGCCTGCTTTCCTTTAATGGTCGTCTATGATTTTGGCTTACAGTAATGTTAGAGACTTCTGTTACACTTTGTACATCATTTTAGGGAAGGGGTTGCCTGTGTCTCTGTCATTTTTGGAAGATTTGGTGGTGTCCTGGAGGTCTTTCAGTCCGGTTTTAAAACTCTGCATAGCACAGAGTCGGCTCTATTAAGGGTTTTTAATGACATTCACGGCTAATGACTCTGGTGACCATGTAATTCTTGTTCTGTTGGACCTAACTGCAGCCTTTGACACTGTGGACCACAACACCTTATTGGCTCGGTTACACTGCCTAGTGGGTATCCTTGGTACTGCTCTACTGTGGCTAAAATCCTATCTGGCTGACAGAAGCATGAGCGTAAGCCTTGGGAATTTGGAGTCCAGCTCTGCTCCACTGTTGTATGGGGTTCCACAGGGGTCCATTCTAGGGCCGCTGCTTTTTTCTTTGTATTTATTACCCCTGGGCTCCATCCTGAGAAAGCATGGCATCGCTTTTCATTGCTATGCCGATGATAGTCAAATATACATGCCTCTGAAGAAAACAAATGGTTTCTCCCTCACACCACTTCTGTCATGTCTCGAAGACATCAAAGCCTGGATGGCCTTGAACTTTTTACATTTTAACGAAAATAAAACAGAAGTGATAGTGTTTGGCCCAAGCAGCTCTCGTGAACCCTCGCCCTTTGACAGACTATGTAAAGCCAACAGTCACAAGCTTGGGTTTTAAAATGGACAGTGATTTTAAATTGGATCGGCAAATTAGTTCTGTAGTGAAGTCCAGCTTCTTTTAGATCAGGAGGCTGGCAAAGGTGAAGCCTTCCCTTGCACAACAGCACTTTGAGACAGTAATCAACGCCTTCATAACATCTCGGCTGGATTACTGTAATGCACTTTATTTTGGAGTCAGCCAGTCCTCCCTCGCACGTCTCCAGCTGGTGCAAAATGCAGCCGCTCACCTCCTAACTGGAGCGCGTAAGAGGGAGCACATAACTCCAGTCCTGGCCTCCCTCCACTGGCTGCCTGTGCTCTGAGCTCCTTCAACCCTACGCTTCTGCTCGGTGCCTCAGGTCAGCTGACCTGCTGCTCCTGGAGGTACCGAGGTCCAAAAGGAAGCTCAGAGGGGACAGAGCTTTCTCCACTGCTGCCCCAAAACTCTGGAACGAGCTACCATTGCACATTAGGAAAGCCTCCTCACTGTCCATTTTTAAAACCAGTCTTAAAACCCATTTTTACTCCCTGGCTTTCAACTCCATATAAGACTTTTTTTGTGTTTTTATGGCCCTGCTTTGATTTATTGTTTTATTGTTTCTAATGGCTTTTAAAATCATGAAACACCTGTTTTACTGTCTGTCTTTAGTGTCTTAAGTGTTTTATGTCTCTGTTCAGCACTTTGTTTTCAACTACGGTTGTTTTAAAGTGCTATATAAATAAAGTTGAGTTGAGTTGAGTTGCCATTTCAGTGATTCAATTAATGTGTCAAATCAATTATTTTGAATCTGAGGTCCAGTATTTTCCAACAAGTCATCTGACAAATATGGTATTTTGTTAATCAGAAAGCTTTTTATTATTTATTTTGGGTAAATGAAATTGTTATTTCATTGGGAATTTTCAAATAGTCTTGAGAATACTTTTATATATTAATTGACAAATTGAAAAATAATTGTGAGATAAATCGATGAAAAAATAATTGTTAGTAAATTAGATGGTAACCTGCAAGAGACAAAGAGCTATAGGTTTATAGTGATCAATTTGACAGACTTGACCACTATAAGGGTGTGTTTCATAGCGTTTCTTTCTGAGCTTCAGCATCTTTTTGAAATTGTTTTATAATACAGTAGAAGATCCATGTATAAATGAGCTTATTTCAATAGTTTGCACACCTATAAGCAGCAAATACTCCAGCAGCTGTAGCAACAAATACATCAGCCATCTGTTCATTCTCCCGTTGACAGCCTATTTGGGTGGACATTGTGTGTAGTACTTTTAAAGGGGATGAGAGGAACTCCACTTACTGATTCTGTATTCCTCCTACTAATAATGTACCAGCCTCTCTTCAACCCTGCAGCTATATTCATGTGGCTGCACCTGGTTTGCATCAAAGCCTGTGGTCATGCTCATTTCTGTCGTGGCTTAAAAAGCAGCAAACCTACTTGTTGAATTCATTGAACCATGTGGTGCTCTTGACATCGAGGATGTCCTTGTCAAGAGAGCGCAGGTTCTGTAAGCCACGGTGGAAGTTGCCCTCTATCTCCAGTAGGTAGCCGCTGAACTCTGGTGCCTGGCAGCTCCCGAAGCACGGCAAGTCTCTCTGCTGGCCATCTTCCCAACGGGCAAACTGAAACTGGTAGTCACATACCTGAGAGGAGGCAGGAGAAAATAATATCCAACATAAGCAATGCATACTCTATCAAGATGAAATAATGATGATGATTATTATTATAAGAAATTACTAGGAAGACTCAATATATTGAAGGTCATATCCCATTGGCAGTGTTGTGGGTAACGCATTACAAACTCTAACTCCTTTTTTCGTGTAACGTGTAACATAACGCGTTAGTTTCGTGCGTCAAGCAATCAGTAACTTCATTATTTTTTTAAAAAAGTAATCCGTTATTTTAAGAATTTCTCCGGATACAGAAAGGAAAATCCCGACTGCAGCCTGCTTTTTGTCAGTAGTGTGCCACCTGCGGATGTGTCAGCGGAGGCGCAGCGCAGCGCTGTGATGCGTCTGTGCCCTGCTGCAGACCTACGTTACCTGTGTCAGCGCTTCAATACCCCACCATCCTCCAGCGCACCCGTGGAGTCTCGTTCTTCTCCCAGGAGAAATCGACTGTCGGACAGACGTTTCGAAAATCTTCTTCTGCTACGTTTTAATCACTACTTTGAAGAGTAAATGTAAGTGGACGATGGTAAAGTGAATTTAGGCCCGTGAGACTTGAATAGTATTTTAGTTCGGCTATTAGGCTATTTGTCATTTGCCTGTGTGCCAGTGAGCGATTTTATTCGGCCTGTTATCCTTTTTGTTCGACATAGATCCAGCTGTTAAAATTTCTGTTTAATCGTTGACTGGTTGTTAATTTCTAAATGGATCTGAATCTGCTACCTGTTTACCTCAGATTGTGTTTACAAGTAAGCTCACTTTATGCACTTTCATAACTGCATTCGTGTTAAAAGAATTCAGGAGTTACCTAATCTTGTTTGGTGCTCATACAGTATATAGGCTACCTGGGCTGGGTAGGTGTGAATTTTGATTCATATGTTGTGTGATCAAAAAAATAATTAATTAATAAAGCGCTATGTGGCATATTGCCAACTGTCTTTAATGTTATCCTGCATAGTAATTTGGTTGACTGAATTTGGTTAGTTTGATGACTGACGTTATTCATCATTGTCACAACTTCTCGGTGCATTTCAATTAAAATTTTTGGTAACGCATGAGTACTCTAACACGTTACTTTTATACACAGGTAACGCTGTAACGTAACTGATTACTTTTAATTGATGGTAACGTAACCTAATTAACTACTTTTTGGGACGCAAGCTCAGGCCTGATCAGCCTGCTGCTGGCCGCCTCTGGAGAGGGTGTATAGTGTGTAAGGCCGAAACACCCCATGATCCAGAGGAGCACTACTGATGACGCGTCCCGTAAATTCAATTCTTTCCACCAATCTTCTCCATGTCTACCATCCACTATTCACCGACAAGTTTTTTTTCTTTTTATTGTGCTTGCACAAGGATATCAACATCTCATTCTGTGTTTTCTGGAATCTGACTATCTGGAACCGTCCAGTGACTGCTGAGAAAGATCAGCTGACAACAGGGGAAAGTCCTTGCTGGCAGGAGGGAATAGACCCCAACGAGACAGTCTTGGGTTAGCTGCCCACGACTGTAGTCTCTCATGCCTTGCAGCATGTTGGAGACACCCCCCATAGCTACGAAGAACCAAACAAAGAGAACACCCCCAGAGTCTGCGAGAGCGGGGGCGGAAGAAGACTCATCGGCTGACAAAATGGTAACGACGGGACCAGAAACTACTATGAGTAAAGACAGCACAGTGAAAGAGAACACCACAGCAATCAGCGCAACTTCTGCAACAACAACAGACCACAGGCTGCATGTACCTGTGGATAGAGGAAAGTAACATCTTTCCGGGGTCTGAGGATTCACCAGGGAAAGAAAAGGTGCTTGAGGGAAGAGAGACAGGGGCCTCGCATTGACTACTTTCTGCGAAAGGGGTCAAATCAGTCGAGTGGAGCACACCAACTGGATGAAAACCATAGCTTGGAGTGCATCAGCACCCCTGTCATGGAAGAGGCAAACTCAAGCACAGAACTAGCAGTGGAACAAACATCAGCGGTGGAACCCACCCAAACTCCCTGACCTGCAGTCGAGCGGAGACTTCCAGGCTGCAGACTGCGTGTGAAGTGGCCCGGCGCTGCGGAAAAAAATTTGTGGGAAACGGTGAATAATGATCTGACCCTGACCCTCGAACAACTTCGAGGCACAGTGGAGAAGTTGGAGAAAATGGGAGACATCATTTATCAATACGGGGCAGAACGCTTCAGAGTACTAGAGTCGAAAGTTGCTAAACAGGCTCACAACCCACCAGTCTCCAGGAGGCAACAGGAGATCAAGCGCCTTGTTCAAGAAAGGAGACAATTCAGGAAACTTTGGAAGAAGGCCTCGGCAGTGGAAAAGGAGGGCATAAGCACCCTCAAAGCGGACATTAAAGCCCGTCTGGCATCCCTCCGCAGAGCAGAGAATTTACGGAAGCGAAGAAGGAAGAAAGAACAAACAAGAACATGGTTCTACAAAGATCCCTTCAAGTTCCTAAAGACTCTCTTCACCAAGGAGAAAAGTGGAGTGCTGAAAACAACAAAGAACGACCTGGAGGAACACCTGAGATCAACGCACTCTGATCCAAAGTGTTATGAACACCTGGCCATCCCTCCAGACATTCCACCATCAACCCCCCAGAGCATCAATTTGAGACTGGTCCTCCAACTTGGAAAGAGGTGGAGAAGATTGTCCATCGGGCGAGAACAGCATCAGCTCCTGGGCCAAATGGAGTGTCATACAAAGTGTATAAGAACGCACCAGAGGTTTGTAGGTTTCTCTGGAGCCTCATGAGGACAGTGTGGCGGAAGAGGACCATACCCAAAGCATGGCGTAGGGCAGGTGGGATCCTCATCCCAAAGGAGAAGGATGCAGTGAATATCAGCCACTTCCGCCCAATCTCCTTGCTGAATGTGGAGGGTAAGGCCTTCGTCGGGGTCATTGCACAAAGGATGGCCGAGTACCTGCGCAGAAATGAGTATGTGGATACATCTGTACAGAAGGCAGGAATATCTGGCTTCTCTGGGTGCCTTGAACATGCCAGCATGATCTGGCACCGGATCCAAATGGCAAAGCTGGAGAAAAGGGACCTCCATGTGATCTTCCTGGATCTTGCAAACACTTTAGGCTCTGTGCCCCATGAGCTCCTTTGGACTACCTTCCACTTCTTTAACATCCCGGACACCATCACAACCCTGGTTAAAGACTACTTTCATCACATGCAATTCTGCTTCTCTACGCCTGAATTTACCACCTCATGGCAGTGCCTGGAAGGAGGCATTATGGCCGGATGCACCGTCTCTCCCTTGGCATTCACCATGGCGATGGAGGTCATCATCCGAGCATCAAAATGGGTTGTCAGTGGACAAAGACTCGGCTCTTGTCGACGCCTCCCTCCCCTCAGAGCCTACATGGACGACATCAGTGGGGCCCGTATGAAGATCAAACCATCTAAGTCACGCAGCATCTCAGTGGTGAAGGGTGTGCTTACTGATCTGCAGTTCTTCATCGGTGATGACCCAATCCCCACAGTAGCTGAGCAGCCAGTCACCTTGGAAGGTGCTATGATACAAGCCTGAAAGACAAAGACCAGGTGAAACAACTGCGCAGTGACATCAATGCAGGCCTACAGGCTATTGACAACACCCAGCTACCTGGAAAGTGAAAGACCTGGTGCTTCCAGTTTGGTCTGCTACCCCGGGTGTTGTGGCCCCTTGCAGTCTATGAGGTCCCCATCTCGACAGTAGAGAAGATGGAGAGAAGAGTCACAGCCCACGTCAAGAAGTGGCTTGGAGTTCCACGCTGCCTCACCACCATAGGCCTACAGAGACAGTGTCCTCAAGCTGCCCCTCACCAGCCTTACAGAGGAGTTCAAGTGCGCTAAAACACGACTGCAAATGACCTTGAACGAATCCAAAAATTCGGTGCTGAGAGAAAATGCACCGACCTTGGTTACCGGGCGCAAGTGGAGACCAGCAAGAGCAGTGGAGGAGGCAACAGCAGCACTCAGACATGCGGACATTGTGGGGAATGTTCAGCAAGGAAGAGGAGGCCTGGGACTAACAACTAGCCGCCCGGGCTGGAGAAATGCCACGGCTCCAGAACGGAGGAAGATGGTGGTGGACGAAGTGCGCCATCAGGAGGAGGTGGCAATATGGGCCAAGGCAGTCTCCCTTGGCAAACAGGGACTGTGGACACGGTGGGAGAGTTTCGAAAGGAGGAGGTTGAGCTGGAGGGATGTATGGGCCATGAAAGCAAGGAGTTTGAGCTTTGTCATCAGAGCCACATACGATGTCCTTACATCACCAACTAATCTCCACCAGTGGTTTAGCGAAGATCCTGGGTGTGTCCTTTGCTCCAGGCCCGCCTCCCTCCGGCACATACTCACAGGGTGTAAAACCAGCCTAACCCAAGGGCGGTACACTTGGCGCCACACTGGAGGGAAAACGATCCAGCATCAACGCTCTACCACCGCCAATATCTAACATGGGCAACTGCCTTTGTCCGTGAGGGGGCTACAGCGACCAGAAGCAACTCACCATCCGAGAGAAACCAACTGTGCTTAGCACGTGACTGGAAGCTGCTGGCGGATATTGGCAAACAGCTGGTGTTCCCCTCAGAGATTGCCACCACCACCTTGAGGCGTGACCTGGTGCTCTGGTCCCCTTCCCTAAAGAAGGTTTATAATTGAGCTCACCGTACCCTGGGAGGATTCCATGGAGGAGGCATATGAGCGGAAACATCTGCAATATGCTGAGTTAGCCGCTGAAGCACAACATCACGGCTGGAACGCAGAAGTCCGCCCAGTGGAGGTGGGCTGTAGAGGGTTTGTGGGAACATCTACCACAAAACTGCTGAGGGACTTGGGAGTTAGGGGCCAGAACCAGCGCACAGCCATCAAAGTGGAAACAAAATGAAAAAAGAGTCACCAAAGGCTAACCCTATACTGTATTTGACTCAGATCTGTTTACATCGCAATTACCGATTGTGGTGCTAAATTAATACCCATGGCAATTCAACCTCACTCTATTCATTCATATCAATATGTCTCACAAGACTTACAGAACGTTGTTGTAATGTAGATGTTCAATGAAAAAACAGTAATTTTAGACAAAAGCAAAGTGACCTCCATTACCATCAAACATCAAAGTAAGAATCCTTAATAGCTTTGAAGAAGCTGAAGACTAGCAACTGTTATTTGGATCAGATCGTTGTAGAAGCTACTGTAAGAGAAGGATAGCACCATGTGGCATCCATTCCATTTGTAAACTTGTGCCTGACAATCCTGTGTGCAATGTCTTTAGTGCTGTTCTTTCAACAGCATGGGTTGACAGAGTGAGTGAGGAGAAGTTCACCTCAAGCAGCTCTCTGAATCGCTGAATGGAAACATCAACCATTACAAAAAAGGGTGTTGGGTCCAGGAACCAGCCTTGCGGACTATACCTAACGTGAAAACAGAGAGGGATAAAGAAGAGGAAAGAGAAAGTCAGAATCTGAAATTAAGAATCAAATAAATAAACAGCAGTATGTTTTGGAACTGAGTGTACAGCTGTCAAATTGTAAACTGTTCAATAGTGCTACCTATTCAGGCTCAGCTGCAATCACACATTGATAATCTGCTTCCATCAGGTTGTCTGGGATTGGTTTGATTACTATTCCAAGTTGAAGATCAAGTTGACTTAAACTCTTTCAAATCGAGGCTTTACTGTCTCTCTGTAAGGGTCTATGTATTTGTGCATCAAACTTTACCTCAAGTAAATAATAACTGAAGTTTACCCTAAAGCCATATAAAGCATTACAATATTCAAATTAAAATAAATTCACTTTTGCTACTTGAAGACTTGTGTGTGTTGGGCCGCTACAGGGGTGATATTTCTCCTACTTGTGGTGAATGTGTGAGGCGTGCAGGTAAATGTCCTTCCAGTCCATGCAGCACTGGATACAGTCATTCAGGTTCTGCTTGCTGGATGACACATAACCCTCAAAGATCCTGTCCAGGGAGATGCTTTGGAAGCACAGGCGGGTGATCTCATTACTCAGCTGCAACACAGCACAATAAGCAGAACAGACACTCATAATCACATTTACTCTACGCTCATATGATGACATATAGCTATACTGTATGTATATATAGATAATTGTCATGAGCAGGCCAATTATCTTTAGAGGCTGTTATGGGAATTTTGGATGTTTGTTATTTATAATCCGAATCTTTGTCAGGTCAGACGTTGATCCGCATCTCCTCTTTTGCACTGTCATCCTATGACTAAAATGGTTGCCTGTTTGTGCGTAGTCAGGTGATATGAGCATGAGTGCCATATGACATGAGATCATTTCAGAGGACATTACATCTGTGTTCTGTACATCTTGTCTTTGTAAGACAGGACATGACCCGTCTTTTATCTACAGTATGGTTCCTCCTCCTTAAAGCAACACTAAAGAGTATTTAGTGCCTTAAAATAATGTTTCCAAAATAGTTTCAGTGGTTCATCACCTCAAAACCGGGTGAACGGCACTTTAGCATTCGCTCTGCAGCCCTCTATTGGCTGTAACCGCACTATGTAACTTCGCCTCGTCGGGTAGCGGTTTGTAGTTCTAATGAGACCACGAATTTGACCTGCTTTACGGCAAGCGTTACAAAAGCCGGTGGGTGGAGGCTCTGCATAGAGATCAGTGGGAGAACACCGGGCAGGTGCGTGGAAGATACCTTGCAGCTAGGTAGTTTTTAAATTGGCGTCATGGTAGAGCCTGCAAAGAAAAGGAGGAGTATAATGTCCAATGAGGCGAAGAAAAGAAAACAGGAGCATGACAAAGAAAGAGCTCTTACGAGAGTGAATATCGGACCGGCTCACACTCGTTGGCGAGAGCTGAAGGAGGCTACAAAATGCAAGACGGATGGTGACTTGGCTTTGTTGCTGCTGGACTTGGTAAGCAATACCGGTAATCAATTTTTTTCCAACTGTGTGCATCTGTGTACAATACATTGTCGATTATTTTATTGGCTCATGTTAGCTAAGGCGTTAGCTATTGTGCTAATATGTATGTAACTATCGCTATGGCTCATGTTAGCTAATCTTAGCTAAGGCGTTAGCTACTTTATTGTTTATTGTTTATTGTTTATTGAGGATCCCCATTAGCCGACGAACAAACGCCAGGCTAGTCTTCCTGGGGTCCTTTAAAACTTTACCTTGTCACTGGACATCGTTCAAATCGTTCAAATCGCCAGTTCTGCATACTAACAAATAACGTGCGTGCGACGGTAGGCTGCGGTCAGGGTTTCAAATTGGCACCCGCCACTCGCCAAATGCGGGTAAAAATATGTTTTGGCGAGTAAAATAAATAGGTCACACGCCATTGGCAGGCTGCTGAAATATGCCGACTTTGCTATGTAACTTTAAACATAAATTCCAAACAGTGACAGACACAATTCTACAGGCTGCAGATCTACTGATTGCGTTTCGAATTTCAAATTTGTCCCTCGCTGTCCACCGTCATTCAACATTTAAAAATGTATCAAAAGAGAAGAAGAAGAAAGGAGACGAAGAAGAAGACGACGACTACGAAGAGGTTTAAACAGAAGAAATTAAAGATGTGGCGACACATTGCGGGTGTAAAACCACCCGAAAAGAGACCTCAGGAGGAGAGCTGTGGAGGAACACAGCCTAAAAGAAAATTTAATGAAAAGTGGCGGTTCAATGAAATGGGGGTGAGAAGAGAGTGGCTAGTGTATAACAGCGGTGCGAATACAATGAAGTGCAACATCTGTCAACGGCACTCGTCCAACCGTTCCTGCTCGTTCGTGGTCGGAACGAGCACAATGAAACTGGAGTCCGTGAAAGACCACGAGAAATCAAATGCTCACATAAATGCAGCAAGGATTTCCACGGCCGCGGCAGGGTCCATCGCGACTACAGCAACAGTGCAGGCACTCACAGCGATGACCGACCCCACCGCCACGAAGATGAAGAACCTCTTCCGCAACGTTCATGCCTTGGCTAAACGATCAAGACCGCTGTCAGACATCGTGTGGATGTGTCAGTAAGTACCCAAGTTTTTTGTTTTTATTAGATGATTAGTGTTAACGTGTTTTTCCTTGTTACGGGAGGAGTTTTTCCTCAGATAACGTGAGCGTCTAAAATATGGGTGTCCAACGTACGGCCCGCGGGCCCGCCACACGGCCTAATCAGGCCCGTGGGATGAATTACAGTTACTTTGACACACTTGGTTTAAAGGTAGAGGATGTTGTTATGATGCCATGTAAAGCCATTTGAGACAAACTGATAGTAAAAATGTGCTATAGAGCTAAGCTCTTAGCAGTAGATCTGCACAAGATATCATAGTCTCTGTTTTTTATTCTTTCAATTTCAGTATTTGTGATTGCAACTTAATGATCATCACCCTTGTTATCTCTGATTATCTGTTTCTCAGATTGGATGACCAAAAGGGTATTCAGGTGGGTGGGTCATATCGGAATCCTGTAGAGGCAAGGGTGTTTCTCCATTACATTGCACAAGTGGAAAGAGAGAAGATGCGAGATAGGCTCAAAGCAGCCAGCCACATTGGCATAATGACGGACGGATCAACTGACAGCTCTGTTAAAGAGGAGGAGATGGTCTATGTCAGAACATGTGTGGCAGGCACAGTGGAGACATCGTTTGTAGGCATAACCGCAGTAGAGAAGGCTGATGCAGAGAACATCACCACTGCAATCAAGGGCATAATGGAGTCGGTGTGCTGTGACTGGGAGGACAAGGTGGTTGCCATCTCCACAGACGGTGCAGCAGTGATGGTAGGATCCAGGAGTGGTGTTGTCTCACGCCTCAAGGAAAAGACACCCCATATCATCGGAGTCCATTGCATGGCACACAGACTTGAGCTCAGTTTCAAAGATGCGATCAAGAGCATTAGCCTTTTCCAACAAGTTGAGGAACTGCTGTCAGGGCTGTACACATTCTATCATGTGAGTCCTCTTAACCGTGCTAACCTGGTCAAGAGTTTCAAGGATTTAGGAATGACCCCTCTCATGCCAACAAGGTTTGGAGGCACCAGATGGCTGGCCCACCTCTCCAGAGCAGTTGATAATTTCCTGCGAGGATATAAAGCCATTGTTCAACATCTGGATCAGGTTAGACCCTCATTTGAAAAAGTAGTTTGATAAAATCACATCACACACTCACACATACTTAATTATGTTATTTTGATGCTACCTGTTAGCTTATGTGTTTATAGCTGATCTCATAGCTTTTTTTATTTTATTTAGAATGCCATGTTAGCCTGAATTAAATAGAAATATCAAATATTAACATGAATATAAGTTGTGTTTGTGAATGGTTTTGTGATTTGCCATTGCAATCTTGTCTTATTCTAGTTGAGTTCCTGTGATTCTGGGGCAATGTCTGTGCAGCAGTGTAAAGCCAAGAAGTTTGCTCGGATCGCAAAAGACTCAGGGATTCTGCGGTTTTGTGGCTTCTTATGTGACCTCGTCTCTCATCTGGGAAGCCTGTCAGAGTCACTCCAGAGATCCAACATCACCATTGCTGAGGCACACAGTTGCCTGTGCTCCACCCAAGCTGTCTTGATGAAATACAAAACAAGGTATTATTGACGAGAAAGAAATTCCAGTTAAATGTTTTACAGATCAGAAAAGTGATTGTTAAGGTTACTGATGTAAGATTTATTTAATTAGAGAGAGTCCGATGATGAGGGCAGCTACAGGTGGCATGTTCAAGGGCGTCACCCTGATTGCGGGGAAAGCCGAAGATCAGGTCATCTCATCTAAAGATCGGCTGATTGACAGGCTTGTTGAAAGCATTGGAGGCAGGTTCAAGGATATAAGCACAGTGCTACTGCAGGCTACAAAGTTGGCCTGCTTCAAACATTGGCCACAGTCAGCAGAGGAGCAAACAGGTTAGTTCAAATTAAGATCAAGCTCAGTGTAGCACAATCTGAGATCAAGAGGTAACACACATTACAGGAGAATGCAGCTGCCTAATTTATGTTTAAATATCCACTGCACTTGGGATGACAAAACAGAATATTCTGCCTGTTTAATTAATTCCATTAAGTAATTAATTAATTTTTGCACATTTTAATGCACTTTTTTTATTTCCTCAGATTTTGGTGAAGCTGAAATCGATGCACTTGTGGAGCACTTCTCCCCAGTCCTCTCCAACCCGGAAAAAATAGGAGATCAGTGGACGATGTTGAAGGCTAGGATTTTCATGGAGCACAAGTCATTTGAGAAGCTCACATGGGCAGATGTTGCTCGTGTGCATGGAAGCACCTGTCCAGACATAATGAACTTGATGGACCTTATTCAAGTGATACCAGTGGCAACAGCTGATTGCGAGAGGGGCTTTAATGTAATGAAAAGAGTCAAGTCAGACTGGAGGTCCAGGCTGAATGCAGACACTCTGTCAGACCTGCTGCTTGTACAACTGACATCACCAAACATCCCAGATTATGACCCTGGTCCTGCAGTTGAAATGTGGCACTCTGACTGTGTCAGAGGACGTAGACCTGATTTCATGGATCGTCATCAGTCTGAGATGGAAATTGTGTCTGATGAAGACATTTAACTCACCAGGGAATGTGTCTCATGGTTGTGCCTTCTACATGGGCAGAGACAGGAAAAAATGTGTTGGTTGTGTTGTGTATGTTATGATATACCAGTAGTTAACATTTAAATGGTGCACCCACCAATGGTTTGAGGTAGGCAAGTGCACGTGTGTTGTTTACACATGCTGATTTATGTATGAAATATTGAAAGTTAAAGTTGTAATTTTTTAACAGTATCTGAAACCTTCATTTATATTTGGTTGTGCCTTCTACATGGGCAGAGACAGGAAAAAATGTGTTTATTGTGTACCGTAGATGACCAAATAATCGCCCGCGTGCAAATACGCGCCTGTGCTCTAATAGCCGCCGGGGTCCGACCTCATTTGGCATAATAAACGCCGGTTCAATTAAACGCCCGGGCTATTAAGTGTTTACCATAGTCTTGCACAGAAAACAAAAGTTTTTTTTTAACAGCACTTCACCGGCTCTCACCTCTTCTGTCAGTCAGCCCCTCCTCTCGCGCTCTCTCTCTCTCTCGCATGCAGGCGCGCGTACACACACACACAGACACACAAACACAGGCGCGCTAGACTGAGGGATATAGGGATATAGATAAATGCGCTAATGTACAGTGTTGAAATTACCGCGATCGACCCCCCCTTCCGTTATCATTCATAACACTGCTGTGATCAGCTCCCTGTGTCGCGGTAACACAGACAAACTGTCTTTGTATTTATTGTCTGATGTCAATAAAGATGCGTCGGGGGGAAAAAGTAGTTTTGTTCCAGTGGTGCTATGGTGAGCTCCTTGTTCTTTGCATGATGGTCTGGTGCTGCTCATTGCAAAAATAAATTGTAGCCTGTTGCAAATACGCGCCTGGTTCTTATAAACGCCTGGGCTCCAAGTCGATTTAGCATATTAAACGCCCGGGCTACTAAATGGTCATCTACGGTATGTTATGATATAGTTAACATTTAAATGGTGCACCCACCAATGGTTTGAGGTAGGCAAGTGCACGTGTGTTCTTTACACATGCTGATGTAGTATGAAATACTGAAAATTAAAGTTGTCATTTTTTTAACAGTATCTGAAACCTTCATTTATAGTTCCCTACTAAAAAACAATCAGTGGATAATTAACAATTATCTTCATGCTTTATTCTGTTCAGAGGAAATCTGTTATAGTTAAGGTCGTGATTGTGAACAGTTCAGTGGCCGGTAAAAATACATTTTGGCCGGTAAAATTTCAGACCCTACCTGCCATTGGCAGGTGGGTCAAAAATCTAATTTTATACCCTGGCTGCGGTAGACTAAATTATTTACGACGGCAGTAATGGACAATTCCCTTCCAACCTGTAGGGAGAAGAGGAAAAGTTCTTAAGTGTTGCTTTAAAAGGGAGGTTCCTGCTAGACCCAGGGTCGTTCCGGCTGTTTCTGGGCTTTTGCATGAGAAGGCAGGTGCAAACTATTTTCTTCTGCAGATGAAAATACTTTGTCGAATAAACCTCAGAGAAAAAGCTGATCCTGGTTGTTGATCCTTATTGGACAGATTCATTTTTTCACAACAAGACCAACACCATGTTTTGTACCAGGTTGTAATAATTTCAGTTGTAGTAGTAGTAGTAGTAAACCTTTATTTTACCAGGCAAGAATTGCTAAGAATACATTCTTATTAAGGCAATGGCCTGGTAGGAGGTGAAAGACCTCCTAAGGGGAAGGGAGAATGGGAGTAACAAAAAAATAGACAATAAAACACATACAACAACAGTGACACAAAAGAAGAAAGAAGAAAGACAATAAGCCAACATAATACAATGACATACCACAGAATGACAGTTAGTTTGACGTACAGTGACATACAACAAGTTATGTAAGGACAGAGACACTAAAAGATGAGACAGTATCAAAACAACAACAGTAACAGACGGTGTTAGTGAGGTTAGTGAGGTGACAGGATCAGAGAGAGCTTTGGCTGGGACAGCTGCAGGTATACTTTATGGATTTAGTTATGACGTGTTTGAAGGAGTTGACAGAAGTAAGAGTTTGTAACTGTAAGGATTTTTGGAGTTGATTCCAGCTGTCGGCGGCAGCAACCTGAAAGGAGGAGCGGCCCAGGGAAGAGTGCGCCCTTGGGGCATTTAGCAGGATGAGAGGGGCAGAACGGGTGTTGTGTATAGGGGGAGGGCGCAGATGCAGAAGCTGGGTTAGGTAGGGAGGAGAAAGACCTAGGAGGGTTTTGAATACCAGCATCAGCCAGTGAATGTTGCGCCTGGTTTCCAGGGGGGGCCAGTTTCCCAGGGTGTAGAGGTCACAGTGATGGGCCCTTTACGGGGCGTTGGTAGCAAATCGAATGGCGGAGTGGTATAGAACGTTGAGCCGTTCGAGTGCTCCTTTGCAGGCAGATCTATATATGACGTCACCGTAATCAAAAAGTGTACAGTAAGCTGGACCAGGGAGCGTTTGGCAGTGGCAGTGAACGAGGAGCGGTTACGGTAAAGAAAGCTGAGTCTGGCTTTCACTTTTGACTGCAGAGAGGATAAGTGCTCAGTGAATGACAGGCTGCTATCTATCCAGACTCCCAGATATTTATAAGAGGATACCAGGTCAAGTTTATGGCCGTCAGCGGCCAGAATGGTACCATCTTGGACAGCGTGCTTACGACCAAACCACATGACCTTGGTTTTCCTGGAGTTTATGGATAGGCCGAGGGCCGAGAAACCAGACTGTACGGCTTGGAAGCTCTGTTGGAGTGTTTCCAGGGCGATTGCATGGGAGGGGCCGGTGGCATGGAGCACTGTGTCGTCGGCATACATGTGAATAGATGAGTTGGCAGCTGATTTAACTATATCATTTATGTAAATTGAGAATAGGACTGGGGCTAAGATTGAGCCCTGTGGAACACCATTTAAGATAGACAGGGGTTGTGAAGAAATACAGTCAGATTTCACAAATTGGGTGCATCCAGTGAGATAGTTCTCGAACCAGGCTAACGAGCTGTTTGAAGCACCGATGGAGTTGAGGCGAACCAAAAGCTGTTTATGTACAACGTTGTCAAAGGCCTTAGCCAGGTCGATGAAGACGGCCACACAGTATTGCTTGGAGTCCAGAGCACTGATGATGTCATTAAGTACTTTGAGCGTCGCAGTCTCACAGCTGTGGCCTGCACGAAACCCAGATTGAAAATCAGACAAAATATTGTTGGTGTTCAGGAAGCGAACCAGCTGTTTGCAGATCAGTCTCTCCAGTACTTTTGCTATGCATGGTAAAATAGAAATAGGACGGTAGCAGTTGGGGTCAGCTTGATCTCCGCCTTTAAATAGGGGGCGTACTGAGGCTGTCTTCCAGGCAGATGGAAGTTCAGCTGACTGTATGGATAAGTTGCAAAGGTAGGTGATGGGTTCTGCAATAATAGGGGCTGCAACTTTAAGAAAAAAGGGGTCCAGACTGTCCGGCCACACACTTTAAACTGCTCTTGAAAGTAGTCAGTTTTGGCTTTGCGGATGGATTGGGTGCATTTGTTTCTGATTCGTCTGAAGGATAACCAGTCAACAGAGGATTTTGATTTACGAGCCCTGCGCCAGGTGGAGTTTTTTAGACGAAGCTGTTCAGCAAGGTCATGATTAAACCATTGGCTGCATCTGTTCCTTAGCCTCATCTTTTTGATGGGGGCATGTTTGTTTATTATTTCAGTAAAGGAGTCGTAAAAAAAAGTCCATGCATTGTTAATATCAGGGATCAGGCTGAGACTGTCCCAGCTGACCTCAGCTAGATCATGGAGAAAGGCTTGATCATTAAAATTTTTGAACAGACGTCTCTGGGTAATGAGGCGTTTCATTATGCTTCCATTCCGAATACAGGCAGTGAAGCAGTGGTCACTAAGGTCGTTGCAGAAAACACCAGTGCAGTATCTGTCCGGGTTATTAGTGAGGATGACGTCAATAAGAGTAGCCTTATCCGGGTTTTTGGGATCATAAAGGGTGGGAGTGGTGATGATCTGAGAGAGGTTAAGAGAGTCCCATTGGTTTAGGACTTGGGCGGGGGGTTTGAGCATGTCCCAATTGAGATCCCCCATCAGGACAAATTCAGCTTTGGTGTATGGGGCCAGGAGGGAGCTGAGGGTGGGCAAGGTGCAAGAGGGGGCCGAGGGGGGACGGTAGCACCCAGCAACTGTCATTGTGGAATTCTTAGTCAGCTTAATGTTGAGAATAAGTAGGTCAAACTGTTTGGAGATGGATTTTTGGAAGAGGAATGGAGATGTTCTTTAACAAAAATAGCAACCCCGCCACCTTTAGAAGACCTGTCTTGTCGAAAAACATTATAACCTGTGATATCAACAGCAGAGTCAGACAGATTTTTTTAGCCATGATTCGGTGACAACTAATATATCAGGATTGGAGCTATGTGTCCAGACTTTTAGCTGATCAATCTTGGGTAGTAGGCTTCTGGAATTTATATGAAGAAAACCCAGAGCTTTACGGGAGCAAAAGTCAGTGAAACTGATGTCTATCGGACCCAGGTTGGCATCAGGGCCAAGGTCAGTAACAAGATTAGGGTTGGAAGTAACAGCCGGACCAGGGTGCACATGAACATTTCCAGACAGAATTAAAAGTAAGACAATCAGGGCCCGACGCAAAGGTGACAGAAAGCCATAGGGTTTCTTTTTAGATTGCACAATAATGCCAGAAGGCAGCAAAGTCATTCTTTGTAGTGATCTCATTATATGACATGCCACAAGAGGTAAAATAAGAAACCTGGTTCCATTCAAAGGAAGCCCAAGTAATCTGGTTATCATTATTAATGATAATAATAATTCATAGGAGTTATATAGCGCTCTCTTGGATACTCCATTCATATTATATATATGAAAAGGAGGAGTATATATAATTACATTATATATATATATATAATGTGCTGGCTCCACCTGCAGCATAGAGACAGCATAGGGTTGTCTGAGTCACAGGCAAAACAGGACAGTAAAACTTTTTCCATTGTTCCTATCAATCAATGTGCTAGTACGGTCTTACAGCTCTTATCAAAGGACACAGGTGGCAGGAACAATACATAATAATAGAAACTCTCCAAAAACTGCCAATACACTAGTATACATGTGTAGTTGAATGTTAAAAAAAGAAATCTGTATAAAAGGGTAAACAGGTCAAACACTGCATGAAAAGTCGGATTTTCGTCCCTGTAAACGCCCGAAAATCTCCCTAATTTTCGGGAGTTAACGACAATTTACAGGCTGCGAACGCCGCATTCGTCTGTGCCGAAAATTGGCGGAAACGAACCACAGCGAAGGCTCTAATTAGCATATGAATAGCGGCGAAACCCCGCCTGGCCAGAGATGGCTTGAATATCCTCACTCAGGATTGGATGAAACCACTAATTTTAAACAAGTATAATCGCTCGTGATTGGTTGGCAGATCTGGTCATTATAAATGTAAAGCCAACCCACGTTGGTAGATCTGTCACTATTGGTCAACCTGATGAGTCATTATAAATGTAAATCCCACCCCCGTTGGCAGATGTGTTACTATTGGTCACACTGGGTCTTTTAAACAAGAATAATCACTAGTGATTGGTTAGCAGATCTATCTATATATATATATATATATATATATATATATATATATATATATATATATATATATATATATATATATATACATATATAGATACATATATATATATATATGTGTGTGTATATATATATACATATATACATACATATATATATATGTGTGTGTATGTATATATATATATATATATATATATATACACACACATATATATATATATACATATGTTTATATATATGTATGTATATTTATACATACACACATTTATTTTTATTTATTTATATATTTATAAATATAAATATGAATGAATTAATTGAGGAAAGGAAAAATTGCCAGGAGGAAGTATTCAAAGAAAGAGCTTTATTGACAACACAACACACAACTGTACAAATTTGCCCACACAACAAACAAATGAACTGGCGACATTCTGTCCGAATTTGGTCAATTTTACAGCCGCCTGCGGTGCGTGGCCCTGTACTTGGGAGTCTTCTCTAATCGCGACTGTAGAGTCGCACAGAGCTCGGTGAGCTCCTGGCTGTCGCACGATCCATCCAGACACCCCGCCAACGACGCCGTCCTCCTCATCAGGCATCATGTCTGTGGTGGCGCACTTCCAACGGTCCACCTCATCGCCAGCAAGCACACTCCGTCTCGCTTCCAGCAGCTGTAAAACAATCAATAAAGACAATCAGTACTGCGCGATGCACTGCGCATGGACACAACACATCTATTAATGCACCTGAAAAATAGGTTTAGGTAGGTTTGGTCACATTGACCAAAAACGGATCTAATAAGTCTTACCCTCTTTCTCCTGGAACGACTCCGAGCTGACCTCTTCACAGCTTCCGCCTGCGATGCGAGATCAGGCTGTGTGTGTCTGAAGCTCCTGCGTACCGTTTCATAGTATGTCTTACAGGCAGCTGGAAAACAATTAAATGAGTGGTATGAATACAGTTAAGATCGGTATCTACTGTTAACGCATCTATTTCCTTATACAGCAGAATGAAAGCATATTCTTTAAATCGTACCCTTGCTCCGGTTCGTAGCGCCTACAATTCGTCTCCGAGTTGTGAAGATGGCGTACTGCTTCCTGTAAAGGACCAACATACACTTAATAAAGCAGCTTAACGTTACACTGGTTCCTCTCTCTTGTTCTTTTACAAGGCTACTATGCTACTTTTAGCTTGGACTATTAGCGTTTAAGCTACTTTTAGCTTGGGCTTGCTTTGCTAATTTTAGCTTAGCTAGCAGTCACCGAACATATTCTTACCGCAATCATCCTGAGAGTCTCCAGCAGTCCTGGGACATCCTGAGAGTCTCCAGCAGTCCTGGATATAAGAATTATAACATTTAAACCACATTTTCTTAAGTGAAGCCTCTCAGAGCAGCATTCCTGCTGCCGGTGAACGTGAACGTCTCCGCCTCGTTCCCCCCACTGAATGAGGCGCCCGGTGTCTGCCGTCCCTTTAGCGGACAACGGTGCACGGCGTTATTAATCACCGTTAGTAAATATATAACCACGGTTTAACGTAAGCACTATATTATTAGTTAACGTCGGTAAAAACGGCACATTTTCTGCTTCGCTTGCGCTCGCTAACCCCTAAATGGTAAATTACCGTCAGTAGGCTAGCCGGCTGGAAGGACCTTCGATTCGTAACGTTAACGTACAATGCCAACAACAATAAAGTAACGTTCATTATCAATACGATTTAAAAGTCAGCTGGAAACGTAAAAGTCATGTTACAGTATACTTACATGTGTACGCGGTTTGTGTCGGGCTGTCGCCAGAATCACCGCAGTCGTCCGCCATTATCCAAAACTTGTGAAGTCAGACGAGCCGCAATGCATTTTGGGAAGTTGAGTAGATTTAGCAAGGTCCGCTGTACTCAGAAATTCTTGCCAATGCAGTATACATCCGGGCATTTCTCGCGTGCACAAATTCACATACTATTGTATGTGAACGCACTACGTACTCAAATTTACGTCACAATTAAGTACGAGTAGGACGTTAGTATGGCATTTCGAACACAGCCGAGATCTATGATCTATGAACCCATCCTTGACCCTCTAGCAGAACTACGACCAGCCATTATAAAGCAGTTTATAGTTGTTAATGTTGTGTCAAAAGGTACTGCATTTAAACATGTTACTGCGCCAGTTTCCTGGCTTCATCCCCATCCGGACAGACATTTTTATGGAAAGCCAATAGAAGTTTGGAGCTTGCAGGGAACAGACACGTCATACCCAGCATCATTTCTGCCTGTTGAGCGCATTGCTGGGAGATGTGTGGTTAACACATCCACTGTGCATTTAAGCACAGAAAGGGTCACTGTAGTCATGCCACTATGCACAGTGGTTGAGCTCTAGGAGACTGTGATGTTGTTTGCATGAATGTACATTTTACCTTTGTGGCAAAGCCTGATTAAAAGTAATTGTTGAAGCAAATTGTTTTGTGTATCTTTGAATGAAGATGAAATTAAGTTATATCTTTGAATGAAGATGAACTGAAGTTAACACCTTTCAGAAAAATGTCACCTGGGGGAAAACTCCCCCTGCTACCCTGATTTGCATTTGTATAGCTCACAGCATTTTCATTTACATGTTAAAGCCTCCCCTAGGATTACGGGGAGGGGGGTCATGGGGGGACAACTGCCAAGCAAGGCCCACGTCAATTCCCGGCAATTTACGTCAGTTTTCGGTGTTTCCTGCAAATTGCCGTTTGCAGTCGTAAACCTGAACTTCCACGTCAATTTACAGGGCCGCTAACTGACGAAAATCCCACTTTTCATGCAGTGAAAGAATGTGAGTGTGTGTGTGTGTGTGTGTGTGTGTGTGTGTGTGTGGACCAGAAACAGGAGTCCCCTCTTAGATGGTGGAGCCCGAGAGTGCCCTGTTGGTCCTGTTCACATGTATGCATGCGTGTGTGTGTGTGTGTGTGTGTGTGTGTGTGTGTGTGTGTGAGAGAGAGAGAGTAGTTATTTAAAGTAACAGACAGAAGAGGTTGATAAAACCTGGTGTTAGTCACACAACTCACAATATTGTTAATGCAGTAAATGCAGCTATACCTTGCAGAAGAGCCCAGTGATCTGCTCACTGGTGTTGTAGTGGAAGGATCTGACCCAGATGATGCGGATGAGACTGACAACGTGTTTCAGCTTGGGAGCAACTTGGCTCGGCTTTAGCTGGGCAAGCTCTTCACACGGCTCCTTCAGTAAGGACAGGAACTGCAGGTTTGACTCGGCCTGCTGAGTGCATTCCTGAGCACACACAAAGGAAAGATGATCATATGACTGCTTATTCTGTTTGTTGGAGCCATTCTTTATTTTGTTTCTATTTACCTATTTAAAGACGTTAGAAATGGCACCACCTGGTGTTGACCGGTGGTAGTGACAGGAGGCCTTTATGATTAGGTCTCTGATGACACGCAGGTGTGCAAACCAACAGGTGAATGCTGAGAGAGCACACAGTGTTTACTGCTCCGTTTTGTTCTCCGTTTATGTCGATACCAACACTAAGTTACACTTAGGACGCTACATTTTAGATATCGCAACAGATTGTGATAATAGCATATGTTTTGTTTATTTGTACTTCTTAGTTTAATTCAATTTTAGCATGTTAGAGCTGCGAGCCAACACATGCACACACTTGCACACAATCCACCCATAACCAACCGGACAGATGACAAGCAAATCAACAACCAAGTAAGGCAAACTCGAAGCACTTAAGAATCTCTCGACAGCATAAAGGCTTTAGCTAAGCACCACTCGTAGAAGCTATTGACCTAACACTGTTATTATCATCATGATGCTTTAGTAACATTAGATTCATTTCTAGCTAGTAATACTGTTGCAGTAAAACCAGCGAGCAGCCATTCCAGTTTGTGAGAAGAAGAATTGATCAAGAAATTATTCTAGACTGGAGACATTGGTACCTGTATTTCCTTGGCCAGTTTGCAGAAGTTTTTTAGATAGGGAGACTTGGAGAGCTGCAGGATTTTCTGGATGTGCCCGACCTCTGGATTTTGCAGTTGCTTGCTGACATTGGACAGCTTTGCAGAACGACTCTTCCAGAATGCTATCTCCTGCAGTGGGTCAGACTTGTCACTTATGTCCCTTATTTCTTGAGCATTCAGTAGCTCCTTGATCTGATCCGTCCAGTGGATCATAACAACTAAAAACAAGAAAAACAGGTTAGTGGAAGGAATAAATACGGGAGGAAGCAAAGAAGAATAAACATCGGAATGATGTGAAAACCACAAAGTATGACGAAGGAAATGTTGGAATACACAGAGATGTCGAGGGAAAGGGACAAGGAAAGATGATGAGTAGACAAACAGAAACAAAAAATACTTAACAAATTGGACTAATGCAGGTGAAAGGTTATGAGCCCAGTGCATCACATTAAATACAATCTCAAGACATTTATACAATATAATACTGTATAAAATATAAAATATACGTAAAATATAAAAATAAAAAATGTCACTATCTGACATGCTTTTCAGTTCGAGTTTTTCTATATATAATATATTATTATAAGTCTGTATTCCTCCATGTGTAGGCTGCTCACTCGCTTACTATTTGACTGACAAAGTAGTAGTACTTTTTAACCAAGGGGAGGCTCCGGTGAGAACAGTGAGGAAGCGCTATCTAACTTCTGAAGTGGCTGCAAATTTCATGGGGATTTTACAGAGCACTCCTGCTGAAATTTTACCTGCACCCTGCAATGTTATCGTTGATAATTTTAACAGTAGACTGAAGTCAACTCTGGACTCAGTAGCTCCACTTTTAACAAAAACAATAAAAAGAAAACCTACACCCCCATGGAGAAAAAACAATGAAGTCAGTGAACTAAAAAGAAAATGCAGGAGTGCTGAGAGAAGACGGAGAAAAAGTAAATTAACAGTCCACTATGACATTTTACCTTAACAACTCAAAACCTACAATAATGCAGTCAGAAAGGCACACATTTCCCATTACTCAAAACTCATCACCAACCATAAAAACAACCCCTGGTTCCTCTTCTCCATCTTGATATTTTAACAGGTTCTAAGTCTAATGATTTTTTTAAGACACCCACAGATGATCTTTGCGAGAACTTTGCAGACCACTTCAGAACCAAAATCAAGGACATCAGGACGCCGCTTTTGATACAGTAGACCATCACACTTTATTAAACAGACTCAGCCATCTGGTCGGCCTCTCTGGTACTGTCCTCAACTGGTTTTGTTCTTATCTCAAAGACTGATGTTTTTACGTAAGTATGGATACATGTTCCTCAGGAACCCATGAAAGTGGATGTGGGGTTCCCCAAGGGTCAATTTTAGGTCCACTTCTTTTTAATCTTTACATGCTTCCTCTTGGGGATGTCATCAGGAGACACAGCATCAGCTTCTATAGCTACGCTGATGATACACTACTGTACATGGCCGTGTCTCCTGATAACACAGGGCAAATTGATGCCCTTCAACTGCTTATTAGACATCAAGTCATGGATTGCAGTGAACTTCCTACAGCTCAACCAGGACAAAACGGAGGTTTTAGTTATAGGTCCTGAAGGCCAGAGAGAGAAACTTATACCAAAACTACAAGATCTTAAACCAACACAATCAGTAAAAAATCTGGGAGTGATTTTTGATTCTGAGCTGAATTTTATCCTACATATCAGAAATATGACAAAAATAGTTTTTTTATCATCTTAAGAACATAGCCAGTGTCCGCCCGTTTCTCTCCCAGGCCAGTATGGAGGTGCTAATACATGCTTTTATTTCCTGTCGCCTAGATTATTGTAATGCCCTGCTCTCTGGTCTTCCCAAAAAGAGTACTCTAAATCTCCAATTACTACAAAACTCAGCTGCACGCGTGCTGACGAGGACCAGAGGGCGGGAGCACATTACACCTGTTTTAGAGTCACTGCATTGGCTCCCCGTCCGCTTCAGGATCAATTTTAAGGTTTTACTTAGTTTTTATATATATGGGCATGTTGAAGCACTAATGAAACACAGCCTTGGTATTGCTACAGAGGTAACAGCTTGTTGAGGACTCAGACGCTATTATAAATGATCTTGTTTTTCTTTGCTCTAAAGTGGTGAGTCGTTGAGGAACTCTCGTCAGTGCAATGATTTAAGGGGCAGATGTAGCTCAGAGGTAGAGCGAGTTGTCTTCGTGGTTTGAATCCCCGCTCCTTGCCAAAGTGTTGGGTAAGATGAACCCCCTATTGCCCCTGATGCTGCGCCATCGGTGTGTGAATGTGTAGCTCCTGATGCGCAGGCAGCTCCTCTGCCATCAGTGTATGAATGTGTGTGTGAACAGGTAAAAGCGACTGAATGTAGTGTGAAGCACATTGAGTAGCTAGTAAGCTAGAAAAATGCTATATGAATTCATCTGTTCTGTCAATTTTTTCATTTTTACTTTTTCTTTTTCTGTTTGCACTTTGGAAGGCCGGCATAATAAATTCTACCATTGCCACATTTCGGACTACACCATGTTTTGTGAAGTCTTAAGAGGTTGGGAGTAGAACCCTGCGACACCGAGTGTGACCTTTAAGACATAGACCCCACACCCACCCACACATACACATATACAGAGCTCCCCAGGCTTACTCTCCATTCTCTGGACCAGGTTCTTGTCCTTTCTGGCGTCCTCTGGGATGCACTGGCACACTTCTATTGGGATGTATAGAACTGTCCTTCCCATCTTCTTGTATACATCATCTGTTCAGACATAAAACTGTATCAATCTTCATGCAGATCAAGGTTTTGTATGATTGTCAATGGTTGTGTTTAGGCGATGTGCTTCACTCGTTTGAAAGGTGTGAAAAAGAGTTGGACCAAACCTAGAGGGTTATGTATTGGCATGCAATGCCTATGTGCAAAGGCATGGAGTTTTTTTGTTTTAATTGGTTTTATTGTGTGGGAGACACACATCTAAATGCTTCTAAGGCACTTTAAATTGCCCTTTAATGACATGTTCTATAGAGAGCAACCCTCAATGTCAAATCAGAGAGAGTAAGACAAAGATAACAGCCTCAGAAGTGTAACAAGGTTCTTCAGAAATGCTACCTTGTGTGGTGTTTTCCCCTGAGGAACCCACCTGTGAGGTTGAGAAGAAAGCAGTGCATCTCTTTGGTATAGCTGTCCTTGATGCTCTTCTCCATGTCGGTGTTGGCAGCAAGTGCGGGGGCATGCAACCCAATCATATCACGCAGCAGGTTGCGGATGGGGTCGCCCCACATTGTGTTAAACTGTACCTCCGTATCAAACGTCTCTGCTGTTATTATGGCTCCTGGCATGCGTAGAAAATAGCATAAGTGCTCATTCACCTGCGCCATGAGGGGATAAGGAATACAGGGAGGGAGTTGAATTTTAAAGAAGAAACATACTGTCAAGCAGTGGTTTGCAACATTTCCATGTTAAGTCCCCCTAAATTGCTACACATCAGGTAACAAATCCCAGTTTGATAAATGTTCGCTTTAAAGACCTCAATCAAAGAAGATTTTGGTTGTTAGATATGATAGAAACCAGAATTCTAACAGACAAAGTGGACAATGGTGCTTTTAAGGCATTCACACACCTCTTTCTGACAGAATGATGAAAGGACATTTACTATTAGTACATTTACTAGTATACTAAATATACTACATTGTAATACTAACTCATTGAATTGTATGAAGGTTTGAAAGTGGGGAGGAAGTGTGCTGTACCGGAGAGGGCGTGGAGTTCTCAACCCGCAGCCTGCCATGGGTGTCCACGTAGACCACCAAGGTTGTGATAGATGTGTCCACAATAAATTGATCCAGAGCCTGCTCCTTCTCATCTGTCCACAACTCTCTGGGTACACCACACAGAGTCACTAAACGGATGAACAACTTCCATGGAGAGAGATGAAAGGTGGGGGAAAATACAAAATTAAAAAAATTACACATTACACATTACACATCCAATCAATGACTAAGCTTTACCTGACGAACAGCTTTTCGGTCTTCCTTCTCCATTTCTTTCAAAGCCTCTTCCATGAAGGTTACTTATTTCTCTGGTTACCAAGGCATGTAGGGAAATGTTAGGCACACAGACACCCATTTATCATTTTAAATTCACTCTCATCACCCCCTTCCTCACTGTTAAAAATACTCAACTATGGTCATGTAGTGACAAATAAACCTAATACTTTTAAATACTTTGCAATAGTAAAACGTCTCTCTGGTTTCACAAAACATGTTTTGCCCTTCAGATACATAAAATGTGTCACATTAACTCCATTGTTCGACTATGTGACGACAATGCTGCCACTATTTCATAGTGATCTTTATTAATAGTATTGCCAGATGCAAGTGACCATAGTTAAAAGGTATCCATAATAAGGTAGAAGTATTGTAGTATTCACAGCTCGGATATAATGAATACACACAATGTGCTTCGGTCTCACTCTGTCGTGCGTGTGCTGCTAACCTTTATTATGTTATACATGACTGTGGTGCACCTTGCTTACGTCATCAATTAGTGGACTCTTAACTATGCCCGAATACTACAAGTATGATCAGACAGCTGGCTAATGGTTAGAGTACTGTCAGCTATCCTCATGCGTCACACTTTTGGAATTAATAAAGGAATTCTCGAGATAAGCGGCAGCAGTCATTTTACACCAGATACAACGTCCTTTCTCCCCCCAGTGGTGTCTCCAGGCTTTGCGGAGACGCCCCTGTTGTAAACGGCTGTCTCATGGCAAAGTAATATCTCCACGTAAAGTGGTATTCATGATGTTGTTGGCGGCGTCCACAGCAGTTACACAACACTGATTTGCTATCGTGCGGTAACAGTCAGCTAGCAACAAACGGTTAGCAACTAGTGTCCGTTACACTGGGTATTCTATCCTTATTCAGCTCAACCGACTGACCGGTCCGGTTACCAGCACGGCACTTAAGTCCCAACGAGCTGACATCATTAACGTAAGCAGTCAGCAAACACTTTATCCGTCTAACATATTTCATTAAATGTCATCTTGGTCCTTATAACAAAGTAGCGTTATTCAACAAGCTAGCAAACGTTAGCAACCAACTCACGTCAACTACCTGAGCTCTGCGGCGCAGCCGTTAAGTCCTCGCGAGCTGAAATACGTTTTCCGGCAACAAAAGCTCAACTATTTACCACAACTGTGTCCATGCCTTTAAAAAAAAACAAAAGCCATTGTTTAAGATAGCTACTGTTCTTTTCTTTGGGCTATGTGTTCGCCTAATTTACCATCGCTGCAGTAAACCGGGCTGGAGTGCTTGGTTGTCTGGGCAACCCCTCAACAAACCTGGTGAAAGTTGCTTGGTTGCCCGGTAACCCAGGGAAGGGGGTTAGGGTTACGTTCCTGGTGTAAATTAAATGTTCCTTATAAAATTACTACATTAAAAATATTGTTATATATGTGTGGTTCGAATGGTTTGGCAGTAAATGACTGTCAACCAACCACGGACGCAGGTTTACAAAAATACGGTAATCAACAGCAGTGGGTTATATTACAATGCAATTCATTAAAGTGGGGCAGGCAGGCAGCAACGGGGTACTGCCGTGAATTACATTTACATTTACATTTACATTTAGGTCATTTAGCAGACGCTTTTGTCCAAAGCGACTTACAATAAGTACATTTGTCAAAAGAAGGAAACAAAGAAACCACAACGTATCATTGCTGATAAAGTAAGAGCTAAAAATAGAACAAGTGTTAGGTCCTCATCTGAGTAAAGTAGTACTTCAAGAGCAACAGTGCTACGATCAGAGTGCTATAGATAAGGTTTTTTTTTTTTTTTTAATTTACCTGTGAAGGCTCCATTTGAAATGCCATACTAACGTACTGCCTACTACGTACTCAACGTGTATGTACTGCATACTGCCTACTAAATGAGCGTTTGAGTATGCTGTTACCCTCAGACTGTTCACATGGAAGTATACACATCTCATACTACATTTTATTTTTTAACTTTGGCATCTCGTCCTCATCTTCTCTCATGTAACTGAATCGATTACGTTTGCGGTCCTAGCTCCCGTTTAATGGAAATTACTTATCAAAATATATTCAAGATTATTATTACACTTAATTAAATATTTCTAAATATGTTTTAAGTCAAATTACCCCTGTCAAATGTTTTCTACAGTTATTATGCGCGCTCCCATGCTTTCCCTTTCTTCTCTTACCTGAGTAGCTGCTTCACTTGCCATCAATCGCGAATATTAAGCAGCTTTTATTGATCATTAATCGTCTGTTCATAGATCGTACACTCTTAGAAATAAAAGTGCTAAGTAGAACCATATAAGGTTCTTCGGCTTGTCCTCAGGAGAACCCTTTTTGGCTCCAGGTAGAACCTTTTATAAAGGATCCACCTGGAACCCTTTTGGAGGGTTCTACCGAGAACCCCACATAAAGGGTTATACCTAGAACTGTGTGTAAGGTTCCACCCAGAACCCCCCATGAGAGGTTCTACAAATAACTCATACTGGGGGTTCCACTAAGAACCCTTTCATATATCAAGGGTTTCATCTAGAACCCAAACAGGGAGTTCCACCCAGAACCCCTCTTTAGAGGTTCTACAAAGAACCCACGCAGGGAGTTCCACTAAGAACCCTTTCATATATCAAGGGTTTCATCTAGAACCCGCACAGGGAGTTCCACTAAGAACCCTTTCGTGTTTCAAGGGTTTCATCTAGACCTCACACAGGGGGTTCTAAAACATCCCTTTTCAAAGGTTTTCACAAATAACCGTCTTGTCTGCTGAGGATTCTATGAAGAATCATATTGTATTCTACAGGGCCCGGTTTCCTGATAACGTCCACTCTTAGCACGCTACGAAGACTCCTATGTTATGACTTACCAAAGTTGTTTACCTCTATAGTCGTGGTTCCCAAACGGTCTCTTAGGAGTCTTCTTAAGAAACACTCCTTACGTTGTACGTACACGGCGCTGTTTGCGCTGTTCTGCCTTGTGATGAAATGCATGCGCATTTTATTTTTATTTTCTTCATGAATGACTTAAAACCATTGGTGAAACACAACACTGGCAATGTGCAGTTCCATGCACAGCGGGGATTTCTGGATTACTGTACAGTGGCGGTGACTAGCGTCAGGAGCTGAAACATCACTACGGTAGAGCTAAGAAGGCTCTTAGAGCGCTCCAGACCACTCTTACCAACGTATGACGTACGGAGGAGATTCGTAGCAAAGAACGTTTCGGGAAACATGCGAAATGTTAAGTAGGAACTCTAAGTAGGGGTTATGAATAACGTAGCGTTAAGAAGGCTTTAAGAAGGCTTCGGGAAACCGGGCCCAGATCAGTTTAGTTCATATTATATTGTGGTCATTTATCATGTTGACATTGAACAAACATTCAAAACATTTTAATGAGAAAAACATTCATTTAAAGATAGTCCAACAGAACCGGCTGTGTAGGTCCCAGGGGAGAACAGGGGCCCGTTCCAGAAAGCAGGTTCAACAAACTCTGAACGAAACCCTGAACTCTGAGTCAACCAACTCTAAGATGGGCAACTCTGAGTTTTCGGTTCCAGAACAGCTGTTCGGAGTTAGTTCAATCAACTCTGAGTATGTGAACTCTGAGTTACGCGCATGCCTGCCAACTCTACAAAGCCATCATCAATGGAGCTCCGATACTACGATTCACCATGGCAACCGGGAGAGCGTTATTAGATATTACTGAGTGTTTATGTAGAAAACGAGCTCATCCTTAGAAAGTGGAGCAACGTAACTGCAGCAAAGTAGAGACAGTTGTCGTGGCGGACATTTACGGCCCGATCTAATGTGTATACCTGAATGAAACAGTCGATTGGTCTAAAGGTGATAAGTCTTTATTTTGAGCCATGCAGCGCAACACTGTGGTGTAATGGTTAGCAATACTACCTACAGTGCAGGCAACAGGGGTTTGACTCCCGTAGATCTCAAAGTAGTGCAATGAACAAATGATGTTCTGAGTTTTTAATGTAATCCCCCAGGCACAAAAAGAAATTGGCTTCAGCTGAAAATTAAGCATACAAATATTGCACAAATACGTAGACTAAGGTATATGATTTTAATCATATTTCACATATTATACAGTAAATATAAGCAGCTATTTCAATAAAGAAATGTCCTTTTTCAGAAAACTCCCGTTCGCAAAAAAATCTTAAGAGCTCTGCAAAGAATCTGCATTATGTCCGCGATATGAAATGTCGAAAATGTTGGAGAATATTGTTTAGATATGTGATTGGTAGGAAAAATGGTAATTTCCTTCTAAGTAATCAAAATCCTCTCCCGACATAAAGCTGTTAGAATCACTTTTATTTCCGTATCGATTAGGTTGACGAGGAAAGGACGGCACATTTTTTTCAGAGTTGGTTCAGATTCCGGAAAGAGGCAGAGACAGGGAGAAACTCAGGGTATGTTGAAGCAAAACCTGCCAGCGAGCAGGTTAGGTTCACAGAGTCAGTTACTATGTTAACTGACCTAAAGGTTGAGTTACCTCTCTTTCTGGAATGGAAAACTCAGAGTATCCCTCATCTCAGGGTTAACAAACTCAGAGTTTCAGGAAAACCTACTTTCTGGAACAGGCCCCAGGTCAAAAGTCAGCATAGATCCAGTGGAATCAGCAACATGACAGGCCAGACACATCATGCTGTCCTCAGTAGGTGAATTTGTGTAATCTCCAGCAACGGTGACATGGCAGAAAAGGGAGACAAAAAATAGTTTTAGTTCCATCAATCCAAGGTGCACTTACTGCATTTACTACGCCTTATTGTAAGCTATCTACAAACAATAACATAATGCATGGTACAATGAAAGGAATCAGAGTACATACTGTACGTTGTAATTGTGACAGTGGAACAGAATCATGAGAAAGTGAGGGAACCCCACAAAGTTTTCACATTGATTTAAATACTGTTAAAATACTTTTCAGTGTTATGTAACAAATACTCAAAATGTTACATATTGTAACAATAATGGAAATCTCGGCAAAACCCTCTTTTTCAAGCCAATGGCACACTTCGGTTTTCGTCCAAGCTGTGTAAGTCATTTCTACAAGAAAACAAACAAGCAAACGAACAAAACATAACAAGAAAAAAATGCTTAGTCCACCTTTCACCAAAAAAGTCCTCAGCTAGGGTCAAGCATGCTGAAATAAGATATTATATTTAGCTCACCTTGATTCTCTGAAGTTTCTTCTGTTCTTCTTTGTTCTGTTCTGTTCACAGTAATCACTATTGGTATGTCACACCTGGTTTGTAGAGGGGGAAGACCAGACCATATGGTGCAATCCATGGGGCAACCAGCTCTTAACTCACACATGACAGCCACCATGGGGCCAGCTCCCAGGCCCAACACACCAAACCTCGCCCTTTCCCCTGGGAGATCAAGGTTCAATTCTCGGCATCAACAAACCCTGATGCAGTAGCCCCAAAGTCAGCATTACAATGTGATTTTTGCATCAGTTAAGATTTGGCCTCTGACATCAAAGACCTTCCTCTAAAACTGAATTTATGTGCAGCTTCACAACTTGACTAAGCCAGTCAGCAGGATACAGCAGCCATGGGATGAGGCCGATCATGGAAAAGTATGAGGAGGAGACAAAAACATGAGTAAAATTGTCTGAAAAATAAGTGTTTAATATTTTTCAAATTGTCTGTCACTAATCCACACATCACCTCAGTAGGCATTAACATGGTCATTCTGCATCAACCAGGCCTTGAACTCACAACCTCAAACTGTATCTCTAGATCAAGTGACTTGTAACAAACTTTAAAAGCCTTTGTCCAGTGAGTAGTATAGCTCACTTAGATGCCCCAGAAAGAGGGGTTATATCCTTGCTGTATGGGACCCAGGCTTCAATTCCCCTAGCTATGTCTTTGCTGTGTGTCATTTCCTCCTGAAGAAGGGAGTAGTGTAACTAAACTTTAAAAAATAAACACAATTATAGCTGCTGCGCAGCGATGGATAGGGTCCGGGCTATTTTTGGCAAATTTAGGCAATTCTGAGCAACAAACGGGAGAATAGGAAGGCAAGACAGTTGACATTATAATGTATATTTTGCACCAGTTGAGGCTGAAATCCACAATTTCTGGAACCAAAGACCATCGTCTATCGCACTGAGCTAATTGGCAAGTGGCAACTCAACTGTGGCTTCACAAATTGAGTAAGCCATTCACTGTCGCGCAGGCAGATTTGAAACCACTGTAAAAAAAAAAAAAAAAAAACAGTTTTTGAGGTAAAATTCTGATATGTTTTTGTCAAACATCATCTACCATGACTCTAAAATTCTGTACATTTGTTTCACAAAGACTAGGTATTTTGATGTATTACCATTATCACCCTTGCTGGGGCTTGAACCCACATCTTCTGGCACCAAGAACCAGCTCCTAGCCAATTGAGCTAATTGTCTGGAAGTGCAATCAGCAAGGTATGATATGTCTCAACATGGGAATTGAACCTGTGACCTAAAAGCAGAAGTCACACATTGTACAGACAGAGCTAAACAGACACATGATCAGCTCCCTCTGTCTGACCACTGACACGAAGGAGCTGTCAACCTGGCTGTGTGAGTGAGTGTGGCGAGTCAGAGGAGTCCCTGATCTACACATTCTGCTGGATAGACTTTAGATTCGGAGGGTGGGGGTTAAAATCCCAGTCACAGCTAATCTTTGCCTGGGTTAACAAGATTTGCTGATGAAGGTCTTGCTTTCTTATAGTTAATGGTTGTGAACATAAATTGGTAACAGAACATTTCAGTTATAGGACTGCCATAATTTGTATGTCTGATCAGAATGTGTAAGGTAATAGACTAGTATGGTGGACCTGATGACTCAATGCAGCTAGCTGGTTAGCTCAGTCACTACTGCCAGTGACTTTAGACTGGGTGTTCAAATCCCAAGATGGGCAATTATGTTAAAGTTTGATCAACAGGATCTGGAGAAGAAAAAAACAAATAAGCAAAAAATGGATGAAAAGTATTTGTATCAGTAGTCACAAGGAATTGTTTTTAGCACCATTATTGTTAAGTGTTATCAGGAAGTATGTCCCTGGTGACAAAGGATCTTAAACCCATGCTTTCAACAATCCCTGAAGAACTCTTTCTTCCAAAAACGGTTCTCTGGATCAAAATAGTTCTTACTGGAACCCTAAGTGTTCCCAAGAACTCTTTTAAAACCCTTTATTCAGGAAAGGGGTTTTAAAGGGTTCTTTGGATCAAAAAGTTTCTTACTGGAACCATTAGTGTTACCAAGAACCCTTGAAAAACCCTTTCTTTGGGAAAGGGTTTTTCAGAAGCAAATGGTTCCAGGTAGAACCTCAGCCCTTGTAGAAGAACCCTATTGGAACCCTTATTTCTAAGAGTGTATTATACCTCTGACCACGGAACAGCACTTTCACGGCGGAGACGACGGAGGCAATCGGCCCGACGGAGGAGGATTCACATGTACATGGAATTTGGATTTCCCTCTGAAGTAAGTATGACTTATTTGATCATCAATAGGCCTATGCATGCAAAAACAAAATCAACAGACATGTAGGCTAATATAAGTCGTTTTAATAATATCATGTATGAGTTTGGTGGGATAAAAAAACAAGTAGTGGGCTATTAGTGAATAATTTATTATACAAATAATCAATGTTATATATACAGGTTGCAATACGTGTATGATAAGAAGAAATAAGCAGCGTTTATCAACAAATGAATAGGAAAACATACAGAACAAATGTAATATATTAAGGTCAAGTTCCCCCGCTGGGCCTATACTTTGGGGAAGGAAGGACCTCCGTCTTTCAAGGCATTCCATGGAGAACCTCGTCCACTGCTAACTAAGGGAGCATAGATGGTGGTGATGGAGATGACAGCGACGAAGCCTATGTGCCACTCCAGCAGTCCTGGGACATCCTCAGAGGCTCGTAGCTGCAGTGTCTGCTCCAAATGTCCAGATCCCTGTGTTGCAGGAACATGATTATTGTTGAAGTTTTAGTTTTGTTTATCAGTAGAGCAGTTTGTAAGTAATACTGCACAGAATAAGTTCTTACAGTCAGTCAAATATTTCCTGTTAAATGTTTTACGATTATATCTGATGTTCTGTACAAATCTAAATAATAAATATCTGAATATATATATTATTGTTGACTCATGTTTTAGGCCTGCAGGTCCTTTCCCTCCTGCTCGGGAGGAGAGACCCTGCTGCAGTGCTTGGCATCATGGGTGAGGAGATGGGGTGAAGTGGGGTAATAGCAGGTCTTTGCTCCATCACCTCATCCATGACAACGTAATAGACTGATGTTTTAACACATTGTAGATATTACCCAGCACCGACTTTGCCTGGTTATTTATAAGAAAGACAACTTCATCTTGTTTCTTTTATGCTTCACATAAAGAATGTAGAGTTCAATACTTTAAACTGCTTCCAACTCACCTTGTATTTCCATCTTCCCTCCATCCCTGTTATTTAATACACATCCTGTATGAAGAGGATCAGCACATAGAAAAGTGTTACAGCTCATTGATGATTTCTTGCCGACTAAAATAACTGTTCAACAGAACGTTTCAGGTAGACATCTCAGGAGAGCAGTACATCTTCCATCTATACGCTGGTGTTCAACCTTATATCATTGAGTAGCTAAATATTCAACAGTAGAACTTAAACAGAGCCCTAAATCAGAATAATAACATTTAATACCACATTTTCTTACGTGAAGTCTCTCATAGCAGCATTCCTCCTGAACTTCGTCGTTCCCTCCACCGAAAGAGGCGCTCGGTGTCTTCATCTGTCCCTTTAATGGACGATGCACCGCGTTATTAATCAACGTTATAACCACGTTTTAAGATAAGATCTTCTTAGTTAACGTCAGTAAAAACGGCACATTTGCCGCTTCGCTTACGCTCGCTAACCTCTATGGTAAATTACCGTCTGTAGGCTAGCCGGCAGTGTTGGGCAAGTTACTTCAACAGCGTAATGCATTATTTATTACTTGTTACTGTCATTTCAAAGTAATTAGTTACATTACAATATTACTGTCTTTGAATTGTAAGGCATTACACTACTTTTACATTACTTTTGCATTACTTTTCGCCAAAATAAAAGGAAATATGGATTTTTTGTTCTCAATAGATCTTCTTGTGTTCAATGCAGCTAATTACACAGCAGGATGTGATGTTTTTCGCTTCAAAATAAAAGAACGAGAAACGTAAAACGACTCGTTAACTGATATTAGATATTGTGTTCATGAATGGGATTCGTGGATTCGAAGGCGCTGTATGCTGCGAAATGACCTGAAAGCCTACCTGAGACATTTAGGGGAGCTACAACACTGTTCATAAACGCTCTGACAGCGTCTGACGCTCGCGTTTTGAAATAAACCTACTGTTTTAAACTCGCACCAAAAGCGTTATGACGCGGACATAAAAGCGGTTCAAAACCGACGGGGAGAATCGGAGCCTCCGCCTTTTCGCCGCCCCTCAGCTGTTGATCCTCGGTGTGTCCCGGGTCGGCTGCGCTCTGACCCGCTCCCTGAGTCGGTGTCCAGCTCATGGAGCCTGCTAACAACAGCGCTTAATTAACATAGTGTAGAGTTACACGGACCGGCTTTCACACTTTTCCAAAAGTGGAGCGTATGCCCATCTCGCGATCGCGAATGTAGAGTCAATTGATTTCGGGTTTAAATGCATTGTGTGAAATATTACCAGTTTTTTTTTTGTAATGCCTTACATTACCGCGTTACAGCAAAACGTAATGCATTACAGTAATGCATTACTTTTGTAACGCGTTACTCCCAACACTGCTAGCCGGGTAGCAGGACCTTCGATTCGTAACATTAACGCACAATTCCAACAACAATAAAGTAACGTTCATTATCAATACTGTTGTGTTGTACGAATGAAAAAAAAGCCAGCAGGCAAGCTACTTCAGAGGAACGGTGTTTACTTCACAGGACACAGAACAAGTGAAGTGCGTATATCAGAATGCATGAGTTACATCGAGTCACTGCCACCTACTGGCATGATGTATGCAGGCACACACACCACATATCCCTCTTTTTTAAGAATAATTCCTCTCATGAAAATACAACAGATAGTGAACGTTTAGCTGCGTCAACACTTCAGTAGTAACCAACCCTGTAAGTAATTACGAAATAAAAGAAACAAACCGAAATTAGCTTCTGAAGATCTCAGTATTCCCTAGAATCTGTAAACTACTTTTCAGCAAAACACTTATACGTCACCAACAGTGACACATTTGTACTTTCATAAATTTCCCATTTTCTGCAATCTTATGCTTGTAAAAAGCTTCACGTGGAAAAATACATTAATTAGAATTGTCCATAACATCATTAATTGTGAACGTGTAACAGTCCATACTTCAAATTTGACACAAGTAACAGTCCATAAATCACACCACATTCTGCCCCTATTTAAAAAGACAAAGGTCAGGTGGTAAAATCTCCCAGCCATGCAGGCAGCTGAATCTGCCTGCGGGCCGAGGAGGTGGGTGAGCAGGCGGTGGCGTCTGAGGAGGCACATAAACATCCTCAGGCTGTACACAGGTACTGGTTGTGTGCACCTCAGGGGAGGGGGAACCGGAAACTGAAATCACTGTCTGTGGCCCCCCATCTCCTCCTACTCCTCTACAAAAGCATCATTCAACCCATCCTAATGTACTGTTCCCCGTTTCTTTACCCTTCTCACTGTCACTAGCAAAAATAGACTCCTAAAAATCCCACACACAGCAGCCAAGATAATCAACCTCCCAAACCCCAGTCTGTCAGAAGCAAACGAACTTGCCATCACACGCCTGGCACGTGTGATAGTTAACAGCCCCGACCACCCCTCAACCAATTCTTCATCCCACTACGATCTGGCCGCTGATACAGAGTTCTTAATTGGAGCCCATTTCAAAAAAAGTTTTGTTCCCTCAGCCATCATAGCACTAAACAAAAACACGTAAATACTCAATGTCATAACTGGTTTCTGTCTAATGTAATGTTTAGTCCTGATGTCTGACTGTTGCTGTCTATACATGTTGCTGTCTATATATGTTTTGTTTTTGTTTTTTTGTGTATGTGGGAAGTTTTTGTTATGTGAGTGTATGCTGCTGGCTCTGAGATTGACTTTACTTGTGTGAAAATAATTATCCCCTTGGGGACAATAAAAGAACCTAACCTAACCTAACCTGCAGGGGACAGGTGTATGGCGTTCCATACTTTACCATCAGAAAGTTTGTAGGTTGCCGGGCCTTTCTAAACAACAACCGAGAGGGACTGTGTGAACTTGGAGTATCCTTTCTTTATGATTCCTGGCTTCCTGATCCGAACATAGGAACCACGCTGAAACTTTGGAGACTGTGCGCCACAACGTTCATCCACATAGCGCTTTACTTTGGCTTGTTTCAGAGTCACAGTGTCTCTCACAGCCTCAGGCTGAGCAGATGCGCGAGGCAAAGCAATGTTTTTGATGTTCAACTTGGTGCGGAATGGACGGCCATGTAGAAGTTCGGCAGGGGAGACTTGAGTCAGTGCATGGGGAGTTGCTCGATAAGTGAGGAGGAAGTTTGTAACAAAGGGCTTCCATGGCCGACCTTCAATGTCAGCTGTTTGTAGACAGTCCTTTAATACGCTGTTCCATCTCTCTACTTCTCCATTACTTTGTGGATAGTAGATGGAGCTGCGGCAGTGTGTAATGTCCTGAGCTGCTAAGAAGGCCTCAAACTCAGCAGACACAAATGAAGGGCCGTTATCAGTTACAAGGTAGGTGGCTGCCACGCTGCCGTGTGAACGCAGGCACTCCACGACCGCACGTGAGAGATGGATGCCTTTCAGTGTCAATCACTTGTGTCTCAACTTGCGCCACGAGAAGGCGGCCGCAGCACGGGCAGCGTCCACAACACTGCCCTGTGACCGCAGGCAGTCCACGACGGCATATGAGCGAGAGCCCGTCACGACACTGCTATGCAGTTTTAATTATTATTCATATGCGAATATAACTGGAGTTTTGGAGGTTGCAACAAAAAAAAAAACTGACCAAAATTGAAATGTGCACAGAAATTACACAAAATTTCGATATGGTAGCGTTTTGGCATTCAACCACGAAAAAGTTGCTCGCTAGCGCCACCTAACGTGGAGATTCGCCAGCCCCGCCGCATCATAACTCTGATTGACATGAAATTTTGCACAGATGAGTCAAGTTTCATCAAAATCGAGTAATGTGGGGCGCTTCCAAAAAATTCCAAACATTGCCATTTTTGGCTGATTGAGGCCGTTTTTGCCCATTCACAGGGGTCGTAGGGCACTGTACCATTGATCCGATTGATACCAAAATTGGATATATACTTGGAAAGGCCTTAAGGACAAAAAGTTATCAAAAGATGTCCAGAATATTTAGGGGCGTGGCCAGGCCGACGCCATGACTGCGCTACTATTTTCAACCTTCGCCAAAGGCATTAAAGCTGTTATAACTTCCACGTTTCTTCTCCGATCTGCTCCAAAATATTCATGCTTGATGAGAGTCACGTCCTGATCACAACTGCACTGCAATTTTGACTTGCAGTCAGAGCGCCACCTAATGGCAACATTAAATGTGACTGATTTTATGCCCTTTTTCTGAGCAACAGCCCCTCCTCTTGGTTGGGCGTACACGCATGAAATATTTTTTCCTAGATAGCCCATGTGGAGGTGTAAAAAAAAGCTTCTTGGACCCACCGCCTAAAGTCATCATGAAGTGGGTAAAAAAAATGTTTTTAGCCGGGTGTGTAATTCAGCCAAGTTCCTCACTCAATCCTCACTCAGGACACATAGGGGGGAGAGACACAGGTGCACAGCAACCACCAGGGGGAGTCAGAGATCTATCAGTGACACATGGAGAAGCTGTGAATCTGACATGCAGTTCCAGTCTGCTTTACACCAGATCAACAGTCACTTTTAATTCCTTTTTTTTAGATTCCTCTCATTTCAGCCTTCAGTCGATCGCTTGTTTCTAAACTTGCGCCACGAGGAGGCAGCCGCAGCACAGGTAGGCGGCTGCCGCACTGCTGTGTGAACGCAGGCACTCCACGACCGCACATGAGAGATGGATGCCTTTCAGTGTCAATTGCTTGTGTCTCAACTTGCGCCCCAAGAGGCGGCCGCAGCACGGGCAGCATCCACGACACCGCCCTGTGACCGCAGGCAGTCCACGACCGCATATGAGCGAGGGCCCGTCACGACACTGCTATGCAGTTTTAATTTGTCTTCTTATTCACAGGATGATTCTGTGGAAATGAGGAGAGGGGTTGCGATTCATGGATTGGTGGTGTACCTCACAGAAAAGGAGGAGAATCTCTTTAAAGAGCAGTTGGTAGGTAAATCTGACACAGAAAAACTGTACTTTGTGTTAGTCTTGTTTTTAATTGTTACTCGTGTTTAATTCTGACATTGATTCTGACCTATTTATGCTAGGTTGATGGAGATCTCACCCATGAAGTGTTGAAGATCATTACAACCAGAGGTGCCACATCTGACCCAGTCTGTGCACAGATTGTGATTGAGGGAACAGAAGTCCTGGAAGACGTAGATGTACCCAGAGCCTGTGCCTTGCTAATGGGGCTGATCTACTCACTCAATCTCAGCTACCCGAAGGAACTGAAAAAAGGTGTTCCTTGGGCTGGATGTTCTGAAAGTCCAAAGGTAATGTACATTTTGACAGTAAAACTGGAATTGCCATGTATAATCTATTCTGACTTAAGTGAAATAAGTAACTTATACTCAATAAAATTGAGGTAACAATTTGCATTGACTTTTCTAAGTAGAAGGAAAGTAAAATAAAGAGTTATAGCAACTTAAATAGAGTAATTTGACCACTTATTAACACTTAAACTTTGATATAAAAATGTAGTTGGTTCAACATAATAAAGCTTGAACAGGACAAAACTAATTGAGTTAGTCCAGCTGTAAAAGTCTCATGGGAAATACTCAATAATGGCTTTGTTGGAATTACTTAAAAAGATAAATGCAAATTGTTACATTTTTTTTTAAGTTGAGCCAGTGTCATTTGTTTTAGACTGCAGTAGCAGACGTAACATCTGATGTAAATGCCACTTCAGGCCATTTACTGTAATAGTCCACCAATGTGATGGCAAAACGGCAGTCAGGTGGAGCAGAGTGGAATGGGCCCACGATATCCATGGCAAATCTTTCCCAGGCTGCATTGGGAAGGGGCACCAGTTGCCAGGGCCAGCGGCTGGGATAGACAGATTAGGCCTTCACCTAGGGCGCCAAATGAGTCGGGGGCGCCCTCTAGTGGTGCCCTTCATTATATTTTTCTGTAACTTATACATACGTAAAACAATACCACAATGATTGACCTCAACGAAATAAAATGCCAAAAAAACAAAAAAAACAATATGTCCATGGTGCCCTCGTATGTCACACGTTGATTTCGTTGATTTGATTTTGACCCTGAATGCAAAGACGGGGAGGGGGGGTGGGGGGTGCGCTGCATCGATGACTTGCAGAGTTTGGCAGTCGTCGTCGCTAGCTCTCTTACCGAACATGGGGAAATCTAAACCCTCTGGGGCACAGGGACGAAAACGGAGGAAGGAGGAGGAGAAGAAGAAAGCCCATTATAAAGGTATGTTTTTATATATCAGAGGATATTAAAGTATTGATTAAATTCGTCGTGGTTTGTGTGTTACTGACTTGGCATTACTGATGTGTGCCATTGCTCTGCTAAGTGTTAGTAAGTGTTGTTAAAGCTATCAAGCTTAATTTTAGCCACCTGTGTAATGTAGGCTAGCTAGGTAAACTGTGATTATTGGCTGATTTTTGTTGTATAGTTGACATAGCAGCCTATTTGCCTAATTACCCTGTCAGGAGTAGGCTAGGGCAAGGGTTCGTTTCCCTCTTGACATTAAGCATGTTGTCCAGCCTTCCAGCTAAGAAAACATTCATAGTAGTTGTGCCATTGTGCCATTAGTCGCCTATTGAAACATTTAGTGAGGACAAGGCTTGCTGTTATCCATTAAGTTGGAGCTTATGCATACATTCTTACAAATGATTTGTCTACATCTCCTATTATGTCAGTGAGTTCATCAAAAGCAGCTGCAGGTGAAAACACATTACTACATTTACACACAGTGTGTAATTTAATAAATGTAGGGGTGTTCTATAATGTGTGTTATAAACTTTTCTCTATATTTTAAACTGGACAGATGCACTCAGGAAATATTTTAGTCAGAGTCCTTCACCTGCTGGACAGAGCACTCCTGATGCTCCAGGTTTGCCTTTATCTGAACATTTGAAGTTATAATAATAATAATAATAATAATAGTTATTATTATTATTATTATTATTAGTAAGAGTATTAGTAGTAGTGTAATCATTAATATAGTGTGTGTCTCATTAATATAGTAAATTGCAAGTATAATGGGATGATAGAAGAAATGATAACTTACAGCATGAATGGATGCTATGCTTTCAGATGCAGATGATGGGTCATCCGGGAACACATTTAGCACTCCAACCACCAGTGCCACGGAGACCAGGGAAACAGAGCCCATAGCAAGTGAGACATACTTAAACTATTATACTAACTATAATCATTGTATTGTTTATAAAACTGATCTGATTCATAAAACTGTGCGCACGCAAGCTGTACGCAATGTTCCCTTTATAAATCACAGGATCATCTTCAAGTGTGCGTACCTGAATCCCGCCCTGTACACGCCCACATTTTACTATGTTAATGAGCCGGCATGCAATCGTTTCCGTGTGGTGAATCACGGCGACAGGCCAGGAGAAAAAGCGAAGAAACGTAACTTTTCAGAAACGGAGAAGAGACACTTGTTGGGGAGGTGGAGGCCCGGATATGGGCTGAAATATGTGCCACTAGAAACTGAATTTGAATCACATAATTTGAATTTGTATTGTTTAATTTGAATCATTGCATTGGAAAAACTGAATCTGAATACTATAATTTGAAATTGAATTTATTAGTTTGGAACTGAATTCCAATAAACTTGAAACTGAATGTAAGATTATGAAATTTAATTCAGTTTCTCTGAAACTATATTTGATCCTCACTGAACATTCGATTCTATATATTTTCACATTCAGTTCTCACAATTCAGATTCAGTTCTCAAAATTCAGATTCAATTTACTGTGACAGACATCCGGGTAGTTGAGGAAGAGCAATCGAGCGCAGATACACAGGACTCCTCTTCAGCCAATCAGCACCTACGTTTTTGAGCACGTGACATAGTGGTAATTTACCTTAATGCTGGCTGGTTGCAACCCGCCATGAGACGGAGGAAGAAGTGCTTGACAGACTGGCTTGACCATGGATGAGGCTGGGACAAATACGGTAATGGCAGTTTACCATATATTTTAACGAGCTTTTGTTTAACTGTTGTTAATGTTATAGCTATTTTGTAGAATCGTTTCGTTTCGTCAGCGAGCATAAACAAATCATAATGTTTACAATTACATTAGACTACTAGCATGTTAGCATTGCTTCAGCTGAGTGTTGCTGTGCATGACAAGTAGCAGAAGGGATGACCATTAGGCTGTTAACTTATGCTTATGCCAACTGTCCAGTTATTTTTGAATTAAAATCAAACGTTTGCGACAAGCCAAAATTACTGTATGTTTGATAAAAAAAAAAAAAAAAGAAAGGCTAGCTTGTCAGCCATAAAATGTCGGAATATAAATAACAACAGAGTCCATGGTGGGATTCCAGTTATGTCAATGCTGATCGGATTTACTGATAACGTTAGAGAGAGTTGGTCCATTCACATGATCCAAACCGTGAAATCGAAGAAGCCATGTGCAAGCGCCATTCTGGTGCTCTAAGTCAGGGAGAGGCCAGATAAAACAACCCAGTGTTCTTCTGGTGATTCATTTTTGGCCAACTTGTGCTGTGATCTGCACAAAGTTTAGCAAGGTGTAACTTAACGTTATAGTGATTATGGGCACGATCCAACCAGTTACAAATGAGTTGTCACTGTTACCATGGTATAGTGTAACATTTATATATAACTAGCTGGCTTGTGGTCACATAACAAATACAACTGATTTGCTACTATTCCATAATTTTGGTGGTTCCTCATCCATAGCCTCCACCACACTTGATATCAACTTGACATAAACTCCATAGCTTACAATCACAGTGATAATTGAATCTGTGTATAGTAAAGCACTTTAATTTGTTTGCAATGAAAAGCTCCTACTACTTTCAACCTTTACTACTTCTAGATTATTATGTTACCAGCTACCTCTCTGTAGCTCACATCTCCTATTTGGAATATTATTAGTACCACAATAAATTATATTAATAGTAACCCTACTATTAATGTATGACATAATGTCATCTAATACATAGTATGTCAGTGATTCACAGTGGTATCAGAAAAGAATAGCACCAGCTGATGAAATGGGTTGCATTACTTGATGGTGTATGTTAACAATTCATTACATTGCTTTTGCAGAACATTGTCATTCAGGAGTGCTTAGCCAGACTGAGGGAAAGACTGCAGTGTGCCCTCAACAACAACCCTCCTGATCTTGATTATTTGGAATACATAGTGACCCAAGAGAGGACCTTCATAAATGCAATGGAGAATGTAGCTCTGCCTAATGATGTCTGTGAAGCCCTCGAACAACTGAGCAGTTTGTTAGACCTGCGGAATAAACCTCCCCCCTCCATATCTGTGGTGAGGAGCATGGGTCCCCGTGGACGTTTTAGACTCCAGGTCACAGAGGACCACCTCCAAAGTCTTCTTCATCTAGGTCTACCTGCCACATGTGTAGCAGACATTCTTGGAGTCTCAAGAAGAACCATCTACAGGAGGATGCAGGAGTACAATATGTCAGTTAGGAGCCTGTATTCCACCATGACTGATGATGCTCTGGATACTGAAGTGAGAGCCATCAAATCTAGACTACCTCATGCTGGATACCAGATTGTCAAGGGGTGTCTTGAAGCAGAGGGCCACCATGTACAATGGACCAGACTCAAGGCCTCTATGCATAGAGTTGATACAGAGGGCATCTTATCAAGAATGACAAGTATGGGCTGTGTTGTTCGGCGAAAATACTGTGTTCAAGGCCCACATTTCCTGCAGCACATAGACACCAATCATAAACTCATCAGGTGTGTTTGAATATAGCATGACTTAAAATAGTTATCGTTGGAATTAATTTTTATTTGTGGGTAATTATCCTTTGCTTCTTTCTTTTTAATTAAACCATGTCCTCTTTTTCACCAGATATAACATGGTGATATTCGGTGGCATTGATGGCTACTCTAGGAAGGTAAGTTTCCTAATGTAACAAAGTACATACTCATGAAAATATTGCTGGTATAATTCATAATTTTTTGGTAGGGTGTCCATCTTATGACAATCATCCCATAACTATTATTAGTACAATTCATGTCCGTTTTCCACCCTCTAGATCATGTACCTCAATGCTGGATCCAACAACACAGCGAGTACTGCACTTCAGTTTTTTCTGGATGGAGTGAGGAGATTTGGATGGCCTTACAAGTGAGTAATGCTGCAGTAAATTTATTTTGAATTATGTTTCTCGTAGTATCCTTTAAGCAATACAAATGATTTGTCAGCCGTTTATTAAACATGAAATTATCAGGATTTATTCAATGCTGCATTTAGTTTTCATGAACCTGTGTGAGGAAATTATCCAGTATTTTTTTGGCCTTTATATGGCTTTATTGATAGACAGGAAACAGGATGACAGAGAGAGAGAGGGGGAGTGACACGCAGCAAAGAGCCCTAGGCCGGGACTTGAGCCCGGGGCCGCTGCAGCGAGGACAAAGCCTTTGTACATGGGACGCCTGCTCTACCAACTGAGCTAAACAGCGCCCCATGATTCAGTATTTTTAGTAGGGTTTTTTGTGGATTCAGTTGTATGGATACTAATTTCAAAATCTGATGTGTTACAGGGTAAGAGCTGACCAGGGTGTTGAAAATGTCAGCATTGCCCAGATGATGTTTACTGTGAGAGGCACAGGACGTGGAAGCTTTATAAGTGGAAAAAGCGTGCACAACCAGAGGTGAAGTATTCCTGTTGCAATAATGATTATTATCAAATTACCTCAAGATCCAAGTAGGTACATGACATGTCTTGTTATTGTTGGTGTGCCCTTCAGTGTGACATTTACTCCAGTTGAATTGCTGTTTGGCTATTCTTTTACATAGTTTGATTGACCCATGGGGAACTTTTGTATGTATGAATTGTAGAATCGAACGTCTATGGAGGGACGTGTGGACAGGAGTTACACACGTTTACTATGACGTATTACACAACCTGGAGGAAGATGGATTCCTCGACATCTCGGATAATCTTCATCTCTTCTGTGCTCAGTACACCTTCCTCCCAAGACTCAAGGCTGATTTGGGCAAGTTTTCTGCTGGATGGAATGATCATCCTATCAGGACAGAGGACTACCTTTCCCCAAACCAGCTGTGGGAGCTTGGGATGCTGCAGCACCCCATCAGAGAGCCAGAGATGTCTGAGGAAAATGTGGCAGTTGAGTAATAATGCCAATGATATTGTTGTCCTGCCTCTAAATATGATTTTCTCAATCTACATACTTATAATACTATCTTCTCTTGGTTTTAGGGAATCCAAATTGAGGATATTGATTGGGAGAGCTCAGGGCTATCTGATGGTAACTCTGCCACCCCAGGTGTTACCGTGCCAGAGATGGAATGTCCATTGACGACCGAGGACATTGAAACTCTATGCCTTGCCATTGATCCCCTTTCTCATTCATATAGTTTTGGAAGAGACATTTATTTGACCACACTCTCACATGCTGTGTACCTACTTCACCATCATTGAAAGTCGTGTCTGTGCCAATCAGAGGACTAAATAAATTCATGATGATTCATGATTGCACAAGTCCAGTCTAGGACCCCATGTATCCTGGCACCTTATAGTCCACCTTCCATTCACAAAAAACTAATTGAAACTAAATAAATAATAACAAAATGGCACTAAATTTTTACACTCAATTATATTCACCTTTCCTGATGCTGTAGGCACTTTGTATTTTGCTTCCATACTTTTTTATTGGACACCCTCACATTCATTCTGTCAAGCTGACACAGCCACAGGGAGGAGGGAAAGAACACAGTGAAGGACATCTTCTCTGACAAAAACATTTTAATGGTGCGATGCCCATATGGAAATGCTGTTTGAAGCGTAACATTCAATGTAATGGCTAACAATGATGTATACTTTATAAAATATGTCAAATAAAATCAATCAATTAGCCACGCACATTTGTTATATTTTTGGTTACATTCCAAAGGATAAAGAGAAAGTTAATCAAATAACTCAATGTAACCGGATGGGTATCTCAAGGGACAGGACTAAAAAAATTAATTTGTTAACGTTATGGAATGGCAGTGTATATTGTTCATATTGACTGCTAATCAAAAACTAGCTATAGTCCTGGGTCATTAAATACCCCCATGAACAGAGAATTGGGTGAACTGACTTCAGTGAAAGACTGAACAAATATCTTAACCCAATGTATTACTACTTGAGCCTGAATGTATATGCATTGTACTTGAACCGTGAAAGAAAAACATTGAGTAGTCTATTTAGCACTGCATATTTGAAACCGCAACATTTCACCTAAACCTGATGAAATGCCTGCCCTAGATGGAAGGCCTCTGTCATCACTTGTTTGAACTCAGTATAATTTTGCATATGCTTAACAGGCAGGCGGATTGTATTACTACATGCGGCGACTGTTGGGTAGCAAACTGTATGTACACCATACTGGATGTGACAGGTGTGATTGAACTGCACAAAGACACTGAAGTTTATCTTCTCTTCTGGTAAGACAGGAATGTGGCCCTGTCCTGTGAGCCACTGCAGAAACGTACTGGGGGAGAGGTGACCTGGATAGTCACCCACCTCTGGATGTTCACCTTTTCAGAGACAGATAAAGCAAACAATCATGTAAATTAAATATTGGACATGGTTTACCTGTACTAGCAGAGAGGTAGAATTTGGAAATCTAATCTCTGACATACAGTAAGTGTACGTACAATGATAATGTAATCTACATGGAAACTTCATGAGATGTGTAAGACAGAGAAACTAAGTACACAGAGTTTACAAGAAGAAAACTAAATGAGCAATTACATGCTTCCAGCTCCTGCAAGAAGTCCTGTAGATGGTTCATAACGCTCACTTCCACCTGTTCTTTGTTGGAGCCCTTCTCACTGAACTCAGGATGGCACGCCGCAAAGACAAAGTCAGCATCAGCCTGGTGAGAGAAACAATTATCGTTATGAGTTTATCCAGAAAGAGAGAGCAGTGGTGGTCGAGTGAGCTAGAGAGTTAATGAAAAGAGCAAGCGGCGCTGGTGAGAACAAAGCCAATGAATGAGAGAAATAAACTGTGTGTCGGTCAAAACAGACACACTGACAGCATAGGAGCAGCACACAGCAGAGGAGAGAGACGGAGAAGCAGCACATAAAAACACCGTGATGTTACCTGGTTGCTACGCTATGAGTCCCAACCTCACACACGCTGGCTGTGGGCTACACACCCACTGCCCAAAGGTTGACACACAGAAATGTCCCAAACACAGCAAAATAATAAGATAATCAGAAAAAAACTAAAGTCAAAGTAAAGGACATGATTGGTACTTGAGATAAGCTGATATTTTAAGTTTAAGACTTGGAATCACTATTGGCAGTTAAAAGGGGCATCAGTACATCCCTACTAAAGCCTACATTTATTAACTCACCTTCACCTCCACCCCAGGGACAAAGAGTGGTTGGCAGATGTTTGGGTATTGGCTCATTAGATCATCCATCCATCCATCCATTGTCTACCGCTTATCCTGTATTTTTAGGGTCGCGGGGGGGCTGGAGCCGATCCCAGCTATCATTGGGCGAAGGCAGGGTACACCCTGGACAGGACGCCAGTCTATCACAGGGCCGACATGTAGAGACAGACAACCATTCACACTCACATTCACACCTACGGGCAATTTAGAGTCACCAATTAACCTAGCCCCATCCTGCATGTCTTTGGACTGTGGGAGGAAGCCGGAGAACCCGGAGAGAACCCACGCTTACACGGGGAGAACATGCAAACTCCACACAGAAGGAACCTGGGCTGACCTGGGAATCGAACCCAGGACCCTCTTGCTGTGAGGCGAGAGTGCTACCCACTACACCACCGTGCAGCCCACCTCATTAGATCAGCGAGACCATAAAGTTTCAGACCTTCACGTAGCTGGGAGAGAAGGGGCAGCAGCCGAAGTATGGCATGAAGAACAACAGCACTAAAATATAGAAAGAAAAAAGAAATTCAGTATGAAGTTAAAGGTAAAAAAAATCAAAACATGAATATGAACATCTTTGACAAGTATCAGCATAGTGAAAAAACAATTATACCGAACAATTTCTTCTCTCTTTTCAACATTAACAGGTCCATTATAGCCACAGCTCAAAATTTCCTCAATCAGTTCAGTCATTGTAGCCTCTGTGGCCGACTCAACCTTAAAAAGACACACACACACATACAGAAAAAAAACACTGAATAACATGTCAGGGGGGCATGATTACAGCACCTCCAGAGAGCATGTCAAAGTGTCATTGAGCAAGACACTGAACCCCTAACTGCTCCTGATAGGCTGGTTGGCGCCTTGCATGGCAGCCTCCACCATCAGTGTGTGAATGTGTGTGAATGAGGCAGACACAGTACAGCGCTCTGAGTAATCGGTCGACTAGAAATACGATACAATAATGGAGTCCATTTACCATTCAAGAGGTGCAATAGCTGAATATACAATTGTATTTTTATTTCTTGCAATACTGTATTTAGGGCTAGGCAATATGGACATAATCATATATCACAATATCTTTGACCAAATACCTCAATATCGATGTTGTTACAATATTGCTTTCATTTGATATTTAAACATGGGATTTCTGATAAACAGTTATTGTTAATGTGAATATGGTGACCAAGGAGGTAGAGATAGAGATAGAGATAGATCAGCAAAAACAGTTTGCAAAGTTCAGAAAATTGCATTCCTTTTCCAAAATACAGTATCTAAATCCAGGAAAAGACAACACTTGTGCTATATCACAATATTAAGATATCCATCACAGCCAATATCTATTCTCATATCACAATATTGATGTAATAGTGATATATTGCCCAGCCCTATCTGTATTGATTCTCAAAATCATTGTATTGACTCAATGATATCTTTGTCTTTGCTGGAGCATTCTGAAATCCAAGCACATTTTCAAAATATTGATGTTTAAAGCATCACAGCTCATTGAATCAGGACCCCTGAAATCCGACATGTATTGCATCAGAATATTGCTGCCAATACACAGCACATACAGTATGACACTATTGAGTTCCCACCCTCAGTGAAAGGGAAACATCCCTGAGTGTGTTCTCTGACTTTCTTGACCAAATCCCATATCCAGCAAATAAAGTAATAATGAATGTTTTGCTTAATTTGTGGTGTCTTAAACTTATGTGCCATGGACATTTTAGCTACAATTTTAACAAGAAATTCATACAAATGTTAGTCAAGGCATTTCAAAGCTCCTCTTCTGGACAAAATGCAACTACAAAAATGTTGACTAACTTCCACTGTATTCCATGACAAAGGTGGGTAAAAACTAAACCCCATGACTATCTCGAATGAAATTAAAGTAAATTCCCTGATTTCCATGAATTCTGTGACAGCTGGGAATTCTGTATTACAAAGATGTGATGCCAAACATTTTACAGCAGTAAAACCCTTAAGACCTCTTACCTGGGAGATGAGTGATGTATACTGAGCATCAGAGACATCCTCTTTGGAAATGAGCTGTATCTGCAACTCCCCATCACACAAGTACTTGTAGCACCAAAGTTTGAGGCAGCAGGGTGGTGGTCCGCTTTGAGCCAGACTTGCAGCCCAGATTTCACCAGCACTCCTGAAAGAGACAGTATAAAATAATAGTAACATAGTCATGTCCTGACGACTAGGACATACTGTGTAAAGATCACAAGCCACAACATTTAGCCTACTGAACATAAATATCATTGCCATGATAACATTTCAACAAAATATTGTTTGAGGACTCAGACTTATGGACCCCACATGGCATACCTGAAGTTTGTTTGATCGAGATCCAACATGGAATATTTGGGACATTTTCCAGTCTGGTCACCCTCAAACAGCTTCTGCTCAATGCCTGCAACCATCTCTTTGAACACAAAGAATCACTCCATTCATGTAACTACTGTCACTTCTATTGCAACTTTTTTAAAATGTAATTTAAGTCTTATTTCAAATATGTGTACCTGTGAGGAACTCCTTCCGTAGTGCCCCTGTGTCAAGGCCCGCCTCCCCTATGAACTTGATCCTTAACCGACTGGTAGGCAATGCCTTCTTTTGTCGCTTCCATTGAGCAAGGCCCCGCTCCACCACATGGGATCTTGACACAGTGAGAGGAAATTCTTCCTCCTTGTTAACAGCGGCAGAGATGGCCTGCAGAACGTCATCAAGGCTGAGGGAGAAATAAATGCCTGTTAGACAGTGTGTTTCTGAAAAGCGTATGTAGTCTGTGTTTATTCCTATAGGTCAGAGGTTTTCAAACTGTGGTATGTGTACGTGTATGTGACTTATGCTTTCTATTGTGTGTAAGTATATGCACAATTGTGTCATAGACTTTTCTGTTGCTTCTGTAGGGTTATAGCTTACAGGTGATGCCTGGATTCTTTGACATGATAAGAGGTACTTGGCCCAAAAACTTTGAGAACCTTAGGTTATTAACTGTTGAAGGAGACTATAGAAGCGTACAAACCTAGAAATACTCATCTTGTGTTTTGAAGTTGAAGGAATGAAGTCAGCTTTGCTGAAATGACAAAACACAAGTATGAAGTTGAGAGTGAAACCCATATCCTCTGACCTCAAATGTAAAAAGGTGTACAATAAATTCAGTACAGAAGCCACATATAAAAGTTTAAGTTTTTTAATTAAAAAAAAATAAAATAATAATTTTGTTATGGTCAGGACTAACTGATCAATAAAAATCATATGGCAACACAACCAAAGAAATAGCCAAAAAAACCTTGTGTAGTGTTGAAAGCCAATGTATACTGTATCACGCACAGCACAGTCAGCCTTTATGGTAACAGCTCAGTCAATTTAAAAGTAATAAATCCAACTGGTCAATACATTAATCCATTGGTGGGAAGACAGTTGCTTGGAGGGATATCCCTAACTAAGATGCTACAATATCTTGACATATTTTCTCAATTGTGCTAAAAGATTCTGTTACCTCTCTCCACACTCGCTTGCATGTGCCTCCAGCTCATTGGGAGGAAAATTCTGGCCACAGATTGGGCACACAGTCTGCAACTGGAACCACTTAAATGTTTAACATAAAAAGTGGAGACAATAATACCTCAAAAATATACACTCAACACATCACAACATACCTCTGTGTTTGAGGACACAAAAAACAGATCTTCCTCCGTAGGCTGTCAAGAGGAATGAAAAAAATGAAAAAAATTGTGATGTTATGCCAATATTCATTTCGCTTGATTGCATATATCTGTTGTTATTCATCTTTCAACAGATGTTTTTGCATGAACTGTTCATTAATTAACACAGCCTCATTGAAAATATAGCTTAAATACCTTGAAAATTCACATCACATCAGGTAGAATTGGCCACTATAAAAGTTATGACCAAATCCAACCTGTAATGATGAGCCTCCTCTTTGTTCTCTTTAGACATTGTATTCAAGCTTAATGGTGCAACATGTCAGGGGGGGAAAGTGACTGTTATGGGGATAGATTGACAATTTAATGTTTGCTTTTTGTCATGGATGGTCAAGGTGTTGAGAGAGAATTTCTCTAGGCTACACAAAAATGGCAACTGACAATTTCAGTAGTCAACGGTGATGAAAAAGAAATGATGTAGAGTACAGACTTGTCTCATGTCTGTAATTGTGTAATATGTCCCTTGTACTTTGTCCAAACACTTTTTTACCCCAACCAAAATACCACTGATGCTTGAAAAGGTACCAATTACTTCACCTTCTGATTTGAGTTTACTTTGAAGTCTTCCATATCTGGTTTGGGGTGCCTGTAATCCAGGTCTTCATCACTAATCTGATGAAGGAGAGTAGCAAGTTCTCATTTATTATATGAAGACAGTCTATGAAGTGAGTATTATGAAAGCAACATTCACAATGTTGGACCCGAGGAAGGTCCTGATGGATCAAAACGTTGTCTATTAGAGATATCTAGTAGCAAGCTTAAAAGTGTGAGGCAGTCGTTTCTGTGTTTTGCAGAGTACAGCTATTTGTAATATAATGTGATCTCCCAACATTATCCATACAATGGGTCTGTACATACCTCCTCTGCACAAGTATCTGAAGGCTTACATGTTTCAACATGCAGCGCTAGGATTTGTAGTGGATAGTTGGTGTGACAGGAGTGGCACATTGCCTTTGGCATATTGGAGAAGGACCTGGAGTCAGGACGCAGTGGTTGAGTGTCTAGTTCCTCCTGTATTGGAGCAATATATAGGACACCCTTTCCGCCCGTACTTGCAGTCTTCAGCATTAGCCCAGTATATCCACTGTCCTCAGGAGACACCATATACAGTTTTCGAGAACCCCATCCTCCTAAAAAGAAAAAAGTTATTTAATAGTTGAATTCTGTTGAAATGGAACAGTACTCATCACTCATGATATTGATCCAAATGAATATACAACAAGATTAGATTTGCCATGGGTAAGTTCTATGTACCTGCTCCTTTGTAAATCAGCCAGCCCCCAGACACACTTCCCAGTTTTGGATATAGATCTTTGAGGGTTGAAAATACCTTCAAGAGTAATATAAATCACACCATCATATTAATAAAAGAACATTGGTTTTGATAGTGGACTATATTAAAATATTAGATTAGAAAGATTTTCTTGTCAATGTTGCCTCACCTCATCATGAGTGTAGTTCTCAGGTATCAGCGTGGACCTGCATCCCAAACCAGCTTGCAAATGGGAAATTTCTTCACTGCCTTTGGGAGTGCGCTCAACAAGCTTGGGCAAGAGATAAAATGTAAGTTGTATCTCTTTGACTGGTGTGAAGTGGTTGGAAGGCCCTCGAAGGCACTGGCGCTTTCCCTTGGCTCCAAAAAGGGCAGGAAAAGACCTGTGACGATGAGAATGTTTTAATTTGACATTACACAATACAAGTATACATCTTACTAGCTATAGTTTGTGAGAATTTAAATTGACGAATGTAAGGGACAACAAGTCAGTCTGACAAAGAAACCAAATACAATGAAGGACCTTGTCATTTCTGTGTGGACACTGGGTCGGCCATCTCTCCCTCTTTCCTGACTCCTTCCCTGTCTGCTAGAATGACACCGTGTTCGGAAGATGCATCACATTATTTTATGCTGAGTAGTCAACATTTAAATGAACAGTGTACAATATCTCAGGGGTCAAATGATTGAATTGTTATACATGTTAATCTGGGTTTGTGTTATTTGTTGTGAAACTAGACACAACACCTTGCAGTCTCTGGGGCAGTTTGCTGTTGGGCACTGGGCCCAACAGGGGTGGCTCTGTGTTGGGCACTGGGCCCAATAGGGCCAGGGGAAGGTGTTAAATTTGTGAGCAAATTTAGGAGGTGTCTTGCTGAATTGACCACTTCTGAGTTGTCTCCCTGTCAAAAGTATAAAAATGGAGCTGTAGGTTAGAAGCGATACACAATACATCATATACTTAATAACCCAATAATTATTAGTTAGGCACAATGATTGTGGCAACTCAAATCCATAAAAAAATTATGTAAATATTAATGTTTTGCAGGTCCATAAATGTCTCAAATGGCTAGCGATACACAATAAGTCTACTATGGACTTTACATGGCAGCTAACAAGCTTGATTTAACCACAACTTATTTTTAGTAAAAATATCAGTGAAGTGGTAGAAAGGCACATTAGGCTATATCATTGAGAAAGGAAGTGGAAGAAAAATGAGGGATGACCATTAATGATGACTTGTTGTCATTTTGACACACACAGAGAACATCAAGAACCTCAACAGTCGTCATCTATGGCAAATTAATATAGTATTGAGATCCTCTTTATCCATCATGCAGAAATCACATAATATGCCTATGTTTTGGCCAATTACTGACTACATGAGAGCTATATTGCTACCATGCAGTGGAAAATGCCTGTGAGTGCTGAGAATGTGATTTTGTCTTTTTCCACTCAATCCAATTTTGTATCCAATACTAAATATTACTTTACTGAAGTATTAATAATAGGTAGTTTTTTTTTTTTTTTTACCATACCAGTATTAATAATAAGTAGTTTTTATACCAAACACAGAAGTCAGACATAAAATTATGGTGACAAAGTAGTGAACCATGGCAGAAGTATGGCCAATGCAGGCTGTATAGTGCAGCCTCAGAGGAACCATTCCACTGTGTATAAAACTGTGATATGCACGTTCAGGTTAAAAATGTGTACCACCACAGTAACGTTACTGTATGACACCTAACATACAGACTTCTACAGGTCATAGTATGCTGTAACTTCTCAGACTGGAATGAAAGCAAGTACTACTGTATAAAACATAAAATACACACTACTACACATTACAGCGCTAAATCCATGTAAAGTTGGTCATAGTATTAGCATTGCATAGCATAGCATTGTAATTGTCTGGGTATAACTGTTAAGGATTAGTCTGAGTCCGAGGTGTTGCAAGAATAAGTGTTAGAAGGGAATTAGAACCATGTGGCTTGTTGTCTCGGTCGATTAAAATATAACTTCATAGTTATCAATTCAATCTCAAGTAACTGACCATGAACGGGATGACGTTTATAGTCCGAGTCAAAGTCAAGGCCAGGGGCAAAGAACGCTAGATAACTTACTGTGCATTAGCGAGTATTTTTATGAAATAGAAATAGAAATGGAAAAGCACTGTTGGAAATCCACATGAGATACACACGAGAGCCATCCACTTAATTAACAGCCTAATGGTCATCCCTTCTGCTACTTGTCATGCACAGCAACACTCAGCTGAAGCAATGCTAACATGCTAGCAGGGCCGGAGTGGGACTCATTTTCAGCCCTGGAGTTTCATACCTCAGACCGGCCCACTTTAGATCACGACCTATTATATTAAAATAATGTAATTATAACTTTACATGTTAAGCATACAATAGCGCACTGTTCTCTAAAGCCTTGTAATTCCGTGTACTTTCACACAGCCTTGTGGGCACAAGTGCCCATAGTTCGGCCGTGTTCAGCTGTCTGTTTCCCGGCTGGTTTGCGTGCGGCGCGTCTTGGCGTTTCGCGTTCGACGGAGAGTCCGCCTGTGTGGACTCTTGTGGACCTGGGCGGGCCGGCGTTTGACCGATGTCCGCGGGCTTTTCAGCCAGCTCTGAGGGTGATAGTCCCGACAGTTCGGCTGGGTTCTTGTGTCTATTTACCTGCGGGAATCCCCGCAACGCGTCCGACTGTTTTACGTGTGTACGGACGGAGCAGAAGTCCGGCTTCGCTGTGCGTAATTGTGGCGTGGCGCGGACCTGGACCGGCCGGTGCTTAAGTGAGCTGCACGGCCTTTTCACACAGCCTTGGGGGCACAAGTGCCCATAGTTCGGCCGTGTTCAGCTGTCTGTTTCCCCGGCTGGTTTGCGTGCGGCGCGTCTTGGCGTTTCGCGTTCGACGGAGAGTCCGCCAGTGTGGACTCTTGTGGACCTGGGCGGGCCTGTGTTTTAGTGAGGACCGCGGGCTTTTCACCATGGTCTGGGGGCATCAGGGCCGAGAGTTCGGCTGGGTTCTTGTGTCTATTTACCTGCGGGAATCCCCGCGACGCATACACGTGATACCCACTCCACTCAGTGCCATGACTGAACACCGGCACAAAAATAAATAAAAATAATAATTGAACACCGGCCCTCGCGGCCCAAAAGTCAGACCGGCCCACCGGGAATTGTCCCGGTCCTCCCGATTAGCCACTCCGGGCCTGCATGCTAGTAGTCTAATGTAATTGTAAACATTATGATTTGTTTATGCTCGCTGACGAAACGAAACGATTCTACAAAATAGCTATAACATTAACAACAGTTAAACAAAAGCTCGTTAAAATATATGGTAAACTGCCATTACCGTATTTGTCCCAGCCTCATCCATGGTCAAGCCAGTCTGTCAAGCACTTCTTCCTCCGTCTCATGGCGGGTTGCAACCAGCCAGAATTAAGGTAAATTACCACTATGTCACGTGCTCAAAAACGTAGGTGCTGATTGGCTGAAGAGGAGTCCTGTGTATCTGCGCTCGATTGCTCTTCCTCAACTACCCGGATGTCTGTCACAGTAAATTGAATCTGAATTTTGAGAACTGAATCTGAAATGTGAGAACTGAATGTGAAAATATATAGAATCGAATTTTCAGTGAGGATCAAATATAGTTTCAGAGAAACTGAATTAAATTTCATAATCTTACATTCAGTTTCAAGTTTATTGGAATTCAGTTCCAAACTAATACATTCAATTTCAAATTATAGTATTCAGATTCAGTTTTTCCAATGCAATGATTCAAATTAAACAATACAAATTCAAATTATGTGATTCAAATTCAGTTTCTAGTGGCACATATTTCAGCCCATACCCGGACAACAATTTAATTTAGTGGTCACAGCAGCGGGATCACGAATAAAAAGACGCAGTGCGAGTGGCAACACATTGCTGCTGCTGTCAACGGCGTCAGCTGGAGCGGACGGTGATCTGAAGGTAAATGACATCTTTCTGCTCCTAACATGGATTTAATGTATTGCTTGAGTATTTGAGGAGGTTTGATTTTGATGTGACTTTGACGGGGATTGTGTCCGAAAAGGAGGGAGACACAGACGCGACTGAGACCAGAGGGATAAGGGTAAACAGATTTTACACTTTTATTGTATATATAACAAAACGTTAAATAGTTTCTGTCCTTCCAGAGTCTGCAGCGTTGGGCTCAGAGGAGGGTGACGTGAGGAGGGTGATGTGAGGAGGGTGACGGTGACGGGCACTCGGCACAGCGTCCGGGTCCGGCGCAAAGCAGCAGCGCACCCCGGACGCATGGCACATCAAGCAGTCGGGTGCTCACTGATGCCGTCCTGCAACTTCAGCGAGACACAATTGCCGCCATCAACAACGTTGCAGATGAGCTACAGCAAACGCACACTGTGATTAATAAAATAATAAGTTTACAATGAACATTGATTGTTGTCTTCCTTATCTTACAAACGCATAACATCCTCACGGATTCTTGCGCCCTGTTGATACCCCTCCAGTCGGGCAGGGGGCCGTGGCCCGGGGTCATCGATACATTTGCGCTCTCCACGCTCCACGACTGAGCGCGCACGAGCGTGCCACTCATTATAGCGCATTTCCTCTTCGCTCTGGTGGTTTAAAAAACGAGGATAAGTGTAACAATTATACGATGGCTTAATGGCTGTATGTATGTGTGTTGATGATTGTAGCATCCCTCGCTGAAATAATGGCCAACTCTCGAACTGATGGTCCATGAAGATTTTATTTAAAACCCGTAGCATGAACACACCGTAAGAGCTGGTGAAAATAACACACAAAAGCTCTTTAAAAGTGCACATTTTGCACAATTACACAAATCATAGCTATAAACAAGCATAATACAATCAAAGAAATTACACACAATAAGTCCATTTGAATTACCTTTCCATACATTCACATTAATTAATTGTCATTTAAAAGAAAATATTATAAGCATCATGGACATTAGACTGGAGGCCAAAATGCACTTTACACACACACACACACATTAGAAAGTGAACACATAACGTTTGACGTGCAAAACATTAGCAAATCCGTAATAACAAATAAATCAAACCTTGTTCACTCCAGCAAGGTGCTATGGCTTTCCTTAATTTCTCCGTCTTTCTCTTTGAAAGTAGGTGAAAGTAGATGAAACAGCGACATCTCTCTCACCCGCCTGTGTGCTATTTTTGGCGCGGTACACCCGGAAGTCTTCCGGAAAAGAACGGAGCGTCAAAACAAAAACCCGCCTTCAAAATAAAAGCCCCAAATTGACATGAAAAATGAATGAAAAATAAAAAGGGATTACACCTCGTTTAAACCCAATATGTAATAAAATAAAATTCAAGTCATCTTAAAGGGTCATTTACACTCCCACCAAATTATGAGTGATTTATGAGCAAGGTAAAGCACGAATGATTTTTACATCTGTAGTGATCACTTCAAATAGAACAGTAAACATAGCATCATAGTGCAGATCTTTACAGCATTAGAGGGTGTGGTTAAAGATAGTTGTAAGCATACACCATATCATAAGATACACACTTAAGCTGTTTCCAATAACAGAACTAGTTTTTGAACAGGACGTACAACAACTGATTGCTTGCTGAGACGTTCACCTTTCTTGCCTAGCTTTCTGTCGCCAAGGCATATTTTGACCTTTCTCACAAGTCCATCTTGGTCAATAGTGGTCTCTGTTACTCTACCCAAGTGCCACTCGTTCCTAGGTAGCCCATCACCTCTCTCCATCACTATGTCACCGATTTGCAGGTTTCTCCTCTGAGTGTGCCAGCGTTGCCGGGTTGCGATGTTAACGAGGTATTCCTTCCGCCAGCGGCTCCAGAATTGTTCTGCAAGATACTGAACGTGGCGCCACCTTTTCCGAGCATACAAGTCTTCCCGAACAAACTTGCCGGGAGGAGGCAGTGCTGTGGCTGGTTTCATAGTGAGCAAATGGTTGGGGGTGAGTGGTATTAGGCTTTTTGGATCATTGAGATTGTCAACAGTGAGTGGACGGCTGTTTACGATTGTCATCGCTTCATATAGGAAGGTCCGTAAAGAAGCATCATCTAGCCTCCCAGAAGAGAGTGACAGTGTGGAGCAAAGGACACTCCTGACAGTCCTGATCTGACGCTCCCACACACCGCCTACATGACTTGAATGGGGAGCATTCATGATGAAGTCACATTGCTTCTCAGTGAGAAAAGCGATCAGACGGTCTGTATCAACTTCTTTGAGAGCTTCTGTCATTTCATTTTTGGCTCCCACAAAATTGCTTCCTTGGTCACATTTGATCTCACGAGCTACGCCACGTATGGCGATGAAACAGCGCAGACCATTAAGGAACGCATCAGTTGACATATCATCCAGCATCTCAATGTGTACAGCACGGGAGGAAAAGCAAGTGAACAGAAGACCGTATCTTTTATGCACCTTCCGGCCTTGCTTAGTGAGAAACGGGCCGAAACAGTCCATTCCACAGTAGGTAAATGGTGGTGATGGATCCACACGCTCAGAAGGGAGGTCAGCCATCCTTTGCTCTTCCGTGGGTCTTCTGAGCCTCCTGCAGTTTACACATCGATTAATATGGGATGCTACCGCTCGGTTGATCCCAGGGATCCAGTAGCCATTTGCCCTGATTTCGTTGATGGTGAGACCCTTTCCTTGGTGTTTGACCTTGAGATGATAATGAGCAATTATCATATTTGTGATGTGGTGATCCTTCGGAATGATCACAGGATGTTTAACTGTGTTGGGAGAGGATGAGTTACAGAGTCTCCCTCCCACCTTGATCACACCATCTTTGTCTAGGAAGGCGTCTAGATGGTACAACTTGCTATGTGTTGGTAGTTGAACTCCCTCGCGCAGAAACTTAAGCTCCCCTTGATAAGCCTGTTCCTGTAGATCTTTGAGAATAATGCGTTCAGCATTCTCTCGTTCCAATACTGTGGCGTGGTCATTGGATCTGTTTTTGCTGATTCGTCTGAGAATACGTGCAACAGCTCTGGTGGCATGAGACCACGATGAAACATTAGATAGGCGGTCTACAAGGCAAACTGGCTCTGTAGTTCTTGTGTTCAGTGCTTGAATCTTTCTGACTTCGGGGTCTCCAAGGGGTAGCTCTGGGGTCACTTCTATGGAGGGAAATGTTTCCGTCCCCCATAGGAACTTGGGTCCTGTGAACCATGTGGATGACAGCAGTTCATGGACACTCAAACCTCTAGAGGCGTGGTCTGCAGGATTTTCGTCTGTTGGAACATATCTCCACTGTTGAGGGTTTGTACTGAGATGTATTTCCTGTACCCTGTTAGCCACAAATGTGTGGAAGCGTCGCGCCTCATTGTTGATGTACCCCAAAACTACTTTGGAGTCTGTCCAGAAGAACTCTTCAATATCAGAATAGCCAAGTTCTTCCTTGAGCATGTTGCTGACCTTGACTGAGACAACTGCAGCTGCCAATTCCAACCTGGGAATGGTTGTGACCTTTGTGGGGGCAACACGAGCCTTTCCAATGACCAGAGAACAATGTACATTTCCATCTTCATTTTTGTGTCTCAGGTATGAGCACTGACCATATCCGATTGTGCTGGCGTCAGAGAAATGGTGTAACTCCCTTTTTATTATCCTTCCAAAGTCAGCAGGTACGTAGCTTCTGGCTAGGTTCACCTTCTCCAAATTGATGAGATCATTTTTCCAACTTTCCCACCTTGGTCGAAGCTCATCTGATAGGGGATCATCCCAACCTGTGCCATGCCTGCACATCTCCTGTAAAACTCCTTTCCCTTTCAGCAGATATGGGGCCACAAAGCCTAGGGGATCATACAAGGAGGCCACTGTGGACAGTATGCCACGGCGAGTTGCTGGTTGGTCTTTGAGGTTGGTACCAAACCCGAAACAATCGTGCTCTATGTGCCATTGAATCCCCAGTGCCCTTTCCACTGGCAGGTCATCAAATGCGAGGTCAAGATTCTTGATATCAGAAGCACGTTCAGAGGGTGGTATGCTTTCCAGAACAGCTCGGTCATTGGATATGAACTTGTGAAATCTTAGACCACCCATGGCACATAGTTTTCTGGCCTCTCGTGCAAGCTGAATGGCTTTTTCCTTGCTTTCTATGCTTGCAACACCATCATCTACATAGAAATCTTTCATGATGAACTGTGAGCCTAGAGGGTACTGCTGGCTGTTCTCCTTAGCAAGGTGTTTCAGGCCATAGTTAGCACATCCGGGAGATGATGCAGCACTAAATAAGTGCACCTTCATCCGGAACTCTTGAGGTGGTGCACTGAAGTCGCCTTTCTTCCACCAAAGGAAGCGCAGATAGTTTCGATCAGCCTCGTTCACGTGGAACTGATGGAACATCTTCTCAATGTCGCACATCACTGCAATAGGGTGCTGCCGAAATCGCATGAGGACACCCGTCAGATTATTTATCAAGTCAGGCCCTGGAAGAAGGTGATCATTTAAACTGGTACCTTTGTATTTAGCAGAGCAATCAAACACCACACGCAGTTTATCTGGCTTCTTGGAATGATAAACACCATGATGAGGAATGTACCATTTTTCTCCTTCCTTTGCATCATCTTTCACCTCTTCTGCATCTCCCTTTTCAATGACCTCATCCATGAACTTGATGTAATGTTCCTTGTACCTCTCATCCTTTGACAATTTCCTTTTGAGGTGGTTGAGCCTAACAATGGCAAGCTGTTTGTTGTCAGGCAGCAAGGGTCTCTCCTTAAAGGGTAAGGGCATTTCATAATGGCCGTAAACGTTGTTCTTTATGCCCTCCTTCAGCTTGTTCAGGAAATGGATATCCTCCTGAGACACAGTTTTGCTAGCTCTACTGACATCCTTGAAGTCATATTCCAGAGCGCAGATAGCGTCTGCTGGGGTTAAGGCAGGAAACTCCTTGACAGACACTCTGTGACACAGACTAGCCAGGCCTGGGGACTCAAGGCACGGCGTTGAGCATCCAACTATGCTCCATCCTAAGTCAGTCCTTACAGCGTAAGGTTCCTCATCCCCTCCTGCGATGACTTGTCTTGGTGCTACTGCCCGTGAACAGTTGTAGCCGATGAGAAGTCCAATATCACAATCCTGCAGTGGAGGGATCTCGTCTGCTATCATGGAGAGATGATTCCATCGCTTGGCGGTTTCACATGTAGGAATGTGGTCGCGGTTTACTGGTATGGAGTCCTTGGTGTAGGCTGGAGGTAAGTTAATGTGAAAGGTGGAGCTGTAACCTCTCACACGGAGCCCAGAGACTCTTTCACTCTTCATGACCGTGTCTCTTCTGATCATTGTTGTCAACTTTAGTTTCACTGGATATTTGTCTGCCTGCAGAGCATTACTCACTCCCTCGTCGATGAAAGCAGTGTCACTCTGAGTGTCAAGAAGGGCATAGACTAGTCTTTCCTTGCTTGGGTTTTTCTTTGATGACACCCACACTGGCACAATCATGGAGGTGTTGGCAGATGGTCCTTCTCTGGCTACGTTAAGTGACAATGCAGTTGTTGTCTCATTACCTTCAGTTGACAGTACAAGAGGCACACGGTTTTCCCGTTTCACAAAATGATCATCATGAAGACACGTAGGATGTTTTCCATTGCAGGTGTCACAGGAGTGACGGTGACGGCAGTCCTTAGCACTGTGACCAGGTTTGGTGCATCCATAACAAAGTTTATTTTCTTTGACATATTTCCTTCGTTCATCCAGAGGCTTGGACATGAACTTAGAACAGATATGGAGCTGATGCTTGGGGTCTTGGCAAAACATACATGGCGGCCTTGTACTTCCCTTGGCTGGCCTTTTATTCTCATTGTCTGTTGCTGCTTGAGTACTGAGAACACTGACCAGTTTCCCTTTTGTGTCCCTTAGATTTAGTTTCTCAGTGGTTGGTTCTGAACAACGAAGAGCATAGAAGGAAGTTATGGGGTTGCAGGCTACCTCTGCTTCCATTGACATGAAGGCTGTGAAGATTTGAAAATTGGGGAAGTCTTGGCTGCTGCTTAGGGTTTCTGTGACCTTTCGATTCCAGCGGGAAGCTAGCCAGTCAGGTAACTTTTGAATGAGCTTCTGGTTCTCCTCGCAGTCATTCAATATTTGAAGACCCTTAACATGTGGCATGACTTCCTGGCAGGCATTCAAGAAATCAGAAAAAAGTTCCTAAGTCCTTCAGCGTGTTTCGGTTGGATTCTTGGCCACTTTGCAAGCTTTTCCCTAAAGGCTCTCTGTATGACGAATGGCTGGCCATATCGATGGTTTAGTTTGTTCCAAGCATCCTTATAAGCTTCGTCATCATTTCTGTAGAAGACACCATCCAGAGTTTTACGAGCTGGGCCGCCCACATATTTCTTCAGGTAATATAGCTTGTCAGCTGATGAAATGCTCCTTCGATCAATGAGTGACACAAATGAAGCTTTCCACTCAACAAACTGAATTGGATCACCATGGAATACAGATGGCTCTGGCATTGGAAGTCTGTTCAGAGCTATGCTGTCTTGGAAGGCCTGAGCGAGAGAAGACACATCCATATGTGGAGAATGTGCAGCACTGGCGGGTTGATGAACAGCAGGTGGAGATCTATGTTCTTCTTGGATGCTTCAATCAATGGATGGGATGATAGCTTCTCGTGCTGCTTCCTGGTCATAGGTGTCAAATCTGGCTCAAGCTGCCCTAACATCTCTCTCTGCTTGAAGGCGCCCCAACTCACGTCTCTGTGCTTCAAGATCTCTCCTCTGTTGTTCTTCTAAATGTTGTATCCGTTCCTTTTGTTTCTCTTCTTCTAACAACACTTCATACTCGGCTTCTTTAGCTGCCAGCTCAGCAGCTGCATCTGCACGTTTAGCTGCCATACATGACTTAATGGAATGCTGGCTGGAGAGGGTGTTAGACTTGCCACTCACTTATGAGGCTGAAGATCCATAAATGGAGTGAGAGTAGTCGTGGCGTAGCAGCTCACGGAGACGCCCTTTCGCTTGTTCAGCATCAAAATCTCCATCAATACTTGTAATCCTTTCATATGCGATTCTGATTATGTCTCTGGTCACCGCTTCACACGCGTCAACTCTGCGTCTTAGCTCGGTGGATGGTGTACTGTGATTTCGAATTTCAATGTAGATGTTCATTACATCCTCCTCTTCCTTTTCCAGTATGTCAATGAGAGATCCTAGCTGGCTTTCTGTTATGTCGGACTTGAGCTGTTCTCTGGCCTTGCGGGCTTGGATCTTCCACTGGTCATACATGTGGTTGAACCTTTTTTCCTTTTTCTTTGCCTCTTCTTTCTGAAAGGCAAGCATTTTTTCTGTAGGGATCCGTAGACGGGCAGAACGTCGTATATCTTGAGGTTCTTCTAAAGAATCTTGTAGGTGACTCTGAAGATCCTTCAGGCTTTGACTCTGGGTTTCAATCGCCTCTTTCAAACAATGTCTCTCCGTAGGCTCTGACACATTTTGGAGCACAGCCTTAAGCTCTTGAATTTCACTGTCAAGACCATCAACCTGTTTCTCCTGCTCTCCTGCATTTGAAGGTAAGTTAGCTGACCCAGGCATATTCAGTTTACAGAAGGGAGAAAATCACTTTAGCACATGTGATATTCAATTTCAAGTTATGAAAACAACCAATGTAAAAAATGTTCACACGGTTACACGTGCATACAAACCCGTAGAAATATGCTTTAAATAAACCATGAAGTAAATCAGACAATATTAAAGCAGTCCTTAACACATTTCAAGTGTAATATTTTGTACAATGGAAAATGTATTTTAGATTATTATGCCCTTTAATTTCTGTGGATAGCCTTATTGTTGTCCTCACACTGTAGATGTGGATTATTAACAGTCACTGATTAATTAAAAGGCTCACTAAAGATGAACTCTTCTGTTGTAGTCCTTTGCAGTTTCTTGACTTGAATAATGTTCAAATGTTACTCACTGTTTTCACTCTGTATAATTGTCTATGGTTACCGACTTTGACCATCGCACCGAATCCATACGACCACTGCCCGTAGGGATGAACACTTCACCGTAGATGACCTAGCGTCGACTGTCCAGCTGGTTTCAGGTTGACAACACTGGGCAGGATAGAAGTGGAGCACCGTGGAGACTCGTCGTCGTGGACATCAGTCAGGAATGCAGTAGGGAGGCAGGATCAATGTGGGTCAAGCTCTTACTGTAGCATCCCTCGCTGAAACAATGGCCAACTCTCGAACTGATGGTCCATGAAGATTTTATTTAAAACCCGTAGCATGAACACACCGTAAGAGCTGGTGAAAAGAACACACAAAAGCTCTTTAAAAGTGCACATTTTGCACAATTACACAAATCATAGCTATAAACAAGCATAATACAATCAAAGAAATTACACACAATAAGTCCATTTGAATTACCTTTCCATACATTCACATTAATTAATTGTCATTTAAAAGAAAATATTATAAGCATCATGGACATTAGACTGGAGGCCAAAATGCACTTTACACACACACACACACACATTAGAAAGTGAACACATAACGTTTAACGTGCAAAACATTAGCAAATCCGTAATAACAAATAAATCAAACCTTGTTCACTCCAGCAAGGTGCTATGGCTTTCCTTAATTTCTCCGTCTTTCTCTTTGAAAGTAGGTGAAAGTAGATGAAACAGCGACATCTCTCTCACCCGCCTGTGTGCTATTTTTGGCGCGGTACACCCGGAAGTCTTCCGGAAAAGAACGGAGCGTCAAAACAAAAACCCGCCTTCAAAATAAAAGCCCCAAATTGACATGAAAAATGAATGAAAAATAAAAAGGGATTACACCTCGTTTAAACCCAATATGTAATAAAATAAAATTCAAGTCATCTTAAAGGGTCATTTACAATGATATATGCACATAAATAAGGAGAATATTTAGTTATTCCCGCTGTGTTCTACAGTGATCTAATGGAAGGTATTTATCGTATACTGTATTACATGCATTTGGGCCGTCTCCTCCTCCTGCGGTGACAGCGCTGATTCAATATTTCAAAATGATTTTGATTTAAGATACAAGTCAGATTTTAAAAGAAGGTGTTAACATGAAAAAAACTATCACTCATTAAAAACGTCAAAAACATTGCTGGAGTTCATCATGATAATGCAGATCTAACGTATGATATGGAGTGTAATTAAATGTGTGCGAGTCATCAAAAATATATAGTTCTTTTCACGTTTACTGCTGATTCCCTTCCAGTCTCCAGAATGTGCGTACCGGTACGCATGCCTCAGAGTTTGCTTACGGGTACGCACACTTTCCCGTCAAGTTTGGTTTTTATAGATCACAACATTTGCGTGGAAAGTGGTGTACGCACGTTTCCAGCCCCATTTTGCAAGCTTTATAAATGAGGGCCCAGGGCTTCACAGCCTGAAGCAGGTAAGATAAAGTATAAAATATTAGGAAAATAATAACAATAACAAACAGTATTATCTATCTACAATAAAACTATTTATTTCATAATTTTTCATTCATTTAAATGTATAATTGGTTGGGATTTTCCTTGAATACAGATGCAAGTAAGTCCTTTGAATAATCTTCATGGTGTGACTATTTTGATCCAAATTAGTTTCAAATATATTCTTGAAAAAACTAAATGTACAAGTATTGCCTTATGCATGCTTTATACACTGACTTTTGTATAATGACTTATAAATCCCTGAAATTGGTGGCCTACTAACAGTACAGATATGAACAAAATTTAGAGAATATGTTTGTAATAGCTGAATTGCCTTGTCATCGTGTATCCCAATGAAAGCATTAACACTGATTTTGTATGTATATTTGCCTAGGTGAAGAAACAACAATGGCAACACCATCTGCTTCACTACAGCCTGCAGACACTCCATCTACAATCTGATTGTTCTGGCACACATGAGGGGAGCACCATCAAGGGACCACCCATAGATCCTGCAGACTGGCCACCACTTTCTGATATAGTGAGGACGGACATGGTCAGTAGAGGGCCTTATCAGATAAATGCTGAGTTTTCATTCCCAAAAAGACAGGATGGGAGAAGTTGCCATCACCACCATTTCTTTAGGAAATTGGTGAATGGGGAGAAAATGAAGAGGAGCTGGCTTGTTTATTCTAAGAAAACAGACCGTCTCTACTGCTTCTGCTGCAAGCTCTTTTCCCATAAAGATTATCATCTGATTGATAGTGGAGTTAATGACTGGAAAAATTGCAGTGACATCCTCAGAAAGCACGACAACGCTCCAGAACATGCCCAGCACATGGCATCATGGAGGGAGCTGGAGAATCGTCTTGAAAAGGGCCAGACAATAGACAGAGTTGAAATGGCACTTCTTCAGGCTGAAAAGAGGAAGTGGCGTGACATTCTAACCAGGTTGGTGGCCATAATTCAGTCTCTGGCAGAGCGGAATATCGCGCTTAGGGGAACCTCTGACAGACTTTTCCAGCGAAATAATGTCAACTTTCTAAAAGAGGTAGAGCTGTTGTCCAAGTTTGATCCGGTCCTCAAACAACACATTGCTAATGTGGAGAGAGGAGGCATGCACACAACTTACTTGGCAAAAGAAACACAAAATGAAGTGATTGATTGTATGGGTCAAAAAATTGGTTCTTATACAGTTTTTCTCGATTGTTTACACACATTTTCTGAAAGCATGCCTCATACTCTCAGAACTCTACACACAAATCAAAAAAACACACACACAATGGGCAAAACCCCTCAATTCTCCTGCAAAATGAAACTTTACATTCAAAACAATGTTATTTCTTCTCAAAATGGTATTTTGTTGTCAAATGACACACACAAACCATCATATGAATAGACATTTATAAGAACCAGTTGAACACTGATGTGCTCAATGTAAAACACGATGAACACTTCTTCTCCATTTACCATAATGACTTAGGCCTTTTTTTGTTCAGTGTTACACTCACTACAGACAGTACATACATAAATGTGTTGTAAAATATTTTAGAATATTGTTTTTATATTAATATGTTAATATATTTTATTTTTCCCACAAGAATACTGTAATGTACACAGTGTTCATCCCAACCAACACAAAGTTGCATATACAGTGGTCTACATACAAAACCAGAAGAATTTACTGTATACAGTTACAAAAAACCTAACAACTATCCCGCATCCTCTCTTCTGTTTCGGTCTGGCCACAGCACCTCATCCACATCACAGGCAATGCAAGCGATGGCCAAGCAGCGGGGGAAATATCGCCTAGCATGGCAAATCCATGCTAGGCTCCTCCTCGTACTCTCACTCCTCTGGCTCTGCCAATGTTGGCATCCATTGCTCCAAAACAGAAGAGCTCACCTGTTGCACTTTTATGCTAATGCTCTGATTGCAAATTGTAAAACTGTGTTGCAGGTGTTTTCCCATGTGATGAGTCAGTGTGCATAGTAGGGAAATTAACTTTAGAATTTTGAATGGCAGTGTGTTCCTTGTGAAAACAAGAGATTTTCTTCATGGAAATTGTGCCAAATGCAGAGAATTGTGTGTAGTTTTTTGAAAAAAGTGTGTTTTAGAACTGCAATTTGAGTGTAAAGCAGGAATTGTGCTTGCAGTTTAGCAGAGCTAGTTCAGGGTGTTGGTGCATGAGTTTCATGTTGTGGTCATTGTGTCTCAAGTACCAGTATTTGTGTGTAAACAATTGAGAAAAACTGTAAATGTCTATTCATATGATGGTTTGTGTGTGTCGTTTGAAAACAAAATACCATTTTGAGAAGAAATAACATTCTTTTGCATGTAAAGTTTCATTTTGCAGGAGAATTGAGGGGTTTTGCCCATTGTGTGTGTGTTTTTTTATTTGTGTGTAGAGTTCTGAGAGTATGAGGCATGCGTTCAGAAAATATGTGTAAACAATCGAGAAAAACTGTATCTACCTCTTCCTCTATCTCCTTCTTCTCCTCTTCCTCTACCTGGGCCTCCTCCTCTACCTCCTTCCCCTCTTTCTCTACCACCTTCATCTCCATCTCCTTTGAGCTCCCCCTCTCATTCTCACTCTTCTTCTTCTTCTTCTAGCTCCTTCCATTTTTGTTGAAGACAGGTGAACTCACCTGCTGCCTTTTATAGCACACCTGAGTGCTGCATTTTCAAATAAGCACATGTGTGCTTCCACACTTGGTGGATGTGATTATCCAATTTGTTCATTAGTGTGGTCATTGGCAATCCGGGGCTTTGTAATGACAAGGAAGTAACCTCACAATCCTTATCTGTGTCTAAGGTGTGAAAAATGTGTGTAGCGTTTTACAAATCCCTGTGTGTAATGTTTTGCAAAAAGGGTGAAGCAGACATTGTGTGTAATGTTGTGCAAATCTGTGGAGGTGTTTTGCTCCTTGGAGTAGAATTTCGCAAATTGTGTGGACATTTTTATTTTAGTGTGTAAACAATTGTAAAAAACTGTAACAGGAAATGAGTATTCTCTCACTAGCTTGCTAGACCCGACCGCATCACTTCATTCGGCGGCAGATAAAAATTGGCAAAGGATGTTTTGCCGTCATTGTGGGAAAAGGTTGTTGGAGAACCAACCGAATTTTTGCAGTGGTTGTGGCGAGAGACTTGGAGAAAGTCTAGACACCAAACCAACGGCTGAGTCCAATGATGGACCAACCTCAGCTAATGGATTTCCCATGCCTGGCGGTCCGCAAGCTTAGGAACAAAATAATGTTCCAAATGATATATGCTCTCTTGCGCTGTGTTAATTTATTGCGCTCTATTTATAGCGGGTGTCGTGCCAAGGAAGTTACCCCCATATAAAGTTTGTCTCCGGCCGCTTGAGCGTGCATGTATCCAGTGAAGGCGGTGTGGCACTAACAAGTGCAGAAAACAATCTGCCAAAAAGTGATTTCAGTCAAATAAAAAGGTATTTCAGCAGGTAAAACGGGCTGGATTGGCTCTAATCTGTCCCGTATAAATATAAACAAGTATATTAGAATATGTAATCACGTCAATGTAATGTCTGATCACGCTCTAAACTGCAAATTCGATTGAATTAGCTAAAAAAAATTTTTTTTTTTTTTTTTGAACTTTTTATTTAGACATTTTAACCATTTTACAAAACATGTCCTGACATATGACTTTGAAAATGCATGTTAGACTGTACAAGAGAATGAAAGGTAATGTAAATGGGAAAATATACATAGTCATGATATAAACATTAGTAACAACCCTGACATTAATAGGTAGGAAAGCAGATATCTATAGATAGTAGCTGAGCATGGTTCTCCAAAGAGGAACTCCCAAAATTACTCCGTCGCATATTCCCATTATTATACACCCAGGTATCTTGAAATACAAGTCCATCTTTGCATGAAAGTGTCCATTGTGAGCTGGAGAGTAGCTGTCATTCGCTCCATCATATATACATTTTTCAGTCTCTGGGTCCATTGACCTATAGTTGGTGGTTTTACCTCTTTCCAGTTCACTGTAATCATTTTCTTCGCTACCAGTAAGAGAATCCTCAGTGCATATCGTTGGTCTGCATTGTATATATCTTTGGGTATAGCTCCCAGCAAAAATAACGTTGGTTCTAGAGTAACATCTATATCCAGGATAGTATCGATTTCCTTTTTAATATCACCCCAGAATCCTTGCAGTACTGGACAGTCCCAGAAGATGTGTGTGGTGTCACCAATATTTCCACATTTTCGCCAACATAGTGCCAAATTAGAGTTTTTCACATATGAAGAGATAACAAGAGGAGTATTAAAAAATCTTATCTTTACCTTCCAGTCAAACTCTTTCCATAATTGACTATTAATTCCCTTATGGCAGCCTGCCCATATGTCCTCCCATGTAGGATCTTCAATTATAACATTCATTTCCAATTCCCATTTTTCTTTAATGTACTCCGTGTTTTGTAAAGCGCTCGTTGCTAACCTTTTATAAATATTAGATAAGTGTTTTTTTGTTGGGAAGTGTTTCTCTAAAACACTAATAAAGTATTCTTCTATTTCATTTGGGTTTTTACTAACCATTTCCTTTTCCTTATGGTTTGTAACATAATGTCTTATCTGAAGGTATCTGTATATATCCTTCGATGGGAGGTCAAATTGTTCTTGAAGTTGAGAAAATGATTTAAATTCTGTTCCTCTGAAAAGTTGATTAATTGTACGGAGACCTTTGTCGGCCCACCTTCTAAACCCGCTATCCCACAGGGAAGGTGGGAATTCTATATTTCCTACTATCAACATGGCTCTTGAAATTGACACTGGTCCACCGAGCATTTTTTTTACTATTGTCCAGACTTTCAGAGTGTGTTTTATCCATTCATTCTTTATTTTAATTTTATTGACTGACTTTATATCCATAAATGGGAGTACTGATAAGGAAGCGCCCTTAACAGAGTCTTGTTCTATCTTGGTCCATATTGCCTCTCGGTCGTTTCTGAGCCATGCCACTATTGCATTTATTTGTGCAGCCCAGTTATAACTTTTGAGGTTTGGTAGACCCAAACCTCCCTTGTCTTTGGATAGTTGAAGAGATTTTAATCTTACTCTCGGTCTCTTCTTTTGCCATATAAATGTTAAAATTAGTTTATCTAACATTTTTAAGGTAGAAACGGGCACTCTAATAGGGAGGGATTGAAACAAAAAAAGAAGTCTGGGTAGTAGGTTCATTTTTACCGTCTCTATTCTGCCAATTAAAGACAGGGGTAGGACTTCCCAGCGTGTCACATCATTTTTTATTTGTTTAATTAATTTGTTGTAGTTTGCCTCAAACAGTTGAGTGGGGTTGGGTGTAATCCTTATTCCCAAATATCTAAATCCTTGTTTGGACCAGCGAAAAGAGACAGTACTATTCAGCTGTGTAGGCCAGGTACCTGAAATCATCATGGCTTCTGATTTATTTTCATTGATTTTGTATCCAGACAGTGACCCATATTTATGTAGGCAGTTCATAAGTGCAGGGATGGAAGAAAGTGGATTTTTTACAAAAAGCAAAATATCATCTGCGAATAAAGCTATCTTATGAACTGAACCTCCTTCGTCCGTTATCCCTTGAATCTGTACATTTTGGCGTATCGCCTCTGCCAGAGGTTCAATACTAAGAGTAAACAGGATGGGTGACAATGAGTCTCCCTGTCTCACCCCTCGTTCTATCCTAAAAAAGCTAGAACAATGACCATTAACTCTAACTTTGGAGCTGGGCTCTTTATATAATAGATTTATCCAGGCTACAAATTCCCTCCCAAAGCCCATTTCTATCAGTGTCTGCTTCAGAAAAACCCAATCTACTCGATCAAATGCTTTCTCGGCGTCTAGGCCGAGAAGCATTGATGATTGTTTGTCCCTTGCCGCTATTGCCTGCAAATTCAGGGCTCTCCTTATATTGTTTGTTCCTTGACGTCCTAATATAAATCCTGTCTGGTCTGGTTCTATTAATTTTTTAATGTTTTTTTGGATTCTAGTGGTTATTATCGAGGTGAGGATTTTATAATCTACACAAAGTAAACTTATTGGGCGATAACTAGTGCACAGAAGGGGGTCCTTTCCTTCCTTATGAATCACTGTTAATATGGCTTCCGACCATGAATTTGGGGGGTCTCCTGATTTTAAAACATAATTATATAATTTACACAATATGGGTGTGAGCTCATTCACAAATATTTTATAGTATTCTCCAGAGAAACCATCTGTTCCTGGTGTTTTGTTGTTTTTAAGTTTAGTAATGCTTTCTTTAATTTCACTTTCTGTAATGGGTTTTATTAGAAGTTCTGCCTCTTCATTTGATATTTTATTCATTTTAAGGGATCTTAAAAATTCTGATGTTTTTTCTTCCTTAAGTTCTAGTTCTTCAGCCTTATATAGTTGTTTGTAATACGTGGCAAATTAGTCTGATATTTTTGTGGGTTCGGTCTCAACCTTATTGGTTTCAGGGTTCCTAATTTTGGGAACTGCACGGTTAGATTGGGCTTTTCTGAGCTGAAAGGCCAATAGCCTGCTAGCTTTATTCCCCATCTCATAATACTTTCTGTTAGTATATCTCAGAGCTCCCTCTGCCTTATATGTCAGAACCTCATCCAATTGTTGTCTAACTTCCTTTAATTTTTTAAGAATGTCTTTCTCTCCAAATTGTTTGTGTTCTCTTGTTAATTTTTTTATTTCAGCTTCCAATCCTTGTTGTTTAGCGAGTCTTTGTTTCTTAATTCTAGATCCTATAGAAATAATCTTTCCTCTCATCGTGGCTTTACTGGCATCCCATACAACCGAGGGGGAGACATTACCATCATCATTTATAATGAAGTACTCAGTCAAAGCTTCTTTTAATTCCTGTCTAATATTCATATCTGTTAATAATGAAACATTAAGTCTCCAATATCTAAAGTGGCTGTCTACTCCTAAGTTAATTTTCATGGTCACAGGGCCGTGATCTGAGATAGAGATTGGTTCAAGTGTGCTGTCTTTTATTCTATATAGTTCAGTTTTTGATATACAAAAGAGGTATATCCTTGAATAGCTCCCATGTACATGAGACATGTAGGTAAAGTCTCTCTCATTAGGGTGGAGTTGTCGCCAGATGTCCACTAGACCCAATTCCTTCATCATATCTGATAACCCCTTGGACATTTTGGATTGAGGTTTTCTTGTTGCAGGTAACCTATCCAATTTTGAATCCAAGGTGCAGTTAAAGTCGCCTCCCACTATTATAACCCCCTCACTTTTATCTGCCACTAAGGTTGCTATCTTTTTAAAAAAATGAGGACAGTCTTCATTTGGGGCGTATATATTAAGTATAGTTATCTTCTTCCCTCCAATTGTGCCTATCACCATAACGTATCGACCTTCATCATCTTGAAAAACTTTCTCATTGTTATAGTACACAGATTTATTAAACAGTATTGCAACCCCTCTCTTCTTTTTCCTCCCACATGATGCGCTGTAGACCTGATCAACCCATTCTCTCTTTAGTTTTAAATGCTCAGACTGCGACAAGTGCGTTTCCTGGATTAGAGCAACAGAACAATGCAATTTCTTTAATTGTCCCAAGATTTTTTTCCTTTTGATTGGGTTATTAATTCCTCTTATATTGTAGTTTATGAAATTCAACTCAGCCATGATCCTCGTATGGTCTTGTGATATAGCTCTCTACCTGTTTTAACAAAATAAGTCTAATCACTAACAAAACATTGTCTGCAGGATATGTCAGGAAAAACAAAGAATAAAGAACAATATAGTTAACACAAAACTGACCTTCCACTTCATCAATCTGACGCTGGAACTGAACTAAAGCGTCAGATCCCCGGTGATGTTGGGGCAGAGAGGTGTGACCTACCCTCTCTGTGGACAAAAGCACAAAAAGTGCGAGTGTGACCAATATTACATTAAAGTGTAAAAGAGGTCCAGATGAGTGTAATCCACTCATATATTCAAGCATAGCCTCCTTGGACTAACACATAACCTTATTATGTGACAACAATATATGTTTGAAAAAAAAAAAGATAATCTATTGACGCTTGTGTTTTTTTTTTTTTTTTTTTTTTTTTTTTTTTTTTTTTGTGGTAGCAGCCCGTTAGTTGCATAACCTAATGTGTGGTTGTCAATCTTACCACCGATTTGGTTGACACAAGTTTTTTGTTTTTCTTATCCATCCTAATGACATAGTCACTTCAATCTTTCTCCTGCAGAAGGGCCTTAAAGTCAGCTGCTGACAGAAACGCTCTCCTTTTTCTCCCTTCTTGGCTCCTCCATCCATCCTTCAGTTCTTCCTCGATGCGCTCCCTCTCCTCGTAGCGCACGTTAACCCCCAGCTCTCTCAGCAGCGTCGCGGCACCTGTTAGTGATGTAAAGGTCTTCTCCCCGGTGTTCAACTTGATGCGTAGTTGGGCTGGGTATAGACATCTCGCCTGTATGCCTTTCTTTTTAAGTTGCTTGATAACTTCGTGTACCCTCATCCGTTTCTGCTGTAGGTCGGGGGAATAGTCCTGATCAAAGTAGATCCGCTTTCCTTGAAAGAGGACTGGACCCTGGCTCCATGCCTGCTTGATGATTGTGTCCTTCACTGCTGCATCCAAAAATCTCACTATGATCGATCTTGGGGGGGCTGTAGCTTCTCTGGGTTTGGCCACAAGAGAGCGATGTGCTCTTTCAATCTTAATGTCCTGGTCTGGTGGTATTTTAAGTACCTTCTGGAGCAGGTCTTTAATAAATCCAGCCATATCTTTACCTTCACTGTCTTCCGGGATTTGAAAGATCCTGATGTTGTTTCTTCTCAGCCTGTTTTGCATGTCGTCGCATTTTGCCGAGAGTTCAATATCCCGGTGCAGCAGGTATCTCAGTGCCCTCTGGTGGCGTATCTCCGCATCCTGGGCCGCCCCAATTCTCTCCTCCATTCTTCCCATTCTTTCTTCGTGTTCCGTCAGTTGGTCTTTTATGTCCGAAACAGTTTGTTCAACACGGCCAAGGGCCAATTTGGTGTGGTTGTGTCCGTCTTGGTTTTCTTCTCGGAGTCTCTTCAACTCCTCCAGTATCGATTTATCAGGCGGAGACGGACACATGTTGCTACTAGCCATGTTTTTGCTAGGTGGGCTCGGTTGATTCGGCTTATTCTCCACTTTTCCTCGTGAAGGGTCGGGTTTGTCCTGTCTCCTTTGGCCGGCGGAGGAACTCATGCTTCATGAATGTCTTTTTAGCGTTTCGGCATCAAAATATTATTGTTGTCACTCTAATCTGTTATATTGTCCAGCGGAGCTCGGCTGCTATGCTGCAAGCACGTACATTGCGTCACCGGAAGTCGAATTAGCTAAAAATTTAAGTTTCAAAAAGACATGACTGAGGGCTGCAGGGTGGTGTAGTGGGTAGCCCTCTCGCCTCACAGCAAGAGGGTCCCGGGTTCGATTACCGGGTCGGCCCGGGTTCCTTCTGTGTGGAGTTTGCATGTTCTCCCCGTGTAAGCGTGGGTTTTCTCCGGGTTCTCCGGCTTCCTCCCACAGTCCAAAGATAGGTTAATTGATGACTCTAAATTGCCCATAGGTGTGAATGTGAGTGTGAATGGTTGTTTGTCTCTACATGTCAGCCCTGTGATAGACTGGTGTCCTGTCCAGCCTTCGCCCAATGATAGCTGGGATTGGCTCCAACCCCCCCGCGACCCTGAATACAGGATAAGCGGTAGACAATGGATGGATGGAAAAAGACATGACTTTGCTGTTACCACGAACATATAGTTATGTATATTTGCATATTATCATCCTTTGCAGACAATGGCACCACAACATCCCTGCCATTCAGATATTTAGTCACTTATTTATCATCAAGGTAATAATGAGATCAGATATCTGTCAAGGCAACCTCGTCCTCCTTATTTTAGCCATGTGTTTTATTTTTTACCATTACTTTGTTTCTATGAACCTGCAATGCATGATTTGCCATTTTATAAGAATGCATTTCGTGCTTCCCTGTAGTATTGCAGAATCCAAACCCAAGACTAAAAACCTTTCTGGAATACCGGAAGAAAAAGGCAGAGGAAAGGCAAAAGTTTTCGTTTGGGAAAATGCGGGAAAAGAAAAAGGTAAAAAGGAAATTGCAGGTAAGCAAATGTGTTTTGGTATACCTCAGCGTGAGTAAAAAATTATTCCATCTCAACTCCAATGTTGACTTACTGTCGACATCCCATCATCATTTGAACCCTACTGTAAGCCCCCTAGTAGGGTCAATATTATGGCAAACAATACAGTTTTGCTTGTATCAAGTCATGTTGGGAGATAAAATATGTAAATGTTTGAAATAGGTGTCTGTGTCATAGTCAATTCCCTGAGTTTACCTATTGGACATATTTATTCGTTTTCAAATGATTTCTAATCATAAATATCAATTGTTGTGTTCTGTGGAAATTATTATTTATTATTTTTTAGTTCAAGTTCACTTTTATTTATATACAGTTAAAACGACCTGTAACAGTCATCCAAAATGCTTCACAGAGCAGAGACAAAAACAAAAAGAACACATGTACAAGAAACAAGAAAACATGCATATCATCATACATATGCATGTAGCACATATACGAACACATGCGCATACGTGCACGGCTACAGTAGTCATAAACACCAGTGCAAAAAACAAAACTAGGCTGGATTAGAAGTCCCTGTGGATCCAAAGGCCAAGGTGAAAAGATGTGTTTTTAAAGCACACTTAAACCTCTCTATGGAACCCGCATGTCTAACATGTAATGGCAAGCTGTTCCAGAGTTTAGAGGCAGCCACAGAGAAGGCACGATGATCGCCCTTGGTCTTCAATTTTGATCGAGGTACATCAAGCAACAACTCACTGGATGACCGTAGATCTCTGGCTGGATTACGGACTTGTATAAATTCCGCCAGATATAGAGGAGCCAGACCAGGTCAAATTTTAAAAACAATTAATAGCAATTCAATCAATCCTAAAGCGGATGGGAAGCCAGTGGAGGGAGGCCAGAACAGGGGTGATGTCGTCACGTTTTTTTAGTGCCAGTCAAAAGGCGAGCAGCCGCGTTCTGCCCCAGCTGCAGGCGGCAGAGCGAGCTCTGGTCAAGACCAACATATAAAGAATTACAATAATCGAGCCTGCATGATATAAAGGCATGGATGAATCTTTCCAAGTCATTAAAGGATAAATAAGGCTTGACTTTTGATAAGATACGAATTTGGTGAATTAATATCCTTAATTTGGCCATGATCAAGCTTTGATTTATTTTATTACAAAAGTGCCTTCCAAAACTGTTGTTTACTAGGATTTGAAAGGTAGATTAGGGTTGCTCTGCTTTGAGTCACATTTTGAGTGAAAGATCCATTTTGGGTCTATGTGTAACATTTGCCAACAGAGGAATAACTACTTGAATTAAGCACTGTTCCTTAAACCAGATGAAGAGCCTCCCTACCAGTGCCTGTGTTTTCTATTGCAGATTAATCTTGGCTTGATGACTGTTCAGACTGGTGCTTTGAAGCCAGTATGTGGGAAAACCGTTCCCTTATCAACCGATTCTGACATCACCGCTCAAAGTCTTCTTCATCAGAGTGTGAAAAAAATGAGGGACTTCAACCAAGACTTGGATGAAGGAGCCTTCATCCTTCTGTATCCGGATGGAACTGAACATATCAATACCCCTGGGACACAAAGACCTTTTATTCTCAAAGAATATAAGGCAGAATTAGGCAAACCATATCAAAGAATCACAATGTTTATCTGCCCAAAGAAGGACTTTGAAAAAGGTAAGTTGTCATGTTTTGCTATAGCCCTTTACTTCTGTGGCTAGATGTTTCATCTTGGAGACATAAATAAATAAGTTTAAAGATAGCTCCCCATGGTGTTTTCTGCATTCATGTTAAAATTACTGTTAGCCCTTTTGGAGTTGTAGATGCATAAAAAACTTTAAGTGAACCCCCCCCCCCCCCCCCCCCCCCCATAGAGTCAGACCATGTGCCAAAACCTACTGTTTCTGGTGCAGTGTCTCAGAGCAGCTTTCTATTCATCACCTTCTTCTGGAGTTAACTTCTTTTTAAATGTCTGTCTTTGACTGACAACAATCGAACTTTAATTGTTTTGTTTTTTGCAGTTGGAGAAGTGTCAGACATTTCTGACTCTGACACAGAGATTGTGATAAAAAGTCCCCCCACAGAGTTTAACCTTTACATTGCTGGTGAGTGCAATGTGAAGCATATTTGGGTGTTTCTTTAATGAAAATGTTGTTTTTGTTTGCTATGTTAAGTATTGATTAACCTCCATTGGTTTTTTTATGCTTTACTACAGCCATTTGAACCTCTGCATGAAAGCAGTCCAATACAGATGAATACAGAGGATGTCGGTCCAAGTACCTCAGGATGTCCTGGAACGAGGAGAACCTTTTACAGGTTTGATTTGTCTAGAAGTCTAGAATATTAAATATTAACACTCTTGAATTCTGATAAGAAGACACACGGTATGTTTCATTAATATTGTATTTTGTGTACATATTTTCTTTTTACAGCAACTACACAGACCTGTATGCGCCTATCGTCATTGATGACGACGATGATGACGTAGATGAAGTTCTAACTGTCAAAGAAACAAATGAGGCATCTTCTAAAGAACCTGTGTGAGTCATGAGTGCATTATTAGAGTATTATCCATCATCCTGTCTCATTGTAGAATGGACACAGAGTACGACTAGTCATTAAACATCACTGTATTAAGAAGGGTGAAATGGCAATTTCAGTTACTGTGGTGAGAAAAACTGTACTTGGTCCAGTAGAGAGATGTCGTTCTGTAAGGAACTCCATTTGAATGTATTAAAAGTAGCCTATTGTTTTATTAACTGCCTAGAGAGTGTCCTAGGGAATCAAAGTCAAGTGTTAGGAGTACAATTTATGAATATTGAATGGAAGGAATGCTTGATCCATTTGTGTTCAGCTAATGAGCTAAAACATTATGCTTGGAGCATATTTTTTTACATACAAAGTAACTTCTCTACTTTTTGTTCTAGGCATACAAGTGCACCTGATATAATAGCAAATTTGGTGCTTCCCATTGACCACAAGAAAGTCAGCCAATTCAACGTGTGCAGATCTAATATATGGGATGGTGCTGTCAGAGGTTTTCAGCGTTACTCCGTGGCAAGTACTCCGAGGAAAGTGACATGTTTGTTAAGTTTAGTGATGATGATGGCTCCCCTGAAGAAGGCCTAGATACGGGCGGACCGAGGCGAGAATTCCTCACGCTTCTGATGAATGATCTGAAGCATCGTGCTATCTTTGATGGACCTTCAGAAAGCCGTTACCTGGTGTACAACTCTACAGGTATCTTTTTTTTCATGGCAGTTTATGTATTTTTTAACAAGTGTTAATATATTTTGATAACTACTCCTACTTTCTGTCAAATTTAAGTACTTAAAAATAATGTTTGATACTGTACATGGCCCCTTTAGTCTTTATAAACTTTCTGGCCATACATAGAATCTTTAAAAAAAAAGCCTGAATGGAAAATAAAGGGGTCATGTCACCTGCCTGAATCTAACAGAAAGTTGCTTTTAACAGATAAAGATGGCAATTAACTGTAATTGTTCTGTACTCTAATTGACAGCTGTCAGGGAAAATTAATATGTCCTGGCAGGAAAGATCATTGCTGTGTCTGTAGTACACGGGGGACCAGCACCACATTTCCTGTCAAAGGACCTTGTTAACCACATTGTAGGGAATCCCAGTTTCAGCGCCATTGTGGGAGATATTACAGATGAGGAGATAGGGAGAGTTCTGCATCAGGTATGAAGTGACCTTGATTCAAGGAGTGAGTTTACTAAGAGAACAAATTATTTAATTCAGAGTAAGGTCATAGTGAAATGAACAGACCAGAAGTTTCACATCTCCACTTCTATCAGTAAGACAACATTTAAGTAAAAAATAATTTGATCCATGTTTTGTTTGAGTGGTTTACCATTTGACTGACCATTGCAAGATTCTTAACCTATCAGGGATGGGTTTTGCCACATCTTACAAAATCTTTTTAACAGGTCCAGGAAGCAGAATCAGTGGAATCTCTGCAAAATTTAATTTTGCAAAACAGCTCCATGTTCCAGACTGCTGGATGCTTCCAACATGTGAAGACTTCTGAGGACAAGCAAACTCTTAATGGTATATTCTACACAGAAACCAGAGTGTTATTCAAAGTTATTCTAAAGACTCATTCTCTGCCTCCACTCATCAAACATATTGTCATGTTTAACATCCACATCCTTTACAGTCCCATGATTTATCACTTGAATGCTTTAAAAGTGGCTAAAGATAAGATTGTGTGACATTCACAAATGGTTAAGTGGGTTTAGTGAGTGATTGGGTTGAGTGTTCAGTTTGAGTTTTCAGTCCCAGGAAGACTGGTAATTTAGAGACTGGTATAGTTACCATGGTAACTGAAACCATCTGCTCTATGATCATTGTTCCTAATAGTTTCATAGAAGGACTTGCAAGTCTACACTTTGACTGCACTCCAGCAGCATCCGTGTGTATTGGCCCCACTCTTGTGCCACTCTCAGAAGAACCTGACAGCTGCAGACATGGAAAGCATGTTTAGACCACACCTCAGTCCAGCAGGAAGTAGTAGTCAGCAGAAAGAAGGCAAAGCCCTTGGATTTTGGGAAGATTTTCTTCTTGACTGTGAAGGTTTGTTATGGCTTCTTTATATGGTGTTTGTAAAAAGTGAAAACCTTTCGTTTTCACAGTGTTCACTTAATTTATTTGTTAGATAATAAAGACACTAAAACAATGTTGACTTTTCCCTTTCAGAAAAAGCGACTGCTGAGGATGTACGGATGTTATCTACAGGGCTCGCATCACTTCCACCTGCTGGAATAACACCACAACCATGCATCGAGTTCTTAACAAATTCGCCATTCCCTATGGCAAACACCTGTGCAAATACGCTAAAGCTCCCTCTCCTTGAGATCTACAGTGTCTTGAAGACAAACATAGAGTTTGGCTTACAGAATTCTCCAGGCTTTGGGTGTATTTAATGTTGTGTCAAGTCTGGATTCTTGTCCAGTCTTAAAAATGCAGTTAATAAAGCATAAAAGAGTGCATGCTCAGTTCAGTTCATGTATTTTAATGGTTATTATTGCTGTTCATTACTTGGTTGAATGAAAAATAAACAACTAAGCCACATTTGAGAATGTTTTCCTTTAACACCTGGCCTTTAAGAGTGAGCTGCAGTAGACCATATTTATAGGCCAGCTATTTCTTTCAAGGTGACATATAGTTCTGATGCTGACTCCCAATTATGTGGCTGCTGTAATGCTAAAACAGACTGCTCAATAGTCTGTTGAAGATAATCCTGGATGTCTGGATCGCTGCATAAATGAAGAGTTTGCCTTTGAGCCCTAGGAATACAATTCAAAGTTAGGTTACTTATTTTACATGAGGAAAAGATTATGACTATTGAATAACTACAAGTAGGCTACTACAAAAAGCATAAATGTTGCTGCTGCCAATATCAGTAAAATAAATGTGTGCATGACTGCAGCACCTGTCAACCAGTCTACCTGACATCTCACAGAAACACAAGGAGCGTGCTCGCTCTCGAACAGAAAATTATTAACACATAACACAAAGATATAATACATGAGGTATATTAATTTCAGTATGACCGTACTCGGACTTTAAAAATGTGTTCTGCTAAAAAGTGATTTCAGTCCATGGGCACAACCTCTCAAAGATATATCGTCCAGTTTTATTTGGACAGCTGTTTTTATCAGGATCATAATATGCAAAAATAACTTAAATTTCGTGTTACCTAATTCAATCAAATTTGCAGTTTATAGCGTGATCAGTCAGTACATTGACGTGATTACATATTCTAATATACTTGTTTATATTTATACGGGACAGATTAGAGCCAACCCAGCCCGTTTTACCTGCTGAAATACCTTTTTATTTGACTGAAATCACTTTTTGGCAGATGAACACTTCTTGCTGCAACACAATTACACTTATATGCGGCCGGAGCCGTTACAGTGGGTTATTAGGGCCCGAGCGCCGACAACGTCGGGTTGTGAAGTCCTATTGAAATGCTGTCGTTTATTATTTTTCCCATATCACAGCCTTTTTGGGGGCCTTAGCAAAATAATTAGCCCAAATTTGGTGTGCTAATAGAAAACGGCGAAAATTCAATGATTTTAAAGGTTTCGTAGTTGGCCACAAAAAATTGGCTCGCTAGCGCCACCTAACGCAAAGAAGGATGGCCAGCTCACACCGTAACTCCAATTGACTTGAAATTTTGCACAGTCACGCAGATCCGTGTGCTCTATAAAAAATTACATTATGGCACCAAAGTCAAACACCAAATTTGATATTTTAAAGGTTTCATAGTTGGCCACAAAAAAGTGGCTCTCTAGCGCCACCTAACGTCTTTTAGGTCACGCCCTCCCATCGTAACTCCAATTGACACAAAATTTGGTACACATGTGCAGGCAAGTGTGCTCTACAAAAAAGCCTCTTGGAATACCAAAGTCCGCCTACCAAAGAAGGATGGCCAGCTCACACCGTAACACCAATTGACTTGAAATTTTGCACAGACACGCAGATCCGTGTGCTCTATAAAAAATTACATTATGGCACCAAAGTCCGCCTACCGAAATTTTCCGCCATTTTGAATTTTGTGAAAAACACGTTTTTGCTCATTTCTCCTGATGTGGATCCGATTCTCACTAAAATTGCTGTGGATCATCATTAGACCAAGCTGATCAAGTGCTATCAAAGGCTTTGAAAAATATCGTTGCGTTTAGAAGTTATAAGCCAATGAACATCGGAGGGGCGGGGCTCTAGAAATCAATACACATAACTCCATAATCTCTAACCCAATCATCACGAAACTTGCAGGACATGTTGACATATCTCCCTGAAACATATCCTGAAAGTTTTATTAAAATTGACCACTCGGGGGCGCTACAGTATATCAGCAATTTTAGGCCATTTTTGCCCATTTTAGCTTATTGTAGGGTTTCTATTTTACCGAACTCCTCCTACACCGTTGATCCGATTCATGCCAAACTCGCTGAGACTGTTCTAGAGGCCTCAACGATGCAAAATCATTGAAAGGTCTTACATAAGTCCAAGGGCGTGGCCAGGACGGCGTCCTGAACATGGACGAATTTCATGCTTCGACCACAAAAATCTAAACTGTTATAATTTCAATGTACATTGTCTGATATGATCAAAACTTCACATGTTTGTCAAGAGTCCAACCCTGAACACATCTGCACTGTAAGATTGACTGATATTCAGAGCGCCACCTACTGGCGATAGAAAGTGTTAAATTTTATACTTCAGCAAACTCTTCCTAGCAGCTTTATCGGATTAACCTCAAACTTGGTCATCATGTACTCAAGACTTCAATGATGAAAAATCATCAAAAGGTCTTACATAACTCAAAGGAAGTGGCCAGGGCATGGTGTTTTGTCCAGCGTAGAGGAAGTTGTTGTAACTTCAAGACACACTGTCCAATCTTCTTGAAACTTGCAGGATATGTTGACATCTCCCCCCGGCACATATCTTGAAAGTTATATCAAAATTGACCACTCGGGGGCGCTACAGTTTATCAGCCATTTTAGGCTATTTTTCTCATTTTTCCAATTGTGGACTTTGTATTTCAACGAACTTCTCCTACACCGTTGATCCCATTCCTGCCAAACTCGCTGAGACTGTTCTACAGGCCTCAACGATGCAAAATCATCGAAAGGTCTTACATAAGTCAAAGGTCGTGGCCAGGGCGTTGTGTTTTGTCCAGTGTCGAGGAAGTTGTTGTAACTTCAAGATATAATATCCAATCTGCTCAAAACTTGACGTGTTTGATAAGAGGTTCACCTTGAACACGTATGCACTTCAATATTGACCTGAGGTCAGAGCGCCACCTGATGGTTCCTGTAAATATCATGTTTTTACACTTTTACGGCTACTTTTAAAAGATTGAACACCTTTAACTTTGACGTACCTGCATGAAACCTTGTAGGTACATAGAACATGTAGAGATGTACAAAAAAGCCTCTTGGACCCATGCCCTTAACCCCACAGGAAGTCAGCCATTTTGCATTTTATGTGCAATTTTAAGCGATTTTTCGCCTTTTTCATGCAGTATATTTTAACGAACTCCTCCTACAGGGTTGTTCCATTTTCCTGCCAAACTCGCTGAGACTGTTCTAGAGGCTTCAACGATGCAAAATCATCGAAAGGTCTTACATAATTCAAAGGGCGTGGCCAGGACGACGCCACAAACATGGACGAATTTCATGCTTCACAACACTCTAAACTGTTATAACTTCAGTGTCCACTGTCCGATCTTTTGCAAACTTCTCACGTTTGATGAGAGTTCCACCCTGAACATGTCTGCACTGCAATATTGACTCACAATCACAGTGCCACCTATTGGCGACATGAAATGTCAGGTTTTTACACTCGTATACGATCACAGTGTTGTGGAACTTTGTACCCCAGTCGAGCACGACGACTTCAATCATCTGACACAGTGATGGACGGGACGATTCAGGCAAGGGACGACCGGCGGCGTGGCGGTGGCCGGGGACGACCCGAGCTGTGGCGGTGGCCGGGGACGACCCGCGCCGTGGCAGTGGCCGGGGACGACAGGCGCCAGCGGTGGTCAGGCCAGGCGGTCCGACACGTCAGGCGGTCGTAGCACTAACCGAGTTACGTGCCATGCGAGGGCCCGTTCATCACTGCTCGCAGTTTTAATTTACCTTCCTTTTCTGATAATGGACCACCATGCCTCGATACGTTGATCCATAACTGTGGCTTGACGAGCCTGAGTAGTAGTCTGTGTGGTTGTGTCTGAGGGTACACTGTATTGCAGCCATGGTGCCATTTTCGGTTCCATGGTCTGTCCTCAGTCTCATTGGGACCACACCAACACTTTTGACACAATTTATAGTTATGGGCGATGACCGATGGGTTGTTGTTAGTAGCCCCACAAACAAGCCACATGATCCTTCTTGAAAACCCGTCTATACATCCTCTGAGGGCCAAGCCAAAGGGTTTCAGCTTATCATATCCATCTACATGCCAGATGTAGTTTGGACCCATGGAGTGATATGTTCACCTCACAAACCTCCAGCGTGTTCTTGCATCCGTTCCTTGTGGATTAAGTTGCTTCAGCAATCTCATCACCGTGTGTCGTTTAACATGTACGTTGTGTTTTTGCTGGAGTACTTGCCACATAGTACGATAGCCGAATAGTTGCCCTGGTCCACGCAGCTCTGTAAGGATAGCACGTTTCACCTCATCCGGTTGTGAGTAGTTTTTCCTTCTGTACAACCCTGCTTCTCTCAAACGTGACTTCAGAGTGCGTATACTCATCGTGATGTTGTGATTGGTTGACAACATATCAACTATCACGTTGTATGTATGCCCTGCATCAAAATAGTTCTTAATAATAGCGAAAGTATCTTCGGAAGTACTCATGTTTTCAAAATAGGCGCTTTTCCGTGTTTCTTCTTCTTATTCTTCCTGTTAAAAGACAGTCTGTCCAATCAGGAGTCTGTCCTCTGCTCTGCTCGGCCCTACCTTTTCCGGTAGAAGTTAAGTTTTTGATTTGTTAAAGTGTTTTCATTTTCCTATTTGCCGTTGTGCTTTATGATTTGTTGAAATGTTTTCCTATTTGTTGTTTTGCTTTATGATTTGTTGAAGTGTTTTCCTATTTGTTGTTTTGCTTTATGATTTGTTCAAGTGTTTTCCTATTTGTTGTTTTGCTTCATGATTTGTTGAAATGTTTTCCTATTTGTTGTTTTGCTTTATGATTTGTTGACATTTTTTCCTATTTGTCGTTGTGTTTTATGATTTGTTGAAATGTTTTCCAATTTGCCGTTTTTTTTTCTTATTTGCCGTTGTGTTTTATGATTTGCTGTTGCGTTTCTCTATTTGCTGTAGTGATTTGCACCTCAGGGCCACCGTAGTTGGTTGATGTGGCAGTGTCATCAATGCAAGAAGGTTTTAAAACATTAGGTGATGTAGGGGAAAAGTTTGGTGTTATGGCGAACAGGTGAACAACTTGCAAAGGAGTGCCAAGCACTCAGCCACACCCTGAGCTACGGCGGGCAGTAAGACGTGGATGGGGGAGAACTAGCCCAAGAGATGCAGAATTTCCCAAATTGGCCAAAACCACCTGAGATCTTCTGGATTTTTTACATGAGAAGAAATTGGAAGACGTTTTTCCAAATCTGTGGGTGGCCCTCAGAATTGCTGCAACCCTTACAGTGACAGTGGCTTCTGCAGAGAGAAGCTTTTCCAGACTGAAATTAATTAAAACTTACTTGAGGTCATCAATGAGCCAAGACCGTCTCAATGACCTTGCACTAATGAGCATAAACACAGAGCTTTCGAGTGAAATATCATATGATGACATCATCGACGACTTTGCCTCAAGGAAAGCTAGGTGAGTCCAATTTTAATGTTAAACAATGTGTGTTTAACTGTGTAAAGAGCATAAGTAAGAGCTAAGACACTGAGCTGTTTAGCTTTTACGAGTTTGTACAGGAGGAAAAGCCAACTTGCTTTTAAAGCATACTTTTCATTTATTATTTTTCATTTATTTAAAATTTTCATTTATTTAATCATACTAGCTCTTTCATCCATACCTGCAGTACAAAAAAACACTTTTATTTGCACTTTTTTTTTTTAGTTCATCCATTGATTTAGACATTTTGGTTTATTCATACCTGCAGTACAAAGAGCACTTTTGTTTACACTTTTTGTGGAGTTGATTTAATCATATTTGCTTGTTTGAGAATACAGTGTAAATAATTGTCAGTGTAATTAATCGTTTGCACAGTTTGTGTGCCATTACATGTTATATATTTTTTAACTAGTAAAAATGTTCTGAAACTATTCTGGTGCCTGTTGTCCGTGTATGAAATATAAATATAGTGGATAATTCTAGTGCAGTCTCTTCCCCCGCCAATAATGGGGGGGGGGGGGGGGGGGGGCACCTGCATCAATCTCGCCTAGGGCAGCCAATGGGCTAGAACCGGCCCTGCGTCCATGATTCTGTTCTTTGTACCATGACCCAGAAGACACCCACTTCTCTTGAGGTGGAAATGGTAGCTTGTCCACAATTGGTCCAATTCCCAGAGAAGTGTCCAGATATGACAGACCAGTGAGATAACCATCCTCTTTAGACCCTTGAAGTTCCAGAAGCAAGTCTCCAAGCTCACGTGGTTTGATGTGGTCCTTGGCTGAAATCCTTGGAAAACTGTCAAGCCGCTTAAACAAAGACATTTCAATTATTTCCGGGGCAGCATAGCACTCACAAAGTCTCTCCCATGCTGTACGTAGAGCCAGACCAGGATTGTTAACATGAACTGAGCGTATGCCTTTCAGCTGTTCGCCAGATTCCTTTCCCAGCCATTTTGTCATGAGATCTAATTCATGGATTGCAGTGAGTTGAACTTCATCAGCTGCATTGGTGAATGAGGAGTACCACGCACGATAATTCTCAGGCTTATCATCAAATTGGTACAGTCCTGAAGTGACGAGATCTCTCCACGCCAAATACTGTGCCAAAGGTTCCACCGGAGGTGGTGTGCAAGATGGGGAAACACACCGGGGTGTATATAATAATAATAATAATAATAATAATAATAATAATAATAAAACATTTTATCTGTATAGCGCTTTTCAAAGGTACTCAAAGACACTTTACATACAGAAATATAATAAAAAATCAATACATTTAAAACAAGTACATTTAAAAACAGGCAGGCTATAAGTGAGTGCATTAAAAACAAGCAGGCTATTTTTAAGAAATAAGTTATGCTAAAAAGATGTAATGTGAAGTTATAAAATGGTTAAAAAGTAGGCATATTTACATTTACATTTACATTTAGGTCATTTAGCAGACGCTTTTGTCCAAAGCGACTTACAATAAGTACATTTGTCAAAAGAAGGAAACAAGGAAACCACAACGAATCATTGCCGATAAAGTAAGAGCTAAAAGTAGAACAAGTGTTAGGTCCTCATCTGAGTAAACTAGTAGTTCAAGAGCAACAGTGCTACGATCAGAGTGCTATAGATAAGGGTGTTTTTTTTTGTTGTTTTTTTTTTGGGGCGGGGGGGAGGTCATGCTAGTCGAGGTGAAATCTGAACAGGTGAGTCTTGAGCCTTTTTCGGAAAAAATGGCAAATGACTCAGCTGTCCTGACATTAGTCGGGAGTTCGTTCCACCACTGAGGCGCCAGAACAGAGAAGAGTCTGGACTTTGCTGAGCGACATTTGTTTGATTTCAGCGATGGTGGTACCAGCCGGCCAGCTGAAGTAGAGGAGCGAAGTGCTCGCTTCGGGGCATGAGGTTTGACCAGTGTTTGAAGGTAGATGGGTGCCGTTCCATTGATGGCCCTGAAGGCCAGTGTCATGGTCTTAAATTGGATGCGTGCTGCAACAGGGAGCCAGTGGAGGTCACGGAGGAGGGGGGTCACATGGGAGAATTTGGGTAGATTGAAGATAAGACGTGCTGCAGTGTTCTGGATACGCTGCAATGGTTTAATCGCAGAGGCCGGGAGTCCGGCCAGGAGAGAGTTGCAGTAGTCAAGGCGGGAGATGACCAGTGCTTGGACCAAGAGTTGCGTTGCGTCCTTTGTGAGGAGGGTCCGAATCCTGCGGATGTTGTAGAGGGCAAATCTGCAGGATCGGGCCACAGCAGTGATGTTGGGGGTGCAGGATAGTTGGTCATCGAGGATTACACCCAGGTTCCTCGCAGTTGACGACGGCAATACTGTGATGCCCTCGACAGTGACCGACAGGTCCTTGCGAGGGCAGTCTTTCCCTGGGATGAAGAGGAGTTCGGTTTTATTCAGGTTAAGCTTGAGGTGATGTGCAGTTGTCCAGACAGAGATGTCAGCCAGACAGTCCGAGATGCGAGTTGCAATGTGGGTGTCAGAGGACGGGGGAAAAGAGAGGAACAGCTGGGTGTTATCTGCGTAGCAATGGTAGGAGAATCCATGCGATGTGATAACAGAACCTAGTGATCTGGTGTATAGTGAGAACAGAAGCGGTCCTAATACTGAGCCTTGAGGGACACCCGTGTCCAGAGAACAGGGTTTGGACATAGAGCCAGGGCCGGAGTGGGACTCATTTTCAGCCCTGGAGTTTCATACCTCAGACCGGCCCACTTTAGATCACGACCTATTATATTAAAATAATGTAATTATAACTTTACATGTTAAGCATACAATAGCGCACTGTTCTCTAAAGCCTTGTAATTCCGTGTATTTTCACACAGCCTTGTGGGCACAAGTGCCCATAGTTCGGCCGTGTTCAGCTGTCTGTTTCCCGGCTGGTTTGCGTGCGGCGCGTCTTGGCGTTTCGCGTTCGACGGAGAGTCCGCCTGTGTGGACTCTTGTGGACCTGGGCGGGCCGGTGTTTGACCGATGTCCGCGGGCTTTTCAGCCAGCTCTGAGGGTGATAGTCCCGACAGTTCGGCTGGGTTCTTGTGTCTATTTACCTGCGGGAATCCCCGCAACGCGTCCGAGTGTTTTACGTGTGTACGGACGGAGCAGAAGTCCGGCTTCGCTGTGCGTAATTGTGGCGTGGCGCGGACCTGGACCGGCCGGTGCTTAAGTGAGCTGCACGGGCTTTTCACACAGCCTTGGGGGCACAAGTGCCCATAGTTCGGCCGTGTTCAGCTGTCTGATTCCCGGCTGGTTTGCGTGCGGCGCGTCTTGGCGTTTCGCGTTCGACGGAGAGTCCGCCTGTGTGGACTCTTGTGGACCTGGGCGGGCCTGTGTTTTAGTGAGGACCGCGGGATTTTCACCATGGTCTGGGGGCATCAGGGCCGAGAGTTCGGCTGGGTTCTTGTGTCTATTTACCTGCGGGAATCCCCGCGACGCATACACGTGATACCCACTCCACTCAGTGCCATGACTGAACACCGGCACAAAAATAAATAAAAATAATAATTGAACACCGGCCCTCGCGGCCCAAAAGTCAGACCGGCCCACCGGGAATTGTCCCGGTCCTCCCGATTAGCCACTCCGGGCCTGCATAGAGCCATTCCATGTGACCTGAAAGGTGCGATTTGTCAGGTATGATGTAAACCAGGCGAGAGCAGAGTCAGTTATGCCAAGTTCAGCCAGAGTGGAGAGGAGGATTTGGTGATTGACTGTGTCGAACGCAGCAGATAGGTCGAGGAGAACGAGAACGGAGGAGTGGGACGAGGCTCTGGCGTCTCGCAGGGACTCGGTCACTGTGAGGAGGGCCGTCTCAGTGGAGTGAGCAGTCCTGAATCCTGATTGATTAGGGTCTAGGAGGTTGTTCAGCGAGAGATAGGATGACAGTTGGTTAGGGTTATTTAAAAACAAATTGTGATGCAATACAAATTAAAACTGCGAGCAGTGATAACGGGCCCTTGCATGGCACGTAACTCGGTTAGTGCTACGACCGCCTGACGTGACGGACCGCCTGGCCTGGCCACCGCCACGGTGCGGGTCGTCTCGGCCACCGCCACGGCTGGCGCCTGTAGTCCCTGGCCACCGCCACGGTCGTCCCCGCCATGGTCGTCCCCGCCACGGTCGTCCCCTGCCACCGCCGCGGCGCGGGTTGTCCCCGGCTACCGCCACGGTGCCGGTCGTCGCTTGCCTGAATCGTCCTGTCCATCACTGTGTCAGATGATTGAAGTCATCACGCTCGACTGGGGTGCAAAGTTCCACGACACTGGGACCTTATACGGGTGTAAAAACATGACATTTTATGTCGCCACTAGGTGGCGCTCTGATTGTGAGAAGTTTGAACATGATCTGACAATGTACATTGAAGTTATAACAGTTTAGAGTATTGTGGCGAAGCATGAAATTCGTCCATGTTCAGGGCGCCGTAATTGCGTTCCCGTAGGACTTATGTAAGAGGCCTCTAGAACAATCTCAGCGAGTTTGGCATGAATCGGATAAACGGTGTAGGAGGAGTTCGTTAAAATACAAACCCAACAATTGAAAAAATGGGAAAAAATGGCCCAAAATGGCTGATTTACTGTAGCGCCCCCGAGTGGTCAATTTTAATAAAACTTTTAGGATATGTTCCAGGGAGATATGTCAACATATCCTGAAAGTTTCGTGATGATTGGGTTAAATATTGTGGAGTTATGTGTATTGATTTCTAGAGCCCCGCCCCTCTGATGTTCATAGGCTAATAACTTCTGAATGCAACAACGTTTTTCAACGCTTTTGATGGCACTTGATCAGCTTGTTCTAATGATGAGGCACAGCAAATGTGGTGAGAATCGGATTCACGGTTCAGGAGAAATTAGCAAAAACGTGTTTTTCACAAAATTCAAAATGGCGGAAAATTTCGGTAGGCGGACTTTGGTGCCATAATGTAATTTTTTATAGAGCACACGGATCTGCGTGTCTGTGCAAAATTTCAAGTCAATTGGTGTTACGGTGTGAGCTGGCCATCCTTCTTTGGTAGGCGGACTTTGGTACTCCAAGAGGCTTTTTTGTAGAGCACACTTGCCTGCACATGTGTACCAAATTTTGTGTCAATTGGAGTTACGCTGGGAGGGCGTGACCTAAAAGACGTTAGGTGGCGCTAGAGAGCCACTTTTTTGTGGCCAACTATGAAACCTTTAAAATATCAAACACCCGCACGGCAATTTTTTTTGCCTAATTATTATGATAAGGCCCCCAAAAAGGCCGTCGAACTTGCGAAATAAGAAAAAGAATAATAATAAAAAAAAAAAAATCTGTTCAGTTTCAATAGCACGTTGTCGGCGCTCGGGCCCTAATTAAATGAAATAGTGGATTATTGGGGGTTGAAGGCAATTCTGAAGAGGTGGGTTTGATGAGTGATTTGAAGGTGGGCTGGTCGGTGCAGGCTCGGATGTGTGCGGGTAGTGAGTTCCAGAGGGAGGGGGCAGCAATTGAGGGCAGCAATTGAAAAGGCTCTGTTGCCCCAGGTACGGTGCTTGGTCCTGACAGGTGGGGAGAGGAGGTTTGTGTCGGAGGAGCGAAGGTTACGGGGGGGAGAGTGATGGTGGAGCAGGTCGGTGAGTTAGGAAGGGGCCTGGTTGTGGAGGGCTTTGTGGGTGTGGAGGAGTACTTTGAATTCGATGCGTTGGGGAACAGGGAGCCAGTGGAGATTTTGCAGAACAGGGGTGATGTGGTCACGGGAGCGGGTGTGGGTGAGGAGGCGACAGCAGAGTTTTGGATGTATTGCAGTTTGTTAAGGATTTTGGCAGGTGAACCGTAGAGGATGCTATTGCAGTAGTCTATTCTGGATGAATGCATGAATCAAAGTTTCGGCAGCAGAGAAGGTGAGCGATGGGCGGAGACGGGCAATGTTCTTGAGGTGAAAAAAGGCAGTCCTGGTGGTGTGATTGATGTGTTGTTGAAATGTTAGGTTGCTGTCGAAAATGACTCCAAGGTTGTGCAGGTGTAGGGACGGGGACAGAGTGGAGTTGTCGACGGAGAGAGTGAAGTTGTTTTTGATGAGGGATTTGGGGCCGATGATTATCATGTCTGTTTTGTCACAGTCGAGTTGAAGGTAGTTGCTTTGCATCCAGGTTTTTAATTCAGTGAGGCAGGTGGTCAGAGTGGAGCAGGTGGCTGTGGTGATGGATTTGGTGGAGATGTAGATCTAGACGTCGTCAGCGTAGCGGTGGAAGTGGAGACCATGTTTGCGAATAATGTTGCCGAGGGGGAGGATGTAGAGGATGAAGTATATGGCTGAGCATTGTGCATTCATAGTGGGACTTCTGGTGTCAGGCTTTGTGTCCACTTTAGTTGGTATTAGTTGGTAGTTGGTTGTATATGTGTATTATGTATATATATATAATATATATATATATTATGAATTTGTGTGTATGTGGTCATCCTTTTCAAACTTGTTTCAAGCTTATGGTTGTTGAATGTCTTTCACTGATGGATGCCATGTTACAAAGCTGTCGTGTGATTCTGGGTGGAATCGGGTTGCATCGGGTGAGAGTGGGGGAAGAGAATGGTTCTGAAGTTCAATTTGAGAACGAATGTAGTCACTGGTGCGTTCCATTCTAACCTCTGATTCAGTGGTGGATCTAGAAAATTCTACATGGGGTGGCAAAGCGGTGGCAAGAGGTCTTGGTAGGGTGGCATGGGAGGACGGTACGCAAGAATCCCCAAATATAAATGGATTTAACAAAACAAACACAAAAATACTTATAGTATAGTAATAGTAAATCTTTTTAATCTCTAACCCTATAACATATGCTACAGAAAATAGCCAATAACTGAAAACATGTTATTTTACTGAGTGACATGATATGTGATCCTACTGTACTGCAATTTATATGAAAGGAGAATAAAAACATACCTTGTGGTCCAGGGGGAATTGCTGTAGGCCTAGGACCTTCCCCGTCATCTTCATCTGCCTGGTGGTCCCTCCCTGCCTCTGTCCCACTTTCTGAATCTACAGCAGCCTCCTCTTCATCTCTCACATTCTCTTCTCCTTCACTTATTTCTTCATCTCCTTCTGTGGCCATCTCCTGCTCTGACCCTCCTGGTCTCTCCAGTTCTCTACCTTCTCCTTCATTTTTCTAAAAAACCTGTCAATATCCCCACTTTTGCTTTCCTTTTCATCGTTCTGCTCTCTCCAGCTACTCTTGCCTGCAATAGTCAAGATGGGAAAAGCTCTGGTTATCCTGATATTATGTTACACTGTAGGGCCATGTAGCTAATAAGTATAAAAATATAAAATCAGAAAAGATTTATCACACGCACACAACAGTTATGTTTGGACTGATTAATGCTATGTATTCGTTATTTTCCCAGTTTTACTGTGCAGCGTCATTGCTGTGATATGTGACAGTCAGTGGTTTTATAGTAGGCTACTGATTACCTAATCAAATCAAAATGATCGATCTCCTCGCTAGAACTGTGTAGTGCCTTGTAACGTAATGCCCACGAAACGGCGACGCTCTGTAAACGTTATGGATTGAAACATGACAGGTTTTAATATTTTATATGAAGCTGTTTTTGTCTTTACTAAAACCAAAACTAATCAAAGGGCAACATGACGACTTAACATAGTTAACAAGTTAAACCGTAGCCACTGAAGACAGAGTCCGAGTAAGTTTGACCATTTACTGTCACACTTCTCCATACAGGCTGTGAGCACGGTGAAAACTGTCAATAAACAGATACAAATAGAATACAAAATCAGTGCAGTGTTCTTAAATACACATTAAACTGTACTGTAAATATAATTCATGCACAATTGCAGCAATAGCCAACCTAGCTGGTAGCATCGTTTTAAATAGCTTGTAAATAGATTTTTATAAGTCAAGTTCTTCAACAGCATTTTACACAACAGTGGTCACATATATAACTGCAACAGGATTACCATTAAATGCATAAACTTACGGCATTGCCTCTACGATGCTTCATTGAGGGATCATGGCTTAGCTGTTAGCATGTCTGCATCGTCACAGGGCTAACCAGGAAGTGGCCGCGCAAAAACGGCCAAACCTGAAGTAGTCCAAAACCGGAAATTGACAAACCGGAAGTGACGTCATCATGTGACCCGACAACAATTTCTAAAAGTGTTAATAATTAACCCACTATCATTGTAACAGAAATAAACAGATAATTTATCATTGAAAAATAACAAAGTTAAAAAAATGCCTAAAAGGCAGCACAAACACTATTACTGCTTTGTACATGTTGTGGAAGTCCCGGACACACTAAACTAAACGGCGTTCTGTCTGAGTTCATCCTTTACCTGGAGGGAATGTTCCCATTCATTGTCTATGTAAGAAGCCGTGCACTCGAGATGGGGCGCCGCCTCCCGCAAGCTCTCGAAAATCTATCAAACTGACCGTTGTCGATCTAAATTAAAGACAGATTCAGCAACTGCATAGCTTATTTCTCACCTAAAATGTCTTCAGAAACACATTTCAGTGAACTATTTTCGTAAAATAAGAGGGAGGTGGGAGGCTGCGAGGGGAGAACGATATGAGCTTGGGGGGGGGTTAAGGAGCACAGAGGGGAGGGATGTGTGTGTGTGGGGGGATACTTTTTTCAAACCTTTCAAATCATAGACCAGGGGTGCAGTCGAATAGTCAAAAAATGAGGTCCTACCTCCTATTCCTTGACCTCTGGGGAAAACGTCACGGGGTTAAGGAAAGGCAATAGGAGAACTCAAAAGGATTTAGGAAAAGACGACCGCGGTGCTCAGAGAATCCGACCGGACTTTCACTAAGCTACGTCATTATAATGCTGTTGAAGATTGACAGCTGATGATTGGCAACAGCGACTGACGTGCGTCTGCGCTGGAGAAACTACAATAATGGACTACAAAAAGCGCATCGTCCACTTCTCCACATGTTGGTTTTATAAACAGCTGGTTCACTGACCGGCTTCAGCTCCAGCAGCTCCTCCTTCCTGTTCGACCGTTTGCTGTATTTACATTTCATTTGTGGTTTTAGTTTCGTTTTTGTCAAGTTTGTAACATGATTGAAATAAATAAAATTATAATTAAATTATTATCACTGTCCACACATTTATCAACACAATTCCAATTACTATATGTCTGCATGAAAGTCATTGTTAAATATGCAAATGCACATATGTTTGTAATCATGAACGGCCGAAGTGTGCAGCACTTTAAATGTTGCTCTCGCAAAGAATTGTGGGTCGGCGTAATCTCCTTTCCTTTCGCATAGGAAGGTCCGTTGCATCCTATGCTAAAGGAGGTCTGAAAGGAAGCATTGGTGCTTCTTTCCTTTGCATTTAGAGAATCCGAACGGCTCTTATCATGGCGGCCACTTGTTTACTTCCGGGTCACTTCTTCAGTTAGGAACCTCCCTAAGCAAAATAGACTTTTTAGACTGCACCCCAGGTCTTTAATCACTCTTCACACATTACAGCAACAATTCCTCACAAAGCAATAAAACTACGGGTTTTACAAGAGTTTCGTTAGATACGCATGGCATTAAATGCTGATCGAGTTTACATATAATATGAAACATATGTGGTGAGATGAAGGCTGTGGGTGAGTTGTACCAACAATGCCACCTGGGGAGTTTTCGCTCTGCCACACCAGGCCACAGCCACCACGGAGGACGAGCAGAACCGGAAAGGAAGAGAGAGAGGCCGCAGGTGTGACCAGACCAGTATAAGAAAAGTATGCCCATCAATCAGTGCGCCAGCCCACACCTGATGGGCGCCAGCTCACACCTGATGTGGATGGAGCAAGGAGGGGGAAGGGATGGGAAGGAAAAGACTATCCTAGACTATCCTACACATAGTTTGATTTTATAACTGACTTTATGTCCGAGCGATCAGAACGGCAACTTACCCACAGCGTAACATCATTCACTTCTGAGCGCTAAACAAAATGCCCAGCACTAACTGTAACCCAATCTTCCACTGTGGACTATCAAAATAAAATACACAATAAAACGATTACAGTCCGAAGTTTGACAGGAATTTAACAATGAAAACAAAGTCATTATCACTCCCTCCAGGACATAAACGACACCATGGTTCTGAATACTGATGGATTTATTGGTCATTGTGGTCATCTTAATTGCCGTCATCACAATCCACCGTCGAACTACAGTTTGACAATGTAAAACATAAACGCATTAACATACACAGTACAAAGTAAATACAACGTATTCGGGAAATACAAACGTTACACATACCTCGCTGGCTGCACATAACCAAGAGGGAATGAGAAAAACACCCGGTTCAAAATAAAAATGAAAAACATTTCCTTCTTTAACTCCACGCAGGGAGTAACGTCTTTGTCAAAAACAGACGAAGAGAAAAAACACCCTGGCCGAGTGCAACGCAAAAACGAACTTTAGTTCCCAATTAACTCAATATTCATAAAAATAGATTAAATAAATATATATATAAACAAAACATATCATTAATGACATAAATAATATTCATGGCAGTTAAAGTCATTATTTACACTGTTACACCAGCAAAGAAGGCAACATCCCAAGCTGAGTGCTGAGCTGCCCCAAGTCCAGGTCCTCACCACCATAGACCTCTGCTACCACCTCAGGGATGCCGACGTCGTCGAGAGAGGAAGCTGGAGGAGAATCACTGAATGCGGAGAGGACCAGCTTCGCAATGGTACTGAGAAGAATCAGAGTGGGCTGCTCAAATCGACGGGCCAACTCAGCATTTGTGGCGGAACGTGGGGGAAGGGGGAAGTTGTCCAACAACGCCACCTGGGGAATTGCGCCCCAGGAAATACACTCAAACCCTGTACTGGGGCTACTACAGTAGGTCACACAGATTCGTTACACCAATTTATAGAGAGGACAAGAGACGGACTTCCAAAAATACAATTGTTTTTATTTAACAATAATTTACTAGGGTAAAAATGAGCACATATGTCTTTTACAACCTGAGTGTCGGCTATATCGCAGTAAACAAACTAAACAAAACAGGAACAGGATTATCGTTAGTGGGGCGGGCAGACTAAAGCAAATCAAACCACAAAAAGAAATACTACAAACCAAATCACCACGTGCCACAGCAAAACAAATTAAGGGATGTGAGATGGGACCACCACCAGGGAAGTCTGCCGCCCACTGCACCAACTCCTGTCCTGAAAAGAAAAGAAAACAAAATTATGCGGAGGGACACTCAAAGGTTCGACTGTACAGGCAGCAAAGATTAAAACAGAAGGCCTATACTAAACCACACACACAACACTCACACCCACGCACACCAACAGAAAAGATAAATATTTTAACCTAAATACAAATAATCAAAAATGTACTTGAAAAGAAACAATTCAGCTGTGGGTGGGACCAGGCGTAGTGATAGGCCCGTCTATACTGACAACCCCACAGCTAAGTAACTAAATAATCAAATTAAAGATAGACTGTTAAAAAGGAAATAAATTGATCAAGAAACAAAAAAAATGTTTTAAACAGCTGGCCCACAAAGAACCGAACCCACAAAGAAACTAATCAAAAACAAAATAATTCAAACCATAAACAAACCCAAATAAGTAGCAAATTAAATAATTAACCCAGACAAATAAACAAACTAAATTAATCAAAACAAAAGTTGTGGTGAGGATGAGAATCCGGCGCTGCCTGGACAACAGCCGCAACGGGAGCTCACAGTGGACTGTGAGAAAAGGACGTCGTCGAAGACGGAGCAGAAGACGGAACAGAAGACGGAGCAGAAGACGGAGCGACTGCACCAGAGCTGGAGGCCGTGAATGGTTTACGTTTGGATAGCCGCTGTGGTGCACGTCACTGGCAGTGCAGTGCAGCCTCACACAGAGTGCAGGAGGAGAAACAGAGGAACCGCTGTGGCTTCAACAGCCGAACGAAGAGAGCTTGAGCACCCCAGAACCAGTCAGTCTGCAGTGACAACAGAGAGCAGACGCCAACTCCTCACAATGCTGCAACCCAACCAGCACGGCCAACGACACTTGAGAATGACCACATAGGAAACACGCCAAACACACCAAGCAAACCGGAGCACGCCAAGCAAACCGGAGCACGGCAAACCAACGGAGCACGCCAAACAGAGCCCTTCCAGGTGAACGCCAGAGAGAGAGTGCGCCCCGAGGGAGCGCAGTAATTCAACAGGTGGCACCAATGCGCAATCAAGCACCGGTGGTGCTGATTGAGTGGGCGTGGAGCAGAGCCACCCTCGACCTGCCACACATTGATGAGGTCAATCATTTCGAAGATGCCGCATCAGAAATAATCCTCCGATGTCTCCCACTGATGAGACTGACCACCATCATCATACCACGCAGGTGCTGGTATTAGATCCTAGTCTGAGTAAAGTAGTAGCTGTTCAGCAACCATGTCTGGTGAAGCTTGCTGCTGAAACAGCTGTGCAAATACATTTTCAGCATTTGGACAGCAACTGCGACTGCCTCTGATGTAGAACATTAATGCATCCTGTACATTTCAGAAATTAACTCTACTAATTAAATATGTCATGGGATATGTATTTCGAGTTATTTGCGAATGCCTCTAAGTGTTTGTTTTTGCACTTAGGAGAGCCACAACCTGTTTGAAATTACACTCCTCATCAGTATGACCCCGGATTGCCAGCCCCTGTCGGATGACGAATTGTAGACCACTCAGCACTTTCATCATGCATTCGCGTCTCCGTTGCTGGTCGACTGCTTCACGCTTATGGAGAATTGCGTTTATAGGTGTTTGGTGGAGGTACGCGATATACTTTTGGTGGCATTCCTTGTGGAACTGACTGCTCTGGTATACCTGCCCGTCACCACCCTGCACCTCCTCCTGTCCCTGGCCCCCCACCAGCTCCTCATCCTGCTGCTCCTTGCCACCTCCTCCTGCCCCTGGTCCCCCACCAGCTCCTCATCCTGCTGCTCCTTGCCACCTCCTCCTGCCCCTGGTCCCCCACCAGCTCCTCATCCTGCTGCTCCTTGCCTCCTTATATCTTGAGCTAATTTGTAAAGCCTGTATCAATAGCCTTTAGCCGCAAATATCGTTAACCTGCTGTGCTGACTGTGATTCAAATTCTTTAGTATTTGATCATGATAACACTAAACATAACAGCAACATTTTATTAAAGTCCCAGTGGGCAAGTCCGGCGGATCGAGGGCACTCTGTCAGATTTTGAATGTTTACAACTCTCATGCTCCTCCCCCACGACCACTGAGCTCCTTCCCCTTACTCCATGCCCTCTGAAATCCCTTAGATCACGCCACCTTTGATGGTTTTCTAAATGGATCTGAATCTGCTATACCTTGTTGGTCCGATGTTGACTGTTTTTATCACGGGCACCATGGCAATCTTTCTTTTTTTCTTTATTTTCCACCAGTGTTTTCTTATCCTTGGTTGTTTTGGACCTCCTCGTTTCGTTTTTTAACCAAGGAATTAGAAGCTTGTTCCTACTTCCCTCCGCCTCCCCCCCTGTGATAGTGGAACATAGGCTACCTGGGCTGGGTAGGTGTGAATTTTGATTCATATGTTGTGCGATAAAAAAAAAAAAAATTAATAAAGCGTTATGTGGCATATTGCTAACTGTCTTTATTGTTATCCTGCAGAGTTAATTTGGTTGGATGACTGACGTTATTCATCATTGTCACAACTTCTCGGTGCATTTAAAGGAGGCTGTGTGTGTGTCAGTTAAGTTGCAGCATGTGCGAGACCTTGCAAACGGCTTTTAATTTTTGGTAACGCATGAGTACTCTAACGCATTACTTTTATTCACAGGTAACGCTGTAACGTAACTGATTACTTTTAATTGATGGTAACGTTGTAACCTAATTAACTACTTTCCAAAGTAACTATACCCAATACTGGTGATGAACGCCCCCTCTCGGATATCTCCAGCTACAAGTGCATCTCTCTGCTTCAGCCTAAATGTGTGCTGATGCAGTAGAAGATTTACCTGATTTCTTACTAGAAACAGTTTCAAGATTCGAAATGCTGTCACTGCATTCAAATCCTCAGAAAATCCAATGACACTCAACATTTTTGCTTTGAACCATATCTCGTGTTTTTCATTTTCTTCAGGTGGTAAAAGTTGTGACAGAGATTCCTGTTTCCTTTGCTTCGTTGCACAGTGTTTTGTATTTGTGAAAAGTACAACACACCCCCCTTCCCGGATTCTCTGTCCTATATTAGGTCTTGAATTGTTTTCTTTAGGTTTGATGCTTTGTTTAATTTGGACTGCCTTGCCTTTTGCAGTTTGTCCAGTTTATCAAGCAATGCCTTGTGTGTTAGTTTAACAGAATGTTTACTGATTGATTGATCAGATTGTTCCATTTCACCACTGGTACCCACATTGAACTGTGTTTCAGCCAAGGCAGGCTCTGTAACAAGAGAACCTGGATTCTGTGCCCTTTTATAGGAATCCATCATCAATACACACAATACCTTTCACAGAGACCACCACACGGCTCTTAAATACATGTTGAAACCAACGCATTGGATTTACACTCAAAATACATGTGTGCACACAATTTTAACATGTATTGTATTGTTGGTAGCGTTACACCTGTTGTTGGCCGGCGGAGAGTGTGTGCCGTTGCTGGTCTCTGTTCCTGGTCCTCAGCAGCGTAAGCAGCTAAACTGGCAGGTGCTCATCGTAATAATATAACATTGTCCAATGTAATCCAAAGCCAAACACAGAAATCCAGCCATGTCCAATCGATCAGCTGTTGAATCCTGTGAACAACAATCCTGGCAAGTTCCAATAAAGAGTTTTTTACTTCACTGTAGTGATTTTTAACCAGATTAAATAAGCCACTGAGGGGCGAACAGATAAACTTGTTTCAGATGCATGTTATGGGCTAAAAATTAACCATTGTCCAGTACATGTATATCTTTGGATGCGGTGATCCGTTTATTTTACATTCAAATCCATATTCAAATCATAAGTGCCCTTACAGCGAACAGCCGAACAAAACACGGTAAAATACTGTTTGCCGGGGCGGTCGGTGGCGCAGTGGATAAGGCAGCCGCCCCATGTACGGAGGCTCGGCCTCGGCGCAGAGATCAGGGGTTCGACTCCCGGACTGGCGATCTCTTTCGCGCATGTCTTCCCCCTCTATCTCCCCTTTCCACACTGTCTCTCTACAAAAATCAATAAAAAGGCTTGCATGGCACTCTAGCCAAAAAAATAATCTTTAAAAAAAAAATACTGTTTGCCTCCTCTGTGCCACACACACCCGATTCTCATCACCTTGAAGGTTAACTATACTTTTTAGATTAATGCTCCACCCCGTGTACAACTCAAGAACTGAATGTGTATAAATAAAACAGACTTATGGCTCAAATATCCTCCTCAGATTGCTCCAACCATTATTCATTTATCAAGGAACATATACTGTATGTCTGATCAGCTTCACACTGCAGCTGCTGATAAACAATGATGTAACATGTTTGTCTATCAGGTTGTTGTTGCAGCTGGTTCTTACGGCTCCATGGTGAGAGGTTAACGTCACACTGCTTCAGTGTTGTCGCTGCTGTTGTGTCTCAGCAGTTTTATGAGGCTGCATGTTTGATTGTTCCACTTCTAAAATAATTAACGCATTAATTCCACTATTCATTCCGCGTTAATGCATTCTTTTTCACAGCCCTAATATATAACAAATCATCTTAGGTTTCAGAAAACCATCATGCTTGATCGCCATGTTAATTTAGTTTAGACAACAAAACCATAGGACATGTAGTGTCCAACACCAGTCTGGTGGTGAAACGTCCTTAGTTATTCTTAAACTGGTTGGAAACTGAACAGAAAACGTCAGCTTGAAGAGGGCTCGGTACGATGCCACATTAAAGCTGAATCTGTGCCAATGCTTTCGGTTCAATATGTCCATTTGTTGACATAATTGATTTGTCCTTGATTTATTTGTTATACCCTGGATGGCTTCAGGTCAAATGCCTATAGATTAATTCAGAAGTGTCAAGAAATATGCAGGTGTTTCAGAGAAAACACGGTTTCAACAAATGACTTACCGGTATTCTGATGGAACTTTGTGACACAACCAAACAGTTAATGCTAGAAGTATAACAATTCAGTTCATTAATGCAAAAAGTTAAATGTCATATTATAGAAAGATAAAGGACAGCATAAAACATTGTGAATGGATCTCCAGACTCTAGAGAGATCTTGATGTTGCTCTGCTGTTGGATGAGAAGGGAGAAAACACCATGAAAAGAAAAAAATGGATAATTCATCCCAATTAAAAAGCAGTAATATCAGCCTTCCATTATCCCTTCCAACCACATCTACTGCCCTCAGAGCATGAAGGAAGTGGTGAAGTAGTCAAGCTTACTCCATTTGGTTGGCTGCCTGGGCCAAGTGTGACATTGATAAGTGGTGTGACTCCATACCTGGCGATGAAACATTGAGAATATTTGAACTTTTATGTGTCTAAAAACTGCTAGTAAACATGACGCAGGGGCTTTGGCAGGGTGATGCGGCGGGTGACGCGTTTCTAGCGATGCATCTCAGTGTGATCAGATCAGTGTGATCAGCAGAAATGCTGCCAACCCCCATCAAGGTATTTGTTTAATTTGGCAAGATATATTTCCTACAAATTTGCTAATATTTCTTAACCTCAGTGTTTAACTCAGATTTAGTTTGTAATTGTCTACTATCTGGCAGCCATATTATACCAAATTAGAGTGGTGATAACAACACAGTGGTTCATTCTTTCCATTTTTCCGTTTCTCTCCTGACCTTGAGTTAAAGCTAAATCTAGAAGAAAATTAGACTTCCTCTTCCCAGCTTCATAAAATGATCCCAAGTCTCAATCAGTTTCAGCGGGAAAGACTTCCTTCGGCAGGCTGCAGCGCGTCCCCCAACAGCTCGACCCTCAGGTCTGATCCACACGGAGATGGTGTAGTGCTTTCATTCTCTCAACTCCTCCTGCAGAACGGTAAGTGCATCACAGTGCTCCTCTGGAGGGCTGATGAAAAGTTGATGCTCAGGAAATGGCACAGGGAAGAACTAGAGGGGGCAAAAACAGTAAATTGTATTTCTATCAAACCTCAAAGATACTGTAGGCATTATGAACACTAAATACATCATCTGGACGTTACGTTGGTGGCAGGTCTGCGGTTGTTTTTCTGTGTTTGCATTGATTTTATGCCTCAGTACTTACAAAGCATAAATAATGAATTTGCATTTTATTGCATGACAAAGGTATTTGATTACCTACCAACCGGTAAGAATTGTGGCTCTCACAGACCTGTTATTGTTCTTTAAGAAGCCCTCCTGTCCTCCACTCATTACTTGTATTAACTGCACCTGTTTGAACTTGTTACCTGTATAAAAGACATCTGTCCACACACTCAATCAAACAGACTCCAACCTCTCCACACTGGCCAAGACCAGAGAGCTGTGTAAGGACATCAGTACGGTGGCCTTGAAGTGCAAACCACGAACGCAAATCAGAAACCACGAACGCAAATCAAAAAACACGAACGCAAATCAGAAAACACAAACGCAAATCAGAAAACACAAACACAAATCAAAAAACACGACATTAACCAAACCAGAAAAGGTGGGTACTCTCGTTGCCTCTTTCCACTCATGTGGCAATCTGCACTTTTAGTACCCGTGTTTGTATGTTTTTACGCACTAGTTGTGAACGGATTACGCCTCAAGGGGGCACAAATGCCTTAGTAAATCTAGTCCTCTGCGTGCTATCAGTCTTGTTGGAGATATACTGCATCTTGCCGTTGAAATCTATGAGATCAGGCAGCAGGCGGAGACACAAAGCTGCGGCCCAGTCAGACAGTTTTCAGCAGGAAGTCACACAATAGCACAACATCCTGTTAGATCGGTTCTGAAGGCTACCTGTAGTTCTATCAACCACATCCAATGTTTGAGTACCTGTCACTGTATTCTATGATTTCTTCTATTGATGTTGGCCTTGTAAAACACACTGTAACTGCTGGTTTTGATACGTGTAGTACAGCCTACTATGTAGTGTTAAGGCTGAGTTATGCTTCCGCGTCGACACAAGGCAAGGGGGGCTTGCGGACCCCCCTCACGTCCAACGCAACGGCCTGACGTGTACCTTCCAAAAATCCTAGACGCGCGTCGAGGCGACGCAACACCAACGCAACGCCAACGCAGCGGCATTGGCTGTGATTGGTCCGCTAACTACATCCGCTGGAGACTGCTATCCGGTTTCCACTCATAAACACCGCCATTTAAACTTTTAAAAGGCTACTTTTATTGTTTGCACCTCGTTTTATTGTTTGCACCTTCTCGCTTTTGCACAAAGAAATAAAACACCAAGTTCAGAAAAATAGTGGATGTTTAAAGCCGGAAAGTAAACAAATAGGCTATAACGAGGCTAACGACGATATATGTCAAGAGTCTCAGTCGGTGGGTCAGTCTTTACAAAAAACATAGCGCCCTTTACCGGTGTGGCATTGAATTGCATTTCGACACGTAAACCCAACGCAGAACCATCACGGTCTCCAAGCAACTGCGTGGCCGTTGCGTGATCACTACGCGGAAGCATAATCAGGGCTTTAAATATTACATTTACATAGAAAATACGTTTTTCTTCTGCAGCCAGCCGTTTCCCATCATGCCCAAGTCTTGCAGTCCCCTGGCTCTACAAACTGCAGCCGCCTCCATCTGATGTGGTAATCGTTGCCCACGTGTTCAGACATCAGACATGAATGTAACCAGCATGACGGTAATCGTAGACATGTCCTTTGGAATGTCGGGGCGGGCTCAAAAGTAAAGAAATATTTTGATACAACCTAGTTTCATCTTCGGAAATAATATATTCAAACTGTTAATAAGAACAGAACCAGATCCGTTATTAAAATACCATGTAGAAGAATACATAGATATTAAACCTATTTAATGTCTATAAACACATTTTATTGACTTTTATACTGAGGTGCATGGTTTTGTGTAAATTGTTTACATTTATTTTTATTAATTTATCATTGTCCATCCTTCCATCGTCTTCCGCTTATCCTGTATTCAGGGTCATGGGGGTCCTGGAGCCAATTAATTTATCATTGTATCATTTATTATTTATTTCAGTTGATTTTCTGAATGTAGCAGTTAATAAATAATATGGCAGCACTGAGGTAAAACATTGTTTTCCTGGAAAATAAGTGAGACTAACTGCAATAAGCCTGGCTTATTTGGTAGACCGGCTTGTTGTGTGGTGTTTTTTAGTACTGAAGCTCACGTCGTCTGGAATCTGGTACGGAGATCTCAGCAACTGTTTGATTCTCCCACGTTGGCAGATAAGGACGTAGGCTGTCGCAGGTATTACCAGGAGCAGGATGACGATACACACCCCGGCTGCTATCATCCCGGAGTGGTTTGGGTCGTTTCCTGGGAGATGGACAGCAGAGACAGTGGTCACCCATTACAACTCTCCACTGACTTCAGAAGAATGATCAGCTTTAAAACTCTGCAACTTCAAAAATAGATGACACAAACAATCAGATATCAAGGCGTAGCACATTTAAGAACTAAAATGAACCCTTGCTTTAGTTATGTTGTGGAGAATCTGAAAGTGTTTTAAAAAAAACAAACGTACGGATGAATGGGGAAACGAGGAGCTGTACGAGTGGTTTCTACAGTGTAGGGGCCACAGCCCCACGATTCTCGGATGTGACTTCTCAACAAACGAGAGATGAACTATTCACCCTTAAAAGATATACAGATAAAAGGTCCTCTCGCAGCAGATGAGTAAACATTCTCCTTCAGGTCACTGGACCGACCTGGAGGAAATGTGTGGCCGCTTTATGGTTAGAGGATTTACAAACCCTTAAATCAGAGCATCTACAAGTTCTCCTCGCACCCCCGAACGAGGAGGACCAGACCTTCAGAGTCACCAGACTTTGAGGCACCTAAACACAGCTGGAAACTGATTAACACACTGTAAGAAATAAGGGTTCCAATAGGGTTCTTCTACAAGGGCTGGGTTCTACCTGGAACCATTTGCTTCTGAAAAACCCTTTCCCGAAGAAAGGGTTTTTCAAGGGTTCTTGGTAACACTAATGGTTCCAGTAAGAACCATTTTGATCCAGAGAACCGTTTTTGGAAGAAAGAGTTGTTCAGGGATTGTTGAAAGCATGGGTATAAGATCCTGTGTCACCAGGGACATACTTCCTGATAACACTTACCAATAATGGCACAAAATACAATTCCTTGTGACTACTGATACAAATACTTTGCATATCCATTTTTTCTGTTTATTTGTTTTTTCTTCTTCTCCAGATCCTGTTGATCAAACTAACATAATTTCCCATCTTTGGATTTGAACACCTGCCACCCAGTCTAAAGTCACTGGCAGTAGTGACTGAGCTAACCTGCTAGCTGGGTGGAGTCATCAGGTCCACCATACTAGTCTATCACCTTACACCTTCTGATCAGACATACAAATAATGAAACTGAAATGTTCTGTTACCAATTTATTTTCACAACCATTAATTATAAGAAAGCAACAAATCTTGTTGACCCAGGCAAAGGTTAGCGGTGACTGGGATTTTAACCCCCACCCTCCAAATCTAAAGTCTGTACCATTACCCACTGAGCAATCCAGCAGAACGTGTAGATCAGGGACTCCTCTGACTCGCCACACTCACTCACACAGCCAGGTTGACAGCTCCTTCATGTCAGTGGTCAGACAGAGAGAGCTGATCATGTGTCTGTTTCGCTCTGTCTGTATAATGTGTGACTTCTGCTTTTAGGTCACAGGTTCAATTCCCATGTTGAGAGATATCATACGTTACTGATTGCCCTTCCAGGCAATTAGCTCAGTTGGCTAGGAGCTGGTTTTTGGTGCCAGATGATGTGGGTTCAAACCCCAGCAAGGGTGATAATGGTAAGACATCAAAATACCTGGTAGTACAGGGCTCCAGAGTGCGACCATTTTGGTCGCAAATGCGACCGAATATTTTACGAGTGCGACTGAAAAAAATTGTAGGTCGCACAGGTGCCCCTAACGCTGCTCGGGTGAAAAAAAAATCATAAGCGCAGCATCTCTTTGTGTCCTCCTGATGGTATCGTGGTCTAAACCAATAAGAGACAGAGCTTGGGCGGGTCCTTGCCTCTGATTGGCTGTGGTCCTTTTCACTGCTGTAAATTGTGTCAGTTCGAAAAATGCGAGCAAGCTGAGCAGGTACTCCTGAGCGCTCAGGAATACCTTTTCTTTGAAAATGAAGAGAGGCAGAAAGCCTCGCCCCAAGACTAATTAAAAAGCCCAAAAATATGCCTTCAGACCGGACTAGTTGAAGCAATTTCCCTGGCTGATGTACGATGAAGAAAGGGACTCAATGCACTGCATTTATTGTCGGGAGTGCGGTCAGAATATGGCCGGTAATAGTGCATTTGTGGAAGAGTCAACAACATTTCGCACCGAGACGTTGAAAAAGCGCAATATGTCCAAAAAGCATACTACATGCCATGAAAAGTGTGTTAATAAAGTGGCCCCTCTCCCTGCTGCATTTCAGCGTCAGGCTGTATCGATCAGGTCCGCTGAGGAATCTGAAATGATTATAAAAGTCAAGGTCGGATACAATATTGCAAAGGAGGAGTTGCCGTTCACCAAATTTAAGTCTGAAATTATTCTGATGGGAAAAAAAATGCCAACACACTAAAGAACAAGACAGCTGCGGAGATTGGAAACGCCACATACAAGTCATTCATGATTGACGGCGACACAGACGTCTCTACGAAGGAGTGCATTATTGTCTAGTGCCGCATTTTGCGGAAAGGGAGGCCAGTCGACATGTTAATTGGACATGTCGAGGTGGAGCATGGACACGCACAGTGTTTGAAGGCCCACATTACAGCATGAGAGATCATGAATAGGAAATTGTATAGTAGCCTATTCCTAATATTATTAAAAATGAATAGCCTAAGTAACAATATAAGTAGGCTAGGCTAAGATCACATAAAAACTTTTCCATTTGCAATCTATAGGCTAGTGACCTGTATGATCTTTTTATTCTTGAGGAATTTATGCTGCCACAAAGCAAGCATGCTTGCGCTTGGGCATCAGTGTGCAGATTGGCTGGAGAAAAGGGTTGCTCTGGGTGCTGATGGCGCTGCAGTTAACCTAGGCCAGAGAGCGATAAAAAGGTGACTTTTTGGCTTTTAAAGGCGACGCAATGAAAAAAATTTGGCGCACCAGTGCAACCAATGCAAAAAGTTAGTCTGGAGCCCTGGGTAGTCTTTGTGTAACAAATGTACACATTTTTAGAGTCATGGTAGATGATGTTTGACAAAAACATATCAGAATTTTACCTCAAAAACTGATTTTTTCTACAGTGGTTTCAAATCTGCCTGCGCGACAGTGAATGGCTTACTCAATTTCTGAAGCCACAGTTGAGTTGCCACTTGTCAATCGGCTCAGATCAATAGACAATGGTCTTTGGTTCCAGAAATTGTGGATTTCAGCCTCAACTGGTGCAAAATGAACATTATAATGTCAACTGTCTTGCCTTCTTATTCTCCCGTTTGTTGCTCAGAATTGCCTAAATTTGCCAAAAATAGCCCGACCCATCGCTGCGCAGCAGTTAAAGTTTAGTTACACTACTCCCTTATTCAGGAGGAAATGACTCACAGCAAAGAAGTATAGCCTGGGGAATTGAACCCAGGGTCCCTGCAGCAAGGACATAACCCCTCTTTCTGGGGCATCTAAGTGAGCTATACTACTCACTGGACAAAGGCTTTTGAAAGTCACTTGATCTAGAGATACAGTTTGAGGTTGTGAGTTCAAGGCCTGGTTGATGCAGAGTGACCATGTTAATGCCTACTGAGGTGATGTGTGGATTAGTGACAGACAATTTGAAAAATATTAAACAATTATTTTACAGACAATTTTACTGTCTCCTCCTCATACTTTTCCATGATCGGCCTAATCCCATGGCTGCTGTACCCTGCTGACTGGCTTAGTCAAGTTGTGAAGCTGCACATAAGTTCAGTGATAAAGGAAGGTCTTTGATGTCAGAGGCCAAGCCTTAACTGATGCAAAAATCATATTGTAACACTGACTTTGTGGCTACTGCATCAGGGTTTGTTGATGCCGGGAATTGAACCTTAATCTCCCAGGGGAAAGGGCGAGGTTTGGTGTGTTGGGCCTGGGAGCTGGCCCCATGGTGGCTGTCATGTGTGAGTTAAGAGCTGGTTGCCCCATGGATTGCACCATATAGTCTGGTCTTCACCCTCTACAAACCAGGTGTGACATACCAATAGTGATTACTGTGAACAGAACAGAACAAAGAAGAACAGAAGAGAGAGAGAACAGAAGAAACTAAAGAGAATCAAGGTGAGCTAAATATAATATCTTATTTCAGCATGCTCGACCCTAGCTAGGACTTTTATGGTGAAAGTTGGACTAAGCATTTGTTTCTTGTTATGTTATGTTTTGTTCGTTTGCTTGTTTGTTTGTTTTCTTGTAGAAATGACTTACACAGCTTGGACGAAAGCCGAAGTGTGCCATTGGCTTGAAAAAGAGGGTTTTGCCGAGATTTCCATTATTGTTACAATACGTAACATTTTGAGTACTTGTTACATAACACTGAAAAGTATTTTAACATTATTTAAATCAATGTGAAAACTTTGGACACTTGGACACCTGATGCGGGAAAAGCATTTGTTGACCTAAAACTAGCTCTACAGACACCCCCCACTCTGGGGCTCCCTGATTGCAGCCGACCTTTTACACAAACTGTTGACGAGAAGGGGCACTACATGACTTCCGTGTTACTGCAGGACTATGGGGGGCAAAAAAGGCCTGTTGCCTATTTCTCATCCAAACTTGATCCCGTGGCAGCCGGCCTTCCGGCTTGCCTCAGAGCTGTGGCCGCAGCTGAGAAAGCGGTCGTAGCTTCACGTGACATTGTAGGTTACTCTCCACTAACCTTATTAGTACCACATGCAGTCTCTATGATCCTTTTAGAGAAGAAAACTTCACACCTGTCCCCTGCGCGGTGGCTAAGATACAATACCATTTTACTGGAGCTGCCTAACATCACTGTACAACGCTGCACCATACTAAACCCTGCGACTTTGCTCCCCACAGCTGAAGATGGGGAGCCCCATGATTGTGTGGCTGTCATTAACAAAATCTGTTCCCCCAGACCTGACCTCCGGGAAACACCACTTGACAACCCCGACATGGAGCTCTTTGTGGACGGCTCAGCATCAAGGAACCTGGAAACAGGCCTCAACCAATCAGGGTTTGCAGTCACCACATTACATGAGACACTTTTGGCTGAGCCTCTCCCATCTAACTATTCAGCACAGGCTGCAGAGCTGGTGGCTCTGACTGAGGCATGCAAACTGGCTAGAGGTAAGACTGTCACTATTTTCACAGACAGCAGATACGCGTGGGGGGTTTGCCACTCTTTTGGACAAATTTGGGCCAACCGGGACTTTCTGACTGCATCGGGCAAACCCATCGCTCACCACAGACTGGTTGCTTCTCTCCTTGATGCTTTGCTGTTGCCACGTCACATCGCCATATGCAAATGCGAAGCACACACACACAAAACAGACTACGTTTCACAAGGAAACGCCTGTGCTGATTCTGCAGCCAAGGTCGCTGCTAAGCAACCTTTGATAACACAGCTCGCTATCACTTCCAGCCCAGCTGTAACACCCGATGCAGACTTACAAGAACTACAGAGCAGAGCAACACAGGGGGAGAAACATGCTTGGAGACGGGCAGGCGGGGTGGTGAAACAAAATGTCTGGTATGGTCCCAACGATAAGCCCTGCCTACCAGGCTATTTGTTTCACTATTACGCTAAATTGACGCATGGTCAAGACCACACGTCAAAAGAGGGGGAGAATCAGGTCCAGAAATAACCTCAGCCCATTTGAAATCCTGTTCGGCCGGCCTTTGCGAACCGGGATTGGGCCTGAGCTAAGACAACTCCCTGAGACAGGGCATTGTGAGGATGAAATGTTGCGGTATTGCGCTCACCTAACCTCTGTTCTCTCCGATATTCACAAACAGGTGAAAGACGCACTGCCAACACCCACCACACAAAAACTGCATAACCTGGAGCCAGGTGACTGGGTCGTGGTCCGAGATCTGAGAAGGAAAACTTGGCGATCACGAAGGTGGAACGGGCCCTACCAGGTGCTGCTCGTCACAGAAACTGCAGTAAAGATTGCAGAGAGAGCCACCTGGATCCACGCCAGCCACTGCAGAAGGATCCCAGAGCCATCAGCCGACGCTCCTACACAGGCCGATCAGAGAGAGCCAGATGGCATCGACCTTCAGCAGCCCGCCACTCCAGAACGGGGGGGCGACGTCAGCTGCACCTGCTGACTACGCATCTCCTCCTGCTTCTCCTGCTGCAGATCGAGCCCTACTTCGGCCTCGCAGGCCTGGACCGACCAGAACTACCCACGGTGGACGTCGCCCCGGTCACCCGGCCGGAACAGAACGCATGGTACCGAGCCGTCGCTCTGGCCGCCAGATTGGTGACGAATGAGAGTTGTTATGTCTGCGCCCAACTCCCCAATGGCGTGGGCACAGCACTGCCTGTGGCACCCTGGCCACTGAACATCTCTGAGACCATGGGGGTCATGGTGGCCTTCACCAAGCCTGTGGAATCACCAGAACGAATCATCACAAACCTTGCTCCTTGGTTGGAGGATTTGAACATCAGCGTCGTCAGCTACGAAGGATCCGCGGTGAGCTTCAGAAATGTTACAACTGCTCTGAGTGAGGTGCACCATTCAATAATGACAACAAATCCCACACGGCAACGAGGAGCTGTGTGCTTTGTGAGAGAGTGCCGGACATCGCTTGACCACAACCTGGGCACGTCCTTTTGTAACCAGACAGTCAAGGCCACGTGTGGCAGTGCATGGAACTCTGCATACACCAAACCTGAGTGCAGGGGCGTGAACCCTTACCTTGGCAGATTGAACCTCACACATACACACAGTCTAGGCAGAGAGGGGGAGGACAACCCCGTGGTAACCATGCCCTCTAGCGATGGGTTTGGTGCATTGAGAGAGCATGTGTGGGTGTGTGGACAGCACGTCTATCAGTCCTTGAGACCAGGCTGGTGTTGGTCTTGCTATCTCGCCAGACTCTTGCCTTCTGTTGCCATTGTGCCGAGCCTGGAATATTTTCACACTCATTACAGTCACTACTACAGACCGCACAGGGCCAGGCGCACGGCAACACGTGTTTCACAACCCGAGAAGGGGCTCTCGGGAATCCTCCCCTGGTGGGGGACTGTCAACAATGCACATAAGATTGATGAAATATCCCTGGAACTCGAAAATCTGACTGAACTCACAGCTGCCGGCTTTGCAGCATTGTCCCCTGTTGTCCAGGGCATCGGAAACGTGGCTCTGCAAAATAGAGTCGCCCTCGACTTGACCCTAGCCTCACAGGGAGGCGTGTGCCATGTCATAGGGACAAAATGCTGTACCTTCGTGCCTGCAATAGATGACAACATGACCCATGTTGTTGCCCACCTGAACGAACTGTTACACAGAGAGAAAAGCAAAGACTCTGAGGCTTTTGAGGGCTGGGACATTTGGTCCTGGCTCACAGAGGGGGGGTGGAAAGCCACCGCCATCAGATTCCTATCACCTGTGTTGATGGTTGTGGTTGTAATGTTGCTGGTAGTTTGTTGCGTACTGCCCTGCTGCCGAGCTCTCGTGGGTTCGGCGGTGAGCTCTGCCGTAGGACAGTACCCGAAAATCACCATTGTTCCAGATGAAGATCTGTGGGTACCGCCCTTTTTGGATTCAGATAGTGAGTCAATCTGATATGTTAACTCACACATAGATGTTAGAAGGGGATCACACTACAACTTCATGCTTAATAATAAAACCCTTTTTGTGTGAACCTTGAAATGTAATTGTGTGCGAATTGTCTCACTCAGGAACCGCCTGTCTACCTGTCCGAACTTAGTTCCTTTACCTTCTACAGCTCAACCAGTCCGCTACAAAGGGGGAGGGTGGTTTAGAAGCCCTTCGTCTCAACCCGGTGAAGAATGGCAAATTACTTTGTCAGGGGGCTGTAGATTTTAGAAAGCAGCTCAGCTACGATGGTAGATTATGGGGCCCTGAGGTAGAAATTCGTTCAGATACATGTATGTTATATCCTCACTCCACCTGCTAATCATATTTTGTGCATCATTTTCCCTGTAAGGTGAAGGTTTCAAAGCACCAGGTCACTACACATGACCTGTATGTTTGAGGGAAGGGTGGTCTGTATCAGAAAGAGAAAGCAGGGTTGGAGGGTTCTTTTTTTTTAATTATCCATTTCTTTTTCCTTATTATTGGTATATTTGTGATTATTGTGCTCATAGCAGACATGTTATCAGTAGAGTATAGAAGGTTGTATACTCCTGGGAAAGAGGTTCTGTTCCTGGTACCATGATGGCAACTCCTGATATGAAATTGTTTAGCTTGTGCTTTTAATAGTATGATTTTCTTGTTTGATCAATATTGCTTGTTCACTATTTCCACATGCATGTGTAATGAAGAATGCAATTAAGAACAGCTTATGTTTTATTCTTTCATAATATAAAAGGCTTTTTCTCCAGGTTCAATGCATGCCCTGTTAAACCTTGCCGTGAATTAGAGACATAGACAATTATAAATTACCTTTTCTAGTGAACATAAAATGTTCAAAGGGGGGACTGTAATGGGAATTTTGGATGTTTGTACTTTAAAATTAGAATATTTGTCAGGCCAGACGTCGATCCGCATCTCCTCATCTGACTGTTATGCTATGACGAAAATGAATGCCTGTTTGTAGATGATATGAACATGAGTGCCACATTGACATAAGATAATTTCAGGACTATGACGCCTGTGTTCTGTAAATCTTGACCTTGCCTGTACATCTTGTCTTTGTAAGATAGGACATGATCCGTCCTTTGGTTCCTCCTCCTTAAAAGGGAGACTGTTGTTGGACTCAGGGTCGTTCCTGCTGATTCTGAACCTTTGCATCAGAAGGCAGGGGTGACCAGTCCCTCCTCTGCAGATGAGAATACTTAGTGGAATAAACCTCGGAGAAAAAGCTGATCCTGGTTGTTGATCTTTATTGGGCAGATTCATTTTTCCACAACAGGAGAAACCTAAAACATGCAGGACAGTGGCTCTCCAGGACCGGAGTTGGGCACCCCTGCACTGGACCGATGCTGACTTTTGACCTGTTCTCCCCTGGGACCTACACAGCCTGTTCTGTTGGACTATCTTTAAATGAATGTTTTTCTCATTAAAATGTTTTGAATCTTTGTTAAATATCAACATGATAAATGACCACACTATATTATGAACTACACTGATCTGTAGAATAAAATATGGTTCTTCATAGAACCCTCAGAAGACAAGATGGTTATTTGTGAAAACCTTTGAAAAGGTGTGAACCCCCTGTGTGAGGTCTAGATGAAACCCTTGAAATATGAAAGGGTTCTTAGTGGAACTCCTTGTGTGGGTTCTAGCTGTAACCCTTGAAATACGAGAGGGTTCTTAGTGGAACTCCCTGTGTCGGTTCTAGATAAAACCCTTGAAAAACGAAAGGGTTCTTAGTGGAACTCCCTGTGCACGTTCTAGATGACACCCTTGAAATATAAAAGGGTTCTTAATGGAACTCCCTACGTGGGTTCTTTGTAGAACCTCTAATGAGAGGTTCTGGGTGGAACTCCCTGTTTGGGTTCTAGATGAAACCCTTGGAAAATAAAAGGGTTCTTGGTGGAACCCCCAGTATGGGTTCTTTGTAGAACCTCTCATGTGGGGTTCTGGGTTGAACCTTACACACACAGTTCTAGGTATAACCTTTTATGTGGGGTTCTCGGTAGAACCCTCCAAAAGGGTTCCAGGTGGAACCTTTATAAAAGGTTAGTTATCCAAGAAAAGGATGAGATATGTGTTCAACATTAGTTAAAAACCATCCATAATAATCATTGAGGAATTATAAGCATACTGGCGAACTTCCCGTCGTTCTACGCCGAAGAACAGAGAAGTTACCAAAAATTCTAAAAATTAACATTGTCATTGTAATGGACTTAACTACTGCACTCACTCAGTCAGACGAAAATATGTCTGCTCATTAATCTGCCCGCATCACCGAGGACAAAATGCTTACTAAGTTACCAAACGTGTTTGGGCTAGCTTGATAGGTTTGCATTGTATGTGTTGGATCAAAGTTCCTTTCAACTCTACCAAATATGATTTATACAGAGAAATGTTTACAATTCATGTTACTTTGTTTTGACCTATCATTCTGTGTGAGAACTATATGCAATGTGCCAACTTTGACCATAACGGCGAGATGGTGTTCAAACGTTCTAGTCATAGGATTGCATTTCGTTTTGTTTAACAGTTTAAATCACAAAGATTTCGGACTGTAACTCGAATGGGTCCCTCCTGGACACGCCCCCTCGGTCAGCATTAAAGCTGCGTGTTACAGACACCCGTTGCTCTTCCCTCCCGGGCTCTGGCCTCCCGGCTCTTGCCTCCCCGCTCGTGCCACCAGGCGCTGGCCACCCGGCCTTCGCCTTTGCTCTGCCCCTCTTCGAATTTAGTCCCTTTCTTAGCTCCTAACTTTTACTACTTTATTAGAATAGTTCGTTCGTCGTTAGATTCTTCATTTTTGCATTTAAGCCATTCTTTTTACCCGCAACGATTTTTGATCAATGCTAACTCAACCGGCGGCCGCAAGATTTGGCATATTGACTGGTGCTTATACCCAAATCACCCAAGGCTGAACTCGAAGATGACAGCTGTTGAACTAAGACGGATTACGGCAAAGAAGGACGCCCGTTACGAAACTACCGCAGATCGGCGCTAACGGTTCCCTCGGTCCACGGCAAGGAAGATCCCCTCGGGTCTACGTCACCGACGGAAGAGCGACCGCTTGGAGTTTCAGTAAGCCGAGAAGAAGCGTCCCAAAGTAAGACCGAATCCGCATTCAACAGTAATGACCGAGTTGCAGGGTGAAACTAAGTATAGCGTCTGTTAATATTTAATATCTGTGAGGTCATTTAACCCATTATTCACTTTTTCCTCTTACTAAGGAGTCCAAATTCTTAGGAAGAACACACTCGCCTTATCGCCAAACGTGCAAGATGAGCTGTTAATCACATTTCCAGTTATATTTCTGGTGTTGTATTGGTGTTTTGTTTATTCCATCTGTTATTGTTTTATTCACTTTTGTTTAATCCCTAGTTAATCAATAAATTCCCCTAAAGCATAAAGTCGTTGTCCGTGGATATTTCTCCTGTGCAGAATACAAAGATCCCTATTTCAAGAACTTATGATCTAAGGAAATGAGACTGATTTATTAAATGATATTGATTAATTGTTAATTAATTAATAAGTGGTCATTAGAGTCATTAACGTGAATTCTATAAAGTTCTGTCTGACCAACAGATGGTGCCCCTTTTATGAGAGCAGGTATTAAAATTGTAGATTAATACACATTGATATACATATTTTAATATCGTCCTTAGTTTCCTTACATACACAGTTTACATAGACCATTAGGTATTATTAACCTTGTTTTCCTACAACAGCTATGAATACAAACTATTAACAACTTGTCAGAGCTTGTATGGAAACGGAGAGAAACAAATAATGTTTTGATCTGTTTGTATTATACCATGAAGTCCACATATGTGTTGGGTGTTGGGTACCTGGATGTAACGTTACTCACACTAACAACAGGTCTCTCTGTGTGTTGGGTACCAGGATGTAATGTTACTATAACAACAGGTCTCTCTGTGTGTTGGGTACCAGGATGTAATGTTACTCACACTAACAACAGGTCTCTCTGTGTGTTGGGTACCAGGATGTAAAATAACGTTACATTAGTGATGGAGCGTAGCGAAAATAGCTAGCTAGCTAGCAAGACGAGATAATGGCCGTGTTGGTGACGTACGTTGTGCGAGACCAGAGATGAGAGACGACAACCTCACCATTCTCATGGTTTTCTCATCTGTTTTTACTGCTACACTGAAGTTACTGAGATCTACCTGCCAGTCAATTCCCCACATCAGACCAAGTTAACTCAATTACAAATGAAAGACTAGTTGACTCATAATTTCCTTCAGTAAAATGAGGACAAGAGATCCTCCTGTATCAGACTATGTTCTAAAAACCTGTGTTACATTTGATGGCAATATGGGTTTCAACAGGCATGTCAAGTCAGAACAGACCCATTTCATTCTCTGGCTTTTAATTATGTTTAACCTGTTAATATCCAATTATTATCCAAATATTATCCCTCTGTTTCAATTCTGTTTTTTTTATTTTCATCTTGTTTTATTCATTTCCATGCAATATGGCTCTATGCTGTATGTGTAAGCTTATAAATGTCTTTGCGAAGCACTCTAGTTCAAAATGGGTTTGCTTTTTAAAGTGCTGTATAAATGAAGTCAATTTGAAAACACTGCAGGGCTTGCTTGAAACTCTCTCTCTGTTGTGTTCAAAGAAGTTTTTGACAGCCAACTCTGACAGTTTGGATGTCAGTGCTCCGTTTAATACATCATAACGGCAAATGATTTAGAATGGTCCAGGGAAGGAAGTCAGGGAAAAAACAAGCAAAAATCTATCCCTATAGCCAATTTGGTTCTTTAATGTCTCAACAACAATTTCTGGCCAGGCTGAAAAACCTTTGTAACAGCAGAGGCTACAAACATGGTCTTACTTGATGCAGGGATGACCTCACACTGAGTACAGGTAGCCAGTCCAACGGGGTTATCAAAGTAGATATACTGCACCGCCGTACAGTAACGTCCCTCCTGAAGCCCTCTGATGGTCTCTGAGGCAAGAGCATCCTTATACTTCTGTTTCAGGGTGGAATGAAATCAACACATGAAGATGTATAAGGCTTATACATTTCCTATACACTTGACTAATAACATTAAGGGATATGGTCTGATGAAAACAGTAACCATGCTGTGTGATGGATCTAATTTATGCCAATGTGACGAAGGGTTACTGTTCTCTATACCTCTACATAGTCCTTTACATAGTCCTCTACCGTCCTTTACATAGTCATCTACATAGTCCTTTACGTAGTTGTTATAAGAATTTTGTATAACCTCATGTCTTAAAGTTTTCATTGTTCAGGTTACAGCTTTAGGTGTAGAACTGTTCATTACTTTTGTATCCCCATTGCTGACCTAAATGTTATCAGGGGCCTGGCAGTCAGGATGTCTGGTTCTACACGAAGGTTAACTGTCAGTGACACTTCCTCTGTAGCGTCCTCATACGTTGTTGCATTGTAACTGCTCCTCTTGGCCAAGATTAAAGTCAGACGTCGACTTTACATCTGTCTCTGATCTCCTCCTTGGGTGAATTTATTCGTTTACGGACAAATTCCTTTAAGAGTAGTCCTCTACATAGTCCTTTAGATAGTCCTCTACATAGTCCTTTAGATAGTCCAGTGTTTCCCCTACCATTGTACAGGCCTGGCGGCCCGCCAGGCCAAGGAGACCTGCCGCCAGGCCCAAAAAAAAATCAATATACCAAAAATAAACCACCTATCAATTCATTCATAAATCAATAATCATTTACATTAGGAGCGCCTCCGCGCAGCACAGTAGACTTGCTCCGCAAGACGCGCGGCCGCAACAATCCTCGCCGCGCGCTCCCGCTACTTTTTTCTTCGTGTAGCCTACTTTACGCGCTTGATGTTGTTCTGATGCCGTTCCGCCTCGTTAAACCACCACGATGTCGCTTTCTACTTTGAAAACACGGAACGTTGACACTGTATTTTGATAAGCTGTTGCACTCTTCAGACTCGTGGTGTGAGCGGAACCGTTCCATAGGGTCCATAATATTTATTTTATTACATTACATTATTATTTATTTTTACATAATAAAAATGCCGCTGTGTGTCTCCGTCCAAAACCCGCTGCGCTCGCGCTGTCTGCTCGCACAGATCCGCTCGTGCGCACATGCGCTGATGCAGGTCGAGTGTTGTCGAGAAATATAAGCAGAGACGGCGCTCCTTAAAAACAACATCACGCCATGTGTGTGTAGTATTAGGACGTGATGACGTATGTACAACCGGCCAAAGCCCGTTTGCCCCCCCTCCCCGGGGGGGGGGGGGGGAGGATTGTTTTTGATAAGATGTGGAACTTTGAGTTAACTGCTGTTGAGTAAACCTATAACTTATATTTTACTTGATAAAATAAGACAATATATGCACTCATATGTCTTTGTAGTGTTTTACAGTATCTGTAGCTATTAATGTGATGCTCATCCTTTTCCAGCCATATTTTTCTGGACCCTGATCATTTCCATCAACCAGCACCTTAATAAGTCACTCTCTCCTTGTGATCTTGAATACACTCTGGTTGAACAAAAATGTTGAATGCAAATATAATAATTGCAGAATTGCAGACTGCTTGCTGTGCCACCTGACTTAATCCAACTGCACCAATACACCATCCGACACGTCTCGTCTGTTTAGGGTTTTTTCGGTGGGTACCACCGGGCCTGAAAAAAATTCTAGGGGAAACACTGTAGTCCTCTACATAGTCCTCCACATAGTCCTTTACAAAGTCCTCTACATAGTCCTCTAGATAGTCATCTACATAGTCCTTTACATAGTCCTCTACATGGTCCTCTACATAGTCCTCTAGATAGTCATCTACATAGTCCTTTAGTCATCTACATAGTCCTCTATATAGTCATCTACATAGTCCTTTAGATAGTCATCTACATTGTCCTTTACATAGTAATCTACATAGTCCTTTAGATAGTCATCTACATAGTCCTTTACATGGTCCTCTACTTAGTCCTTTAGTCATCTACATAGTCATTTATGCAGAACTCTACATAGTCCTCTAGATAGTCATCTACATAGTCCTCTACAAAGTCCTCTAGATAGTCATCTACATAGTCCTTTACATAGTCCTCTTTATAGTCCTCTACATACTCCTCTAGATAGTCATCTACATAGTCCTCTATATAGTCCTCTACATAGTCCTTTAGTCATCTACATAGTCCTCCACATAGTCATATACATAGTCCTTTAGATAGTCATCTACATAGTCCTTTACATTGTCCTCTACATAGTCCTTTAGATAGTCATCTACATAGTCCTCTACATACTCCTTTAGATAGTCATCCAAAAAGTCCTTTACATAGTCCTCTATATAGTCCTCTACATAGTCCTCTAGATAATCATCTACATAGTCCTCTACATAGTCCTCTATATAGTCCTCTACATAGTCCTTTAGTCATCTACATAGTCCTCTATATAGTCATCTACATAGTCCTCTATATAGTCATCTACATAGTCCTTTACATAGTCCTCTACATAGTCCTTTAGATAGTCATCTACATAGTCCTCTACATACTCCTTTAGATAGTCATCCAAAAAGTCCTTTACATAGTCCTTTAGATAGTCATCCAAAAAGTCCTTTACATAGTCCTCTATATAGTCCTCTACATAGTCCTCTAGATAATCATCTACATAGTCCTCTATATAGTCCTCTACATAGTCCTTTAGTAATCTACATAGTCCTCTATATAGTCCTCTACATAGTCCTTCAGATAGTCATCGACATAGTCCTTTACAAAGTCCTCTATATAGTCCTCTACATAGTCCTTTAAGTAGTCCTCTACATAGTCCTTTAGATAGTCATCTACATAGTCCTTTACGCAGTCCTCTACATAGTCCTTTAGATAGTCATCTACATAGTCCTCTAGATAGTCATCTACATTGTCCTCTAGATAGTCATCTACATAGTCCTCTATATAGTCCTCTACTTAGTCCTTTAGTCATCTACATAGTCCTCTATATAGTCCTCTACATAGTCCTTCAGATAGTCATCGACATAGTCCTTTACAAAGTCCTCTATATAGTCCTCTACTTAGTCCTTTAGTCATCTACATAGTCCTCTATATAGTCCTCTACATAGTCCTTCAAATAGTCATCGACATAGTCCTTTACATAGTCCTCTACATAGTCCTTTAGATAGTCATCTACATAGTCCTTTACGCAGTCCTCTACATAGTCCTTTAGATAGTCATCTACATAGTCCTCTACATGGTCATCTACATTGTCCTCTAGATAGTCCTTTAGATAGTCATCTACATAGTCCTCTACATGGTCATCTACATTGTCCTCTAGATAGTCATCTACATAGTCCTCTACAAAATCCTCTAGATAGTCATCTATATAGTCCTTTACATAGTCATCTACATAGTCCTCTACAAAGTCCTCTAGATAGTCATCTACATAGTCCTCTACATAGTCTTTTAGTCATCTACATAGTCCTCTACATAGTCATCTACATAGTCCTTTAGATAGTCACCTACATAGGCCTTTAGGTAGTCCTCTACATAGTCCTTCAGATAGTCGTTGACATAGTCCTTTACGTAGTCCTCTACATAGTCCTTTACAAAGTCCTCTATATAGTCCTCTACATAGTCCTTTAGATAGTCATCTACATAGGCCTTTACGTAGTCCTCTACATAGTCCTTCAGATAGTCGTCGACATAGTCCTTTACGTAGTCCTCTACATAGTCCTTTACAAAGTCCTCTATATAGTCCTCTACATAGTCCTTTAGATAGTCATCTACATAGTCCTTTACATAGTCCTCTACATAGTCCTCTAGATAATCATATACATAGTCCTCTACATAGTCCTCTATATAGTCCTCTACATAGTCCTTTAGTCATCTACATAGTCCTCTATATAGTCATCTACATAGTCCTCTATATAGTCATCTACATAGTCCTTTACATAGTCCTCTACATAGTCCTTTAGATAGTCATCTACATAGTCCTCTACATACTCCTTTAGATAGTCATCCAAAAAGTCCTTTACATAGTCCTTTAGATAGTCATCCAAAAAGTCCTTTACATAGTCCTCTATATAGTCCTCTACATAGTCCTCTAGATAATCATCTACATAGTCCTCTATATAGTCCTCTACATAGTCCTTTAGTAATCTACATAGTCCTCTATATAGTCCTCTACATAGTCCTTCAGATAGTCATCGACATAGTCCTTTACAAAGTCCTCTATATAGTCCTCTACATAGTCCTTTACGTAGTCCTCTACATAGTCCTTTAGATAGTCATCTACATAGTCCTTTACGCAGTCCTCTACATAGTCCTTTAGATAGTCATCTACATAGTCCTCTAGATAGTCATCTACATTGTCCTCTACATAGTCCTCTATATAGTCCTCTACATAGTCCTTTAGTCATCTACATAGTCCTCTATATAGTCATCTACATAGTCCTCTATATAGTCATCTACATAGTCCTTTACATAGTCCTCTACATAGTCCTTTAGATAGTCATCTACATAGTCCTCTACATACTCCTTTAGATAGTCATCCAAAAAGTCCTTTACATAGTCCTTTAGATAGTCATCCAAAAAGTCCTTTACATAGTCCTCTATATAGTCCTCTACATAGTCCTCTAGATAATCATCTACATAGTCCTCTATATAGTCCTCTACATAGTCCTTTAGTAATCTACATAGTCCTCTATATAGTCCTCTACATAGTCCTTCAGATAGTCATCGACATAGTCCTTTACAAAGTCCTCTATATAGTCCTCTACATAGTCCTTTACGTAGTCCTCTACATAGTCCTTTAGATAGTCATCTACATAGTCCTTTACGCAGTCCTCTACATAGTCCTTTAGATAGTCATCTACATAGTCCTCTAGATAGTCATCTACATTGTCCTCTAGATAGTCATCTACATAGTCCTCTATATAGTCCTCTACTTAGTCCTTTAGTCATCTACATAGTCCTCTATATAGTCCTCTACATAGTCCTTCAGATAGTCATCGACATAGTCCTTTACAAAGTCCTCTATATAGTCCTCTACTTAGTCCTTTAGTCATCTACATAGTCCTCTATATAGTCCTCTACATAGTCCTTCAAATAGTCATCGACATAGTCCTTTACATAGTCCTCTACATAGTCCTTTAGATAGTCATCTACATAGTCCTTTACGCAGTCCTCTACATAGTCCTTTAGATAGTCATCTACATAGTCCTCTACATGGTCATCTACATTGTCCTCTAGATAGTCCTTTAGATAGTCATCTACATAGTCCTCTACATGGTCATCTACATTGTCCTCTAGATAGTCATCTACATAGTCCTCTACAAAATCCTCTAGATAGTCATCTATATAGTCCTTTACATAGTCATCTACATAGTCCTCTACAAAGTCCTCTAGATAGTCATCTACATAGTCCTCTACATAGTCTTTTAGTCATCTACATAGTCCTCTACATAGTCATCTACATAGTCCTTTAGATAGTCACCTACATAGGCCTTTAGGTAGTCCTCTACATAGTCCTTCAGATAGTCGTTGACATAGTCCTTTACGTAGTCCTCTACATAGTCCTTTACAAAGTCCTCTATATAGTCCTCTACATAGTCCTTTAGATAGTCATCTACATAGGCCTTTACGTAGTCCTCTACATAGTCCTTCAGATAGTCGTCGACATAGTCCTTTACGTAGTCCTCTACATAGTCCTTTACAAAGTCCTCTATATAGTCCTCTACATAGTCCTTTAGATAGTCATCTACATAGTCCTTTACATAGTCCTCTACATAGTCCTCTAGATAATCATATACATAGTCCTCTACATAGTCCTCTATATAGTCCTCTACATAGTCCTTTAGTCATCTACATAGTCCTCTATATAGTCATCTACATAGTCCTCTATATAGTCATCTACATAGTCCTTTACATAGTCCTCTACATAGTCCTTTAGATAGTCATCTACATAGTCCTCTACATACTCCTTTAGATAGTCATCCAAAAAGTCCTTTACATAGTCCTTTAGATAGTCATCCAAAAAGTCCTTTACATAGTCCTCTATATAGTCCTCTACATAGTCCTCTAGATAATCATCTACATAGTCCTCTATATAGTCCTCTACATAGTCCTTTAGTAATCTACATAGTCCTCTATATAGTCCTCTACATAGTCCTTCAGATAGTCATCGACATAGTCCTTTACAAAGTCCTCTATATAGTCCTCTACATAGTCCTTTACGTAGTCCTCTACATAGTCCTTTAGATAGTCATCTACATAGTCCTTTACGCAGTCCTCTACATAGTCCTTTAGATAGTCATCTACATAGTCCTCTAGATAGTCATCTACATTGTCCTCTAGATAGTCATCTACATAGTCCTCTATATAGTCCTCTACTTAGTCCTTTAGTCATCTACATAGTCCTCTACATAGTCCTCTACTTAGTCCTTCAGATAGTCATCGACATAGTCCTTTACAAAGTCCTCTATATAGTCCTCTACTTAGTCCTTTAGTCATCTACATAGTCCTCTATATAGTCCTCTACATAGTCCTTCAAATAGTCATCGACATAGTCCTTTAGATAGTCATCTACATAGTCCTTTACGCAGTCCTCTACATAGTCCTTTAGATAGTCATCTACATAATCCTCTACATAGTCATCTACATTGTCCTCTAGATAGTCATCTACATAGTCCTCTACAAAATCCTCTAGATAGTCATCTACATAGTCCTCTACATAGTCTTTTAGTCATCTACATAGTCCTCTACATAGTCATCTACATAGTCCTTTAGATAGTCATCTACATAGGCCCTTACGTAGTCCTCTACATAGTCCTTCAGATAGTCGTTGACATAGTCCTTTACGTAGTCCTCTACATAGTCCTTTACAAAGTCCTCTATATAGTCCTCTACATAGTCCTTTACGTAGTCCTCTACATAGTCCTTTAGATAGTCATCTACATAGTCCTTTACGCAGTCCTCTACATAGTCCTTTAGATAGTCATCTACATAGTCCTCTAGATAGTCATCTACATTGTCCTCTAGATAGTCATCTACATAGTCCTCTATATAGTCCTCTACTTAGTCCTTTAGTCATCTACATAGTCCTCTATATAGTCCTCTACATAGTCCTCTACTTAGTCCTTCAGATAGTCATCGACATAGTCCTTTACAAAGTCCTCTATATAGTCCTCTACTTAGTCCTTTAGTCATCTACATAGTCCTCTATATAGTCCTCTACATAGTCCTTCAAATAGTCATCGACATAGTCCTTTACATAGTCCTCTACATAGTCCTTTAGATAGTCATCTACATAATCCTCTACATAGTCATCTACATTGTCCTCTAGATAGTCATCTACATAGTCCTCTACAAAATCCTCTAGATAGTCATCTATATAGTCCTTTACATAGTCATCTACATAGTCCTCTACAAAGTCCTCTAGATAGTCATCTACATAGTCCTCTACATAGTCTTTTAGTCATCTACATAGTCCTCTACATAGTCATCTACATAGTCCTTTAGATAGTCATCTACATAGGCCCTTACGTAGTCCTCTACATAGTCCTTCAGATAGTCGTTGACATAGTCCTTTACGTAGTCCTCTACATAGTCCTTTACAAAGTTCTCTATATAGTCCTCTACATAGTCCTTTAGATAGTCATCTACATAGGCCTTTACGTAGTCCTCTACATAGTCCTTCAGATAGTCGTCGACATAGTCCTTTACGTAGTCCTCTACATAGTCCTTTACAAAGTCCTCTATATAGTCCTCTACATAGTCCTTTAGATAGTCATCTACATAGTCCTTTACATAGTCCTCTACATAGTCCTCTAGATAATCATCTACATAGTCCTCTACATAGTCATCTACATAGTCCTCTACATAGTCCTTTAGTCATCTACATAGTCCTCTATATAGTCATCTACATAGTCCTCTACATAGTCCTTGAGATAGTCATCTACATAGCCCTTTACATGGTCCTCTGTATAGTCCTCTCCATAGTCCTTTAGATTGTCCTCTACATAGTACTTTAGATAGTCATCCACAAAGTCCTTTACGTAGTCCTCTACATAGTCCTTTAGATAGTCAACTACATAGTCCTTTACGTAGTCCTCCACATAGTCCTTTACATAGTCATCTACATAGTCCTTTACGTAGTCCTCTACATAGTCCTTTACATAGTCCTTTACGTAGTCCTCTACATAGGCCTCTTTCCTGGACAGAGAGTAGGGAGGAGTGAGTGACTTCAGACAGATCCATAGTCTTGGATCACCTACTTTGCACATACAACAGGAAGCAAAACCATGTGTATCTTGTAGGGGTGTGACGAGATCTCGTACCACGAGATCTCGCGAGATTAAAGTCGACGATATTTCTCATGAGATTTGTGAGCTATACATAGCTGAGGTTTTACATACAGCTGTTACTGACTGGGAGCTTAAAAAACCCAACCACGGCATCGCTTATTGTTACAGACAATGCACGTAATATGGACGTGGCCGTGCACGACGCGGGATTGAAGTCGCACATCGGTTTTGCGCACACTATAAATCTTGCAACCCAAGCTGGCCTCGGTGTTCCCCGCGTCGCTTGTTTACTCGGGCGGGTGAGACGTGTGACTGCTTTTTTTCATCGTAGTTCAGCGGCTACCGCGGTGAAAATGTCCAGGCAGAAACGGCTACAATTACCATCACACAAGTTAATGACGGGCACGTTGGATATGCTGGCTCGTTACCTTGAGTAGCAAGCTGCCATAGCAGCATCACCAGCCCAGAGATAAGACAAAACTCCCGAAGCATTGATACACTTGACAGCTGCGATGTCAGAGATGCTGAAGATGCTGTAGTTGCAGCATGTTGTTCATGACATACTTGGTCAGGCTCCGTTTGCACTATTTGCACTCTGTATTGACAAAGTAGAACTTTGATTTGGTTTTGCACATATTTACACTTGGGAAAAATAAATATTTTATTTTATTTATTTTATTTTAACTTTTATAAATTTTAGTTTCAGTTTAAATTTGTGAAAGAAGAAGTTTATTAAAAGATCATGCTTACATCATGCATGTAAAGAGTTATAATAAAATATTTCTAAATGCATGTGCAACTCTGTTAAATTAAAGTCTGTTAGTCCAGTCATATATTTTGTCATTGTAGTTTTCTTAGAATCTCGTCTCGTCTTGTTCTCGTGAACCCAATATCGTGTCTCGTCTCGTCTCGTGAGTGGAGTGTATTGTCACACCCCTAGTATCTTGCTAAACCTACATGGTCCTTCTCACCTGCAGAGGTTCTCCTTCCTTGCCATAATAAACTCTTTGTTTTGCATGGTCTCCATGTTCCAGGGCCAAACTGTGGTTCCTTCTCAAATGTACAGTCAGTGAGCCAGGTCCTGCAGTCAGACTGAAGTCTGGAGTACAGGAGTCACCTGGAAGAGCAGTGCACATACATTGACAGTTGACATATGACAAATCTACACCACCTATCCTCTATCCACATTGTAGATGTGAGATCTTGTACAGTATGACAACCAAAAACCATTCAGACTTAAAATAAACAAATAAACAAACAAATAAATCCAGCACAGTAGGTTTTTTTAAGTTTGCCATCATAACTTCCCATTCTGAGCATGCGTCTGTATGAGCAGAACTCAATTAAAACAACAAGGAAATAACAACGTGGCTCTAATAACCAACCACTTAGACCAGCCATCCCCAATTAGCGGCCCGCGGGCCAAATCCGGCCCGCAAGAGTAAAGTGTCCGGCCCGTGCGGACCCAGTGACACTATGCAATAACCTGCCTTAAGGTGAAATAAAGAGTTCTGTAAAGTTGGAAATATATTAACAGATTCTAAATTCCTGGATCAATAAATCTGAAGTGAAATGTTTTTCAAGAACAAATAATTCATCTGTCCCACTGTAATATCATAGACTACGAGCTACAAGGACCAAAACCCAGATTTTTTACAAAAATAAGCCAATTGATCTCTATGCGCAGCCGGCAGCCGGGCAGGTGCGCAGTGACCGTATGCAAATCGCAAGACAAGAGCAAGACGCTGCAAAAAAAAAATCAATAACTCCACTGTGTTATACAATCTGTTATTCCTCTTGTGCACCACTTGCTATAGTGCTATTTTTTGTTGTTGATGAAAACGGTCATATTTTGTGGATCAAAATATTCTCCAGGGGCATTCAAATAAATTAATCATTACTATTTAGATTTTCTTTCAAGTGTGCATTTTTTATCTGTCCCTCAGTCTATGACTACTACTACTACTACTACTACTACTACTACTACTACTACTATCTGCTACAACAACTACCACTGGTAGTACTAATCATTACAATAATAATACTTCTTATAATATAAACAACAATAATAACATTTGCACATAAAACAATGTTTAGTGGTCCAATGAAAAAAAAAGACAATTTGGCCCTCGACTTGGCAACCTGGACATAATTTGGCCCTCAGTGAAAACTAATTGGGGAACCCAGACTTAGACCAACCAACCACCAGACTTAGCATCTTTTCTGAATCTGTCCAAGCATCTCCTGTAATTCATCAAACACATAATCCACCAGAGATCACGTGTTAGTCTTACATCACTGTATTTCTCATTAATGTGAAGTGGACAGAAAGGAAAAGAGTAACATTGTTTTCACAAACACCACTTCAACACAACCCAGAGCTTTCTACCGTTACTGTGGTGTCTTCCTCATTTAAGCAGCTTCCCCTCCTCAACTTCTCACAGAAATGAATCTGAATTTATTATCATTGAGTGCTTTTTTTGTTCTGGAAGCATCTCTGTCTCTCTGCTGCAGTACCACTCTCCACCTGAACTGTTACTGAAGCACCGGTGGGGGCGCCGTTTTATAAGTAAAAGTCTTATTAAATGCTGTTTAATGTGATCCCTGGTTGTAAATATAAAGATTACTATCGAAGAAATCACAAACTCTAATTTAGGGAAATCATATAACATAAAACAAATTACAAGTCCATGTACTGTCATCTTTATTCCATTACTTTTCCTGATTTTTATTTTTTCATTTCAGTATCAGTATCAAGATATTTAGGCAGGTTATCATATCAAAGTCACAATTTTGAACCAACACTACTTCAAACCATCGTTAGGTAGTTTGACACCTAAACTTATAAACATACAGTATAGACACAATTAGGGTTGCAAAATTCCGGGAATTTTCAAAAGTGGAAACTTTCCATGGGAATTTATGGGAATAAACGGGAATAAATGGGAATTTTTAAAATTGATGGTTGGCTTTTCAAAGGGGACTTAAATATAGCTGAGGAAAGTTATTTTGTAGCATAATCTTGACTGAAACAAACAGATGCCATTCAAATACACTTGAATATACATGCCATTCCTCAACCACATGCACAGAGCACACTGCTTAGTGCATGGCTATTGAGACCACACCCCCTACTGGCACTGTGCATGCCTCCATCACATGTAGATCACTAGAAGACTGGACCACACTTTTGAGCCTGAAGCACAAAGACTATTGAAGGCAGTAGGCACACATTTGAGCTTCTGGACTAAACAAAGTGAAGTAAGTTTTGATGCTATTATTATAATATATGTATTAAAGCTCTAGTCTTCGATTTGAAAGGTTTGAAAAAAGTACCCCCCCCCCCCCCACACACACACACACACACAACCCTCCCCTCTGTGCTCCTCCGAGCTCGTATCGTTCTCCCCTCCCTCTTATTTTATAAGCCTCCCACCTCCCTCTTATTTTACGAAAATAGTTCACTGAAATGTGTTTCTGAAAAAAAGATAGCTATGCAGTTGCTGAATCTGTCTTTATTTTAGATCGACAACGGTCAGTTTAAAAGATTTTCGAGAGCTTGCGGGCGGCGCTCCGTCTCTCGAAATTTGCCGCTCCGCGACGGCATTGCACGGCTTCTTACATAGACAATGAATGGGAACATTCCATTCCATTTTTGAATGAGTGGGGTTGGGAGTATTGAACCTAACATTCCTGTTTTTGACTTCACCCATGAAACAACTAATTAAAACATGTTCTGTTCTACTTTCAAATAAATCTGTTGAAATTGAAAACATTTTGTATGGATGTTTTCTTATGACTTCTGTTCATATTTATGCTTGGATATAATATATTCCTAGTTAGTTCCCCTAAATTCCCATTCATTCCCATAATTCCCATTATTCCCATGGAGAGTTTCCAAATATTAAATATTTCCAAAATTGGAAACTTTCCGGAAATTTACCGGGAATTTTCCGCCCCTTTGCATCCCTAGACACAATTAAAGGTGCTATATTATGCTGTTTTTGCCCTCAATTCCACACAGCTGTCAGAGGTCCAACAACACTGTATTTGATATGCATTGCCCCAAACCCATCCATGGTCCTGAATTCCAGCTGTCTAAAAGTTGCTCAAATTAGCTCTGCTGCGAACAGGCTGTTTCTGTGTCTGCACCTTTAAGTGCTTATGGCCTCCGTCTGTCATCGCCTACTTGGAGAGAGACGGAGACGATGCCACTTACGCTAGCAGTAGCACGCGCCAATGTTTATGGTGGATGTATCGCTATAACTCACCTATGTGGCTCAAGTGATGTTGCTGGTCCCGTATGGTTGGGACAGATCCTTTTACGAGGTCAGTGTCGAGGCAAAGCCAGCTTTGTACTGACCCTCGTTACTGAAGCAGTCCGATGTGAAGTGGTTAGCACACACACACAAGCTAACACGAACCGTAGCCGGCACATTGTCATTAAAAATGAAACGCAACCACTGTCTCTTCTGTTCTTCTGTAGCTGGGACCGAATAGAAGCACTTATGTTGATTTGTACAACCAACAACAGAGCAATCTGTGTGTCTATCTCTGAGCGACGACATTGTGAAACACTGATATCTCACTGCTGTTTCACTGCAGGACACACCAAACTTCACCTCGGTGATGAACGCCCCCTCTCGGATATCTCCTATCATCAGAGGAGTTCAGTCTATGCGAATGAATCCCTTCGTTACGTAACGACGAGAGCTGAATCTGAACAGCCTGTAGGAGCGCCGTTGTACCAGTGGGAGTTGTTAGGATTCTTCCATTTTTTACTTTACCACTAAGAGCCCAGTTCCATTTTATGATTGTACTATGGGGAGCTTTACTCCGTTCTATTTACTTTAACGTTCTATTTACTTTAACACTGTTTATTATGTGAGCCTTACTGTTACACTGACCCCTGCCTAGCACTGCTAGTTCACTTGACCACAGATTACCATCCGCATGAACACCTGGGGGATTCATGCATCTGTTATCAAGTCCAAACACTGACTACTATCACTGCCATGCACCAGCACACTTTTTATTCAAGTCTAAAGACACTGTAATTTAATTGCTATGCACCAATACCAATTAACTGTATTCTAAATGGTTTCATCAATCATCTGCATTATTAAAATGGTTACACATATCCTGTAGACAAATTAGGAAGCCAGGATATGTGAGAGCACCAGTGTTGTGCATAAACATCGTGAACTTTGAACTGAACGCAATGCATTTTTAAATAAAGAACTTGAAGTTTTTCATAGTATCTCTTCTATAAGTTCAGCAAAGTTTGTGTTTGTGTGCGCCCACGCCGGGCTTGCGCAGCACTCTACACATCTCAGGTTCACATCAGCCGCCGAAGCGCCGCCGAAGCTCCGCCGAAGCGCCGCCGAAGGGCCACCTCCAAGGCTGAAAGGCGTGGAACAACACAGACTGCAACAAAAGGTCCATTTTCATGACTTTCAATTAAAAAAAAAACATTTTGCCCAAACCTATCCATTTCAGGCCCCCAACTCCAAACGTTTTGCTGCACGTCACCGCACCACAGCTTCAGGTATTTGTGCTCAGACCAATCAGCGTCCTGTGATGAGCTAGGGGCATGGCGTTGGTGTGTGCGGTGCAACACAGAGATGACTGTTTATACTTAACAACAATGGCGGCTCCTGAACAGGTTAGCGTAGCGGCATCGATAGCAGGGCTTGAAATTAACAACCGCCAATCCGCCAAATACAGGTGAATTTCAGCTGTGGTGGGTTGAATATTATAGATTTTAAATGTAGTCTTCTCGAAAGGCATCTCAATATTAACGCCCCTTGGACTGTCCAATATATTACAGCATGGTGTAAGATCCAGGCAGGTACAGCACATGGAGCACTATAACCAATTGGCTGCATAGTGTACAGGAGCATCTGGCTGGAAATGGTCAAAAGGTCAAAATAGGAGACACCTCCAAAGGTGGTTTAGAATGACCAAGCTAAGATCCTGAGGGACTTCCAGATCAAGTTAGACATCCCAGATCTCTGTCCAGAAGAGCGCAGTCCTAGGAACAGCTAAGATACTGTGCAGAGCCCTCAGGCTTGCAGGCCTCTGGTAGAGAACACAAGACCGCCCATTGGGTGAGTGGGGAATATACATATATAACGAATCTGTGAATTATGTTTATGTGACTCTGGAACTACCCCCCCCACATCCGTGCAGCCCAGTCTGTGAATATTTTTAAGTCCCTTTTAAAGACCCACCTCTATTTACTTGCCTTTGGCTAGTGTCTCCTTTTATGTGCCAGTGTATATTGCATTTTTTAAACTTATTTTATCTGTAGCCCTTTTCTTTTTTGTGCCTTAGTTTATTCTTTGATCATTGCACTTTATTGTGAAGCACTTTGGTGCGGCTAAGCCGTCTGTAAATGCACTATATAAATAAATTGACATTGACATTGACATGTACGGAATAATTCTAAATCATATTGAAAAAACGCTGCCTGTTAACATGGCTGGTTGTGCTTTCTTACCTTGTCTGCTACAGGCTTTTACTGGTGTAGAGGTTAGCCCACGACGCTCTGCCTGTACACGCAGCATAATGCAGCCTAGCTCGTCATCAGCTTTGGTGGAAATCACATTACAGGAATTCAAAGATGTGTGGACACATGCTGGTATACGTGTCCACACATCGCTGTCAAAGCTGAGGACAAGGAAACAGAGATTTACGATCAGTCCTTTACTTACAGCTAGGAACACATTTTCATACATTCAAATGGAAATACAGTGTCAATTGATATCATACAATGTGTTTTATTAGCCAACATCTGTGAGCTGTGTTGCAACAAATGAAAGTGAAAATGTAGGAAGGGTAGGATAATGCAATTGTGTGCTCTTGCCATGCAGGTTGCAGATTGCCACACTGCAACAGGCACTGAAACCATCAGAGCTCACCTGCTGTACTCAACTGTGTAGGTGATGTCTCCTTCCTCACCGGCAGGACGCCATGTAAGCAGCCAGTTATCAACATGGATGTTCTGTGGCGCTGCTGGTGGCTCCTCAGACAGTACTGGGACAAACACATGTGGACATGGACAGAGCAGCAAATGAAATTAAGATCTTTTGTTTGGGGAAGTAAAGTGCACGTAAATATCATGTTAATAAGGGCCACCCTTTATTGAAAAAAAATTAATTCTAAATTAGTTTTATCTTTTTCCGTCAGTCAGCAGCGGTTGGTCAGCAGGTGGAGCTACTCACGGAAGTGCAACTGCTGAGTCAGGCTCCCTCTAGTCTAAAGTGTTTGACCAGGTACATTTCATGCTGACTCACAATGGAGGATCAACAGGCAGAGAAAGAAGACCATTCAACTTCCAGTCCCAAGAAAAAGAAACAACAAACTAATGGAAGTGAAGAAAGAAAGTCATCAAGAAGCAAAGTGACCGCCAACCAGGGAAAACCACAGACCTCCTTTCAGTGAGGAGCATTTGAAGGCATCACACAGATGAGACAGTGAGGACGCGTTCACACTATACACGCATGTTGACGGACGAGGGAGGGCGTGTCTGGTGCATGGGGGAGATGCCTTTGCGGATGCAGCCAGCAACCAATGAAATTGTTAGCCAGCTTATTCAGGCTACTAATGTGCAAGTGAAAATTCAGTATGAACATTCAACAAGAATTTTGACATGGTTTAGACTTGTACTCAAGTACACTCAGCATCAATGAAAACTTAACACTGGTATTTTTTTATGTGTGGTCGGATCCTTTTGATGTAGGTACTTGAACTTTTATATTCGGTTAGTATGGATATTTTACTGATGAGTTTTGAAAGAAAGCAACAAAAAGTACACTTTTTTATAATTTTATTGACATTTAACAATGACATGCCCAATTTCCAAATTCCTGAAATTTCAATATCTCGTGTTACCGCCATTAGCATCAAGACAGGCCACACAACGTCTACGCATTGACCGTATAAGACGTCCAACATTGTCCTGGGGTATGTTTGCCCATTCCTGGTGCAACGCAGCCACCAGTTCCTGGCGATTCCTGGGTGGAGGCACACGTCGAGAGACACGTCGTCCCAGCTGGTCCCAGAGGTGCTCAATGGGTGAGAGATCCGGCAAGTATGGTGGCCAGTCCAGCACATAGATGTTCTGTTGCTCAACATACGCTGTGGTGACACGTGCAGCATGCGGGCGGGCGTTATCCTGCTGCAGAATGCTGATCTCAGGTGGATTCCTGATGAACGGCACACACGTTGTCTCCAGCACCTCGTCAATGTAACGTCCGGCAGTGAGGTTGCCATTAATGATGACCAGTGGGGCTTTATGGTTGGCAGAGATGCCAGCCCACACCATAACACCCACACCACCCCATCGATCGCGCTGACGCACGCAGCACTGTGCATACCTCTGCCCAGGGCGGCGCCACACCCGCTGACGTCCGTCGCTCCTGTACTGACAGAATCTGGACTCATCAGAGAAGAGGACTCCACGCCAGTGTGCCTGAGTCCAGGGTAGGTGGCGCCGAGCCCATTCCACACGATTCTGGCGACGTTCATTGGTCAAGACAGGTCCAATATTGGGTCTTCTGGCCGCTAAGTTGGCAGAATGCAGGCGCCGACGTACAGTACTGGTACTGATGCGTGGTTGGTGCCTGCCTGGAGTCTCTGCAGCCGTCTCGGCAGCTGTCTGGAACCTGTCCCGCAGGTGCTGCATCACAATGTAACGGTCGTCGGCCTCAGTCGTCACTCATTCGCGTCCAGGACGTGCTCTATCCCTCACAGACTGGGTTTCGTTGAACCGGCGTCTCAAGTTCATTATTGTGGGTGGAGAACAACCCATTCTATGAGCCACCTGTCGAATCGACAGTCCACCCTCCAACAGACCCAAAGCTCGATGTCGGTCGTTCTCTGATAGGCGAGGCATAATGGCATCCAGGACAATGAAAAGTCATTTTTTCAACATGGCTTTTTATAGAGAACAAGAACCAATCCCAAAAACTCACAGGATTGGCAGCAAACACAACGAGCACAACGACATTGCTCTAATTACAAAGCAAGTGCAGTCAGGTGTGACCGTAGGTCAATGGCAAAACAACCACCCAGATTTCACTTGTTTCAGTGTTTCCCCTTGAATTTTTTTCAGGCCCGGTGGTACCCACCGAAAAAACCCTAAACAGACAAGACGTGTCGGATGGTGTATTGGTGCAGTTGGATTAAGTCAGGTGGCACAGCAGTCTGCAATTCTGCAATTATTATATTTGCATTCAACATTTTTGTTCAACCAGAGTGTATTCAAGATCACAAGGAGAGAGTGACTTATTAAGGTGCTGGTTGATGGAAATGATCAGGGTCCAGAAAAATATGGCTGGAAAAGGATGAGCATCACATTAATAGCTACAGATACTGTAAAACACTACAACGACATATGAGTGCATATATTGTCTTATTTTATCAAGTAAAATATAAGTTATAGGTTTACTCAACAGCAGTTAACTCAAAGTTCCACATCATATCAAAAACAATCCTCCCCCCCCCCGGGGAGGGGGGGCAAACGGGCTTTGGCCGGTTGTACATACGTCATCACGTCCTAATACTACACACACATGGCGTGATGTTGTTTTTAAGGAGCGCCGTCTCTGCTTATATTTCTCGACAACACTCGACCTGCATCAGCGCATGTGCGCACGAGCGGATCTGTGCGAGCAGACAGCGCGAGCGCAGCGGGTTTTGGACGGAGACACACAGTGGCATTTTTATTATGTAAAAATAAATAATAATGTAATGTAATAAAATAAATATTATGGACCCTATGGAACGGTTCCGCTCACACCACGAGTCTGAAGAGTGCAACAGCTTATCAAAATACAGTGTCAACGTTCCGTGTTTTCAAAGTAGAAAGCGACATCGTGGTGGTTTAACGAGGCGGAACGGCATCAGAACAACATCAAGCGCATAAAGTAGGCTACACGAAGAAAAAAGTAGCGGGAGCGCGCGGCGAGGATTGTTGCGGCCGCGCGTCTTGCGGAGCAAGTCTACTGTGCTGCGCGGAGGCGCTCCTAATGTAAATGATTATTGATTTATGAATGAATTGATAGGTGGCTTATTTTTGGTATATTGATTTATTTTTTGGCCTGGCGGCAGGTCTCCTTGGCCTGGCGGGCCGCCAGGCCTGTACAATGGTAGGGGAAACACTGCTTGTTTGGCTCATTACTACTCAAGTATGAGTAGTAAATACAAATACTAAACTCTGAGCTAAAACTAGAGTGGTATTGTAAGTGTTAAGTTTTCATTGATGCTGAGTGTATCTGTGAAACTAATCATCTAAGAGAGACCATATTTTGTAGAATGTTTAAGCTAACACCAGAGATAGAGGCAGAAGTGATAGAAGTCCTTATCTGCAAAAATGGGGGCTCAACCACTCTTCAAATGTACTACTTTATTTCAACAAGCCACATTTTAAGTACCTACCATACTAGGTTATCATTGAGCTACACCCCTGATATTCCATGTCTGGAGGCTATTAGTAACAGATATACACTGTAGAAATTGAAGGCCACAGGTGAGATAGTTTTCCAGATATTGCGGTTTAAAAATGGCTTTTCAGCGTATGATGCCAAAAACTGTCTAAACTACCCTTCATTCAATGATGTTTCATGAGAAAACTGTTGACAGTAGAGACCTAATATTTTGGATTTGTCCTATAAACAAGTGTGTCTTTGTAATTTAATTTTTTCAGGACATTCTGAGATGGTCAGGTGGAAAGATTTTCAGAAATTTGATGAAATGACACGGAATGACCCTTCAGCTTAACTCAAGACAAACAAAGTGGAAACAAGTGAAGCTGCTAAAGCGGACATAGTAATGGTATACAAAAGAACAAGAGACCGAGGTAAAGAGATATCAAAGCTACTTTCATTTTCCTCAAAAAGAGTGAGCCGGCCAGTGGTGATGCAGAAGTCAACTCCCTGACTCAGCTCCATGTACAGTACATGTAGAAAGGGGAGATTTAACCCACACTCCATGAATTACAAAGACAACATCTCAGCTTGTGGCTGAAAAGAGAAACGAAAATGCTGATAGCCTGGCAATGCTGATAAAGGAAAAATACCGACACCATTGAGGCTTTCAAAGAGCTGTCAGAGTTTCTTTTCAATGAAGTTGGAGACATGAAAGCATAAGCCAGTGATGATCAACAGAAAAGACAACTGTTGAAGGCAAGATGAATGACATGGAACGCTATCAAAGAACCTGCAGCTATGCGGCCTACCAGAGCAAGAGGGAGAGAATAACATCAAACAATGTGTGGTAGACATCAGCAGAGTGGTCATCCCCAACGCTGGAGAGGACCTCCGCTTCCACATCCACGTCAGCCCTTGGCTGCGGTCGAATAGTAAAAAAATTCGGTCCTAAATCCTATTCCTTGACCTCGGAGTAAAACATCACAAAGGAAAGGTGATAGGAGAACTGAAAAGGATTTAGGAAAAGTCGACCGCGGTCCTCAGAGAATCCGACTGGACTTTCACTATCTACGTCATTATAATGCTGCTGATGAATTACAGCTGATGATCCAGTGATTGACGTGCGTCTGCGCTGGAGAAACTACAATAATGGACTACAAAAAGCATGTCGTCCACTTCTCCCCATGTTGTTGGTTTTATAAACAGGTCCAGCAGCTCCTCCTTCCTGTTTGACTGTTTGCTGTATTTACAATTCATTTGTGGTTTTAGTTTAGTTTTTGTCATGTTTGTAACAAGATTTAAATAAATAAAAAATACCATTAATTTATTATCACTGTCTACACACATTTATCAACACAATTCCAATGACTATATGTCTGCGTGAAGGTAATTGTTAAATATGCAAATATGCATATCGTTTGTTTTCATGAACGGCCGAGGTGTGCGGCACGTTGCTCTCGCAAAGAATTGTGGGTCGGTGTGATCGCCTTTCCTTTCATATAGGAAGGTCCGTTGTATCCTATGCTAAAGGAGCTCTGAAAGGAAGCATTGGAGCTCCATTCCTTTGCATTTAGAGAGTTATAACGGCTCTTATCATGGCAGCCACTTGTTTACTTCCAGGTCACTTCTTTTTTTTTTTGTAAATTTTATTTGTTTTATTTATTTATTTAAAAAAAAAAAAAAAAACATACAGCCAGCACATTATTTAGTGTATAATGTGTACATGTCGATTCACTGAACAGATGTCCCAGAAAGTCCACTCACACAGATTGAGTCAAGGAGGCCGGAGGGGAATGGCAAAGTCTCAGTATGGAGCACATTTAGGTCCCAGTTTTTGGTCTATCCTTCCTGATGTAGTCTATGAAAGGGCCCCAAATCTTCTTAAACTTAGCTTGGGAGTTAGACATAGAAAACCGAACTTCTTTAAGGTATAAACAAGAAACCATATCATTTAGCCACCTCTTGAAGCAGGGAGGGGAAGCTGACTTCCACTCCTTTAGGATGACCCGTTTTGCAATGGTCATACCAAACATGAGGGCTTGTTGTAAAGCGGAAGGAAGAGCCAAAGAACCGCTGGAGCAGCCCAGTATCACTAAGAGACAGTCAGGAACCAGTTGTCTATCATAAACAGCACTGTACAAACTGAAAATGTCAACCCAGAACCTTGTGAGCTTAGAGCAGGACCAGAAAAGATGCCCAAGAGTTCCATCAGCTGATTTGCATTTATCACAAGTGGGGGAGACAGAAGGAAAAATTCTGTTCAGTCTGGTCTTGGAATAGTGCAACCTATGAACTACCTTAAACTGAATGAGCTGTAGTCGAGCATTAATAGAGCATGCTTTTATCCTATTTAACCTTTTCGCCCATAGCTCGTCAGAAATTACTTCGCCGGTGTCCTTGATCCACGCCTCTTTAATATGGTGAGAGGGGGTTGCCATAACGAAGAGGTTAACAAACCGAGAGATCAAATGTTTGGAGGTGGGAGGTCTGGTCATAATATCATAAAAGTCATGTTGTATGGGGGTCGCATCTAGGCGAGAAAAAGATTGCTTGACAAAATTCCTAATTTGTAGATTACGAAAAAATTGATTAGCAGGGAGTTTGAATTTGGCCTGGAGCTGGGCAAAAGATGCAAAATGATTATCAATGTAGAGATCCCTGATAGTAGTTAAACCCTTATCTGACCAGTGCTTAAAGGCAGCATCCATCAAACCAGGCTTAAAACAGGGGTTCTGACATATGGGGGCATGAATTGACATTTCTGGGAGGTTCAGAATTCCCTTGATTTGCTTAAAAATTTTAATTGAGTTGCGGAGTAAGAGATGATTGCGTAGCGATTTAATCTTAATATCAGGTTTTGAGAATAGAATGGCTGACAAGGAAGCACCAGTGAGTGATACAGCATTGCTAAGCTCAATCTCAGGCCATCTAGGGCTGGGCCCAACCTCCTCTGCACTCCCAGCCCTAGACTGATTCCAGAAAACCCATGCTCTAGCGTTACAGGCCCAGTAGTAATGTCGAAAGACAGGCAGGCCTAAACTACCCTCTTCAATGGGCTTCTGTAAGTAGGCCTTTGAAATACGGGGGGGCTTGGAGGCCCAGACGAAGGGCATGATAACAGAGTCCAACATTCTAAAAAAGGAAGAAGTGAGGAAGATGGGCACATTCTGAAATAGATAAGTAAATTTAGGGAGCACGACCATTATGACAATGTTGACACGGCCAATCAATGAAAGGGGGAGAAGTTTCCATTTTTCTATCATGCACTTGAGCCTGTCAATCAAATCCATATAATTAAGTTTAAAGAGAAGTTTTAGATTTCTGGGGATGTTAATCCCCAGATAAGAAAAGTGGTCATGGGTAACCCTGAAGGGCAAATTGAGGAGAAAACTGGAGTCAAGACCGTTAGACAGAGGCATAAAAACAGATTTCTCCCAATTTATAGTAAACCCAGAGAATCGCCCAAAGCCATCTATCAGGTTAAGAAGGGGTGTAAGGGATTTTTTTACATCAGAGAGAGTCAGAATTACATCATCTGCGTACAGACCTATGGTACACTCAAATGTGCCGCACCTTATACCGGAGATTTGGGGGTTGGCTCTAATGGCTATGGCCAGCGGCTCAAGAGCTAATGCAAAAAGCATAGGAGAGAGGCAGCAGCCCTGCCTGGCGCCGCAGTACAGCGGGAACGGGGAGGATCTATCGTGGTTGGTTAGAACAGAAGATTGGGGACCAGCATAAAGCATTTTTAATATATTCATAAATTTTGACCCAAAACCAAATTTATCAAGTGCAGCAAACATGTACCTCCACTCTACCTGGTCAAAAGCCTGCTGGGCATCTAGTGTAGTGTTGTCACGATACCAAAATTTTGGTACCGGTACCAACATGTGTTTCGGTACTTTTCGGTACTTTTTCAAATAAAAAGTGAACGCAAAAAATGTCATTACTGACTTTATTTTAATAGAAAATCTTAGAACAATAACATATTAATCAGCAAATAAAATAAAATACCACAAAGACAAGCTTTTCTAATGCACACAATTTTAAAAATGTTAAAATATAAATACAATAATATAATATAAAATATAATAATATAAATAAACCAGCTCTTTTTTTTTTTCTTCCAGAGCTACTTTTGTTAAGAGTGAAGGGCGGTGGCGCTTGCTTTTAGCACTGAATGTGGCTTTTTTTCATGAGTTTAAATGACCTGTCGTTCCCTGAGCTCAGTGTGCAGGTCTGGGTGCTTGTCCTTTAAGTGTTTGGATAAGTCGGAAGTGTTTCCGCCGTTAGCCATGCATGTTTTAAACACCGTTTACACAGTGGTGCATCGGCGTTAACTGCCTCGGCTTGTGCATTTGTTTTAAGCTAAAGTACGGCCATATCGCACTTCGCGGCGCTGGTTTGTCCGCAAGTTGCGGCGTGGTGACGGTTGCAGCAGCCATTCTCCTCTCCGTGCTTCTCTCGCTCTCTCGCTCTCGCTCTCTCGCTCTCTCTCTCTCGCGCTGTCGCTCTCTCGCTCTCTCCAAGCTTTCCTCCTGCTCCGTTTGTTGTTCCAGTCTACGCTGCTTGCTAACTTGCTAGCGGTTTCCTCCGGCTTGCCTTTTATCTCCCCAAGCTGCGGCTCGCTCCTCGTCCTCTCAGCTGTAGTTACAACGCGGTGACGTCACGTGGCGAGTTCGCCGCGCTGTTGCGGGCGCTGCCGGCGGCGCTGCAAGTACCGGTCCCGTCCAAATGCAATATGGTACCGTTTTAAATGCCTCAGTACCCCGGTACCAAATTAGTACCGGTATACCGTGCAACCCTAATCTAGTGAAATCACAGCAGAGTGGGGCAATTTAGTTGAATACATTAAGTTAAGAAAACACCTTGTGTTTGAGAAGGAAAATCTATCAGGGATGAAACCTGATTGATCAGGATGAATTAAAGTGCCAATATATTTGTTTAACCGATTGGTCAGGACTTTTGCAATCATTTTTTGGTCAGAGTTAAGCAGACTTAGGGGACAATACGAAGAAACATTTGTTTCGTCTCTGTCCTTTTTTAAGAGGACACAGATATGGGCGTCGTAGAGGGTATGAGGGAAGGTGCCATTCTTCACCGAGCAAGTGACCATCCGAAGCAGGAGGGGGGCGATAATGTCAATGTGCTTCTTGTAAAATTCTATCCCAAATCCATCTGGACCACATGCTTTGCCACTGGGAAAAGAACAAATAGCATTTCTGATCTCCTCCAGTGTAAATTCAGAGTCCAATTCTAGTCTTGCGGACTCAGAAAGGACTGGAATGTAGGTCACTTCTTCAGTTAGGAAAAGCAAAATAGACTAATCCACCGCAGCTCTAGAGTCAGACAAAGAGAGGAAGGCAAGACTCGGCAGGTGATGACAAGATTTATGTCCAAGTCGATGAAGTCAGCAACTTCCTCAAAGTAAAGAAGCTGAAATGAGCTGAAAGACAAGGATGCACACAACCAACTGTGGCCACAGACAGAAGAAGGTCGGAAGCGAGGTAAAAAAAAGGGTTTCGTTGTCAGAGCCAGAGCCTTCATTGATGGGAAAGAAATCAAAGGTGATTGGGAACAGAAAATAAACATAAGTGAATCTATTCATTCCATTGTTCAAAACATACTTATTTGTTTGATAGTCCATATACTTTTTAGTTTCAGGTGTACACACCTGTTCTATAAAGCGTTAGTATTCAAAGGGTTAAGAAAATCATGTTAACACTTGTTTCACTTCTACCTAACTCCAGGATTTGATTTCATTCAGTTAAGTTTCTGTTTTACCTCAACTCTTTTCATTTTGATGAACGTTTAAAAGGCAGATTTTTATTGTCTGCAAGAAACACATGCATTTGATTCAGAATTTATTTCTGGAAAATCAATGGGGAACAACATTTGGATGGCTTATGGGAATAATAACTCTACCGGTGTACCTGTATTAAAAGGATCTTCTCAGGGCAAATTACTTAAAAACACGGCACATCTGGAAGATGGATCATATTAATTTTTGAATTTATGGAGAATATTTATTTGTGCAATATATATGGTTACAATGATAACCACAGAATTTTTTTTTTTTTTTTAATTTTGCAAAGAAATTAGGGTTTTACTGAAAACCTTTATGAATGTTGAACTCACTTTAGGGGACGACAATTTCATTGTAGATCCCAAGAGAAATACTTCACACTAAAACTCAGTTCCGGCTAAAGAAAGAAATTTCACAAACTTCCATAGTCGGGAATTTAACCCTGGCCAGCAGCGTGCGAACTCAGCACGTTACCTCTACACTTTTTCTGAAACCGGATGATTTATGTTGTTCTATCGGAGCATGTCGGCTTCAGTGAATATGATCAAAAAATGTTGCGACTGGGACTTTAATAACCTATGTCTGCATTTAAATTGCTTATTTACTTATAAATTGAGTAAGAGCAAGCGCAAATCGTGGCAGTGGCAGCTAGCCGTGGCACTTCCGGTGGCACCGCGAGGTGCCGCGGCAGCTGTCGCTGTTTGGTGGCATCTTCAGGTGGCATCTTCAGGTGCCACCGACCTGCCACGGCACCTGAGGCTGTTTGAGGCACTTGCCACTGACCTGCCGCGGCATTTACCGACATGCCACGGCAACTACAGCTTTTTGAAGCAGCTGCCACAGGATGAAGTTGCTGTTAAATGATATTTAAAAAAAAAAATAATGATAATAAAAAGTGATTTAACCATAAAGACTTGGCACATAAGACTGTAGCATTATCAGAGCACTAAATATTTGTTGAATTTATGAATGCCAAAATCACGGGGGTGGGGGGTCGATGTATCTTTTCTCTCGCTCTCTCTCTCGCTCTCTCTCTCTCACACACACACACACACACACACACTATGGGGTCAGTTCAGTCTCATTAATAATGAATGCACAGAGAAGGATTCACAAATGTATTTGTGATTATATAAATGACTTTCTGCTCACAAATACATTTCGTTTTAAATAAATGTAATAGAAATCCATAAATATATGAATAAAAAAATATTTGCAATTTTCATCAAAAATGTATTTGTATGTTGTTACATTTATATACAAACTGTTAAACTTGAATTTACAAGACGCTTTTCATTTTTGAACTTGTTTGCATTTGTTCGTGAACTGGTCTGTATTTATTTGTGGATTTTTGAGACTCTCCTGGGGCCTGTACTACGAAGCGAGTTCAACATCCCCAGGGTATCTTTCAGAGATCCAGCATAAGTTACCCTAACAAAGGCAATCGGAGATAAGCGGTCACACGAAGCTGGTTATCAACTCCTTAACTCAACCCAGGGTTTACCTGTCCAGCTATGAGCGCGTGCACATGAAAGAGGCGGCGTTTGCAGCATTTGACCAATCACAAACATGGATCAGTCTACGGCAGCGGAGCGGCGTATTTCACGTATGAGGAGCGAACCATAATCTTACAGAAATACGAAGAAGTTTAACATATAATGCAGGCAAAAGGAAACCGTTTCATCTGTAACATGCAGGAAGGACAGCTGGCAAAAACTCGCCGACTGTGTGAATGCGGAAGTCGTATTAATAGTATTAGTAGTATAATATGACTGCCCCATCATAAGGACACTACAAGATCTGACTGATTACATGGTCACTTTAACTTTGCTGAATGCTTAGTGGTAGAGTTACTGCCCCATGTAATGAAGCTCCTTGCAGCGGCTCCGGTTCGAATCCGCTCTTCGGCTGTCTTTTAAATCATGTCGTCGCTCTCTCTCTCGTCCCTTTAACTCTTATGATGTCTCTTATGGGAGCAAATCAAATAAATATAAAAACATAATTCAAAGTGGTAAGTAGGCTGTACGCTGACAAAGAAAAGTCTTTGTGAGAAGAGAGTCATTTATATATAAATCAGAAAATACATTTGTGAATCCTTCTCTGTGCATTCATTATTAATGAGACTGAACTGACCCCATACACACACACACACTGGAGACTAATCATGTGAAACATATTTCATATATGAAAGCAGTGTCAGTGTCTTGAAGACAAATACAGGCAGATTTGACATAGTTTGACTGACAGTAACTTCATTTCTGCGGCAGGTGAGTGGCAACTGCCTCAAACAGCTGTAGCTGTCGGTAAATGCCGTGGTAGGTGAGTGGCAGGCCGATTTTGGCATTCAACAAATATTTAGTGCTCTGATAATGCTACAGTCTTATCTGCCAAGAATTTACGGTTACATTTTTATCATCATTATTTTTTTATTAAAAAATATCCCACAGCCACTTCATCCTGTGGCAGCTGCTTCAAAAAGCTGTAGTTGCCGTGGCATGTCGGTAAGTGCCGCGGCAGGTCAGTGGCAAGTGCCTCAAACAGCCTCAGGTGCCGTGGCATGTCGGTAAATGTCGCGGCATGTCAGTGGTAAGTGCCTCAAATAGCCTCAGGTGCCGTGGCATGTCGGTGGCACCTGAAGATGCCACCAAACAGCGACAGCTGCCGCGGCACCTCGCGGTGCCACCGGAAGTGCCACAGCTAGCTGCCTCTGCCACGATTTGCGCTTGCCCCTACTGTATAAATTCACAACAAGACTACTTGGAGTTTACTTGGAATAATAAAGATTGACTTTTGCCCTAACCCTAACCCTTAAACGCTGTGTCCCGGAGGACAGAAAGCACAGAGTCGTGGACCCGGACATTAGCTCAACACCTTGTAACGCGAAGTACGCGAGGTTACCTTGGCCGACGATTAGAAGACACAGCACATCGAACAGCATCGTGACAACGTCAGGGGTGCGACGACTCCCCGGACACAGTCTTCTTCAGAGCGGCCATAGCCTGCCTGCTGGACGTCTAGAAGCCTATTACACAACCGACCACTTCCGCACAATCTGGGATACGGGAAGTTACGAAGTTACGGTAACTTTCTTGTTTTGTTGACATCCGCATCAGCAGGCTTCCTGAAACGCCCCTTCTTCTTCTTCTTCTTCTTCTTCTTCTTCTTCTGCTTCTGCTTCTGCTTCTGCTTCTGCTTCTTCTTCTTCAAGCAAGGTGTATTACCGCCATCTACCGGACTGAGGTGCAATTCAATGGGTATATTTTCAAAGAAGAATGGATCACATCAAATAAAAAATATGAAGAAAACCAAATAAAACAAACAAAAAACAAATCAAAACAAAGAATACTAAATCCTGTTTGCTAACTGTGAGTCTTTGATAAAGGTTATTATGGAACTCGATATTTCCTGATCTAGGCTCACCCAGCAAGGTTAGGGAAAAAACGTTCACTGAACTCACTGCCCTTTTCAGTTTTTCTCTTTGTCTAGAGAATCTTTCACATTTCAACAAAACATGCTCCACATCCTATCTCACTCCACAAAATTGGCAAGTTCCAGATGGACGTTTGTTTATGATAAATACTGTTAAGACCAGTATGACCTATTCTTATTCTGGAGAAACAGACCTCCTCCTGTCTATTTATGTAACTCGTTTTGCTTCTTGAGATATTTGGTTGTACTAAGATGCCTGCTCTTTTTCTCCTTACCCCACTCAGTCTACCACATGATATTAACTTTCTGTTTGATGATTACCTTGATTTCTGATTTACTGAGTGGAATGATTCATTGAATCTTCTTTCATTTCTACGGAAGCCCTAAACAGCCATGCATACATACATTTTATTTCATCCGTTTTCTCGTGATAACGAGATCATTTTCATCCGTTTTCTCGTGATAACGAGATCATTTTCCTCTGTTTTCCCGTGATAACGAGATAACAAATGAAACGCGATAGGCGAGATTTCAAATTCGGTAAAGTTGGAAAGATATTCACAGATTCGAACTGACCATAAAGAGACCCTTGATGTGTGTAGTGATTTTGGAGTCTCTGTAGGCCTACTGTATAACAGTGGAGTTATTTATTGTCTTGCAATTTGCAGACGGTGCCTGCGCACTCGCCCGGCTGCCGGTTGCGCATGGAGATCAATGTTCTCCGTTCAGCTCGCAGGACGGCTTATTTATGTAAAAAATCAGGGTTTTGGTGCTTGTAGCTCGTAGTCTTTGATATTACGGTGAGACAGAGGCATCATTTGTGTTTGAAAAACGTTTCACTTCTGATTTATTGATCCCGGAAGTTCGACTCTGTGAATATCTTTCCAACTTTACCGAACTTCAAAATGATCTCGTTATCACTGGAAAACGGGTGAAAAATTATCTCGTTATCACGGGAAAACGGAGTAAAATGATCTCGTTATCACGAGAAAACGGAGGGAAATTATCTCATTATCACGGGAAAACGGAGGGAAATTATCTCGTTATCACGAGAAAACGGAGTAAAATGATCTCGTTATCACGAGAAAACGGAGGAATTATCTCGTTATCACGGGAAAACGGAGGAAATAAAATATATGTATGCATGATCGTTTAGGGCTTCCGTACATTTCACTCCTCCCCCTCCCCCTCCTTCCTCCCTCACTGCTGATGACTTTGCAACTTACTTTACCAAGAAAGTAAATGACATCAGCTCCTCATTCACTCCTATAACCTCCGAGAAAACATCTCCACTAACTCTCAGCTCTGATGGCCTTACCAGCTTTAGCCCTCTCACCTCTGAAGACCACATTTTGTCTGGAGAAAGGAAGAAAACACTGCCACTCCAGCTGCCCTTTCAACTGCCTACTCGTTTTCACACTCCCCAAGACGAACAGGGCGAGGAGGAGGAACTGGGCTCCTCATCTCACCGAGATGGTCCTACCAGGTCCTTCCTCTGGACCACCTACCCCGATCTACACTTGAATTCCACGCCGTCTCTGTCACCCTTCCTTTCAAGCTCAACATCATAGTGATATATCGCCCACCCGGTCCTCTCGGTGACTTTTTGGATGAGATGGATGCCCTCCTGAGCTGCTCCCCTGATGATAGCACACCACTCGTCATCCTCGGTGACTTCAACATCCACCCGGGAAAGCTGCATTCATCTGAATTCATTGACTTCTTTTCCGCATTTGACCTTACACTCTCCCCCTCTCCACAAACTCACCGGGCCGGGAACCAACTTGACCTTGTCTTCACAAGATCCTGTGGCATCTCGGCACTCTCTGTTACCCTGCTCACCGTGTCCGACCACAACTTTGTGACTTTCTCCCTCCCCATGAAGCCCACCACATCCCTCCCCTCTACGCCTCGAACGGTCACCAGCCGCCGCAACCTGAAATCCCTCACTCTCTCCGCTCTCTCCTCAACGCTTATTTCCTCGCTACCATCCTCAGAACAGTTCTCCTTAATGCCTACTGAGGAAGCCTCCTCCATCCTGATGTCCTCATTCTCCTCTTCTTTGGACACTCTCTGTCCCCCAATCTCACGACCTGCGTGATCATCTCCCTCCCCTCCCTGGCTGTCCGAACCTCTGCGAACCTCTGTGAACCAACAGATCATTGTTGCAAGCGGCAGAGAGAAAATGGAAGAAATCGGGCCAGCACGAGGACCTTGCTCACTACCACCACCTCTCTGACTTCACCTCAACTGTTTCGGGAGCTAAATCTGCCTTCTACCTGGCAAAGATCAACTCTTCTGCCTCCAACCCCAGGAAACTCTTCTCCATGTTCTCCTCCCTCCTCACCCCTCCTACCCCCTTCTTCCTCCCTCACTGCTGATGACTTTGCAACTTACTTTACCAAGAAAGTAAATGACATCAGCTCCTCATTCACGCCTATTCCCTCCCGGAAAACATCTCTCCCAACGCTCAACTCTGATGGCCTTACCAGCTTTAGCTTTGAGACGTTCACGCACTTGTTACATCTAACCGTGCCACCACCTGCTCCCTTGACCCGATTCCCTCCTCTCTTCTCCAGGACATCTCACACGTCATCTTGCCATTCCTCACCACCCTGATCAACTCCTCCCTCACCTCAGGTGTCATTCCAGCGGCTTTTAAGGCGGCTACAGTGAAGCCTCTCCTTAAAAAACCCACACTAAAAGCTACTGACATCCAAAGCTACAGACATCCAAAGCTACAGACCTGTATCTCTTCTTTCATTCCTCTCTAAAACCTTGGAACGTGCCGCCTACAACCAACTGTCATCCTATCTCTCGATGAACAACCTCCTTGACCCTAATCAATCAGGATTCAGGACTGCTCACTCCACTGAGACGGCCCTCCTCACAGTGACCGAGTCCCTGCAAGACGCCAGAGCCTCATCCAAGTCCTCCGTTCTCATTCTCCTCGACCTATCTGCTGCATTCGACACAGTCAACCACCAAATCCTTCTCTCCACTCTGGCTGAACTTGGCATAACTGACTCTGCTCTCACCTGGTTTACATCATACCTGACAAATCGCACCTTTCAGGTCACATGGAATGGCTTCCACTGGCATGACCCACTTAACAACCCCCCCCCCCCCCCCCCCCAAAAAGCACTTCTATGTTCTTACCTATAGCACTTTGATCATAGCACTGTTGTTCTTAAGGTATGTTTGCATAACAGCTACTACGTCTGCTAAATGCTCGAAAAGTAAATGTAAATGTAAGCCTTCTCGTGATCATTCTTTCCATAAGCTCACATAAATTAGATGTTAATGCTATTGGCCTGTAACTTTTGACTTCAGTTGTATCCTTCCCTGGTTTTCAAATAGGAACCACTACAGAGTTTTTCCAGCACAAAGGCAATCTTCCTCGCTCCCAAATGTTATTATAGAGTTTTAAAATTCCATACTTAGCCACATCATCTATTTCATTAATCACCTTATAGCATATTCCATCTTTTCGTGGTGAAGCATTCCTGACTCCATGTAATGCTCTCCTCAGCTCAAATAAAGTAAAATCCTTGACAAGTACATTCTCACTAGTTGCCTGCTTTCCTAGTGTAGTGGGGAGGTCTGACTATGCCGAACCAACGTAGCTCACGTGCTCTTCATCCGGTCGGGAGGTTATTTAGGGACAACGGAAGCTGGGTACATCCTCTCCCTTTTTACTTCTGGCGCGACGCGGAAGCGTTAGAAGCAGTGTGACAGACGGCAGGAAATTGGTTGCGGTAGGTTCCTTATTCTATCAATAAATTGTCACTTAAATGTAACTTAAGAGCACATGAAAAATGTTATTTAAATCATGTGCATGTGTTCCCGTAGAGCCCAGTTTGAGATTGGTCAGAGAGCCGCCGTAAAGGCACACCATTATTTAATCTCGTCACTGTATGGCCACGGTGCAAGTTTGAGCAGAGTTTATGAATGTAAGTCATGCATTTGAGATATATTAAGAGGTTGGGACAAAATTAATGCATCTGTGATATTCAGTATATTTTCTTATTCCTCTTGTAGAAGGTGTCGTCACAGCATTAGGCAGGTCACCGGCCTGGTGAAACCTGGGTGAGCTTAAGGAACATCATATTGTTTACTTTTATTTAAATATAGTGTTTGCAAAAATATTCCTTAAGGTAATCTATTATGTATTGTGTTTATTTTTACAGGATTTCATGTGTATTATTTTGACTGTCGCTGTTTTTTCCCCCCCATACTAAGTCATTAAGAGTACTGAGCCTTTTTGTTTAATTTGTTTTGGTTATTTTGGTCGTTTTGTTTCTTTTGTTTGTTTGTTTTCCTTTTGGCATTAATTTAGGTTGGGCAGGTGCAATATATCGTGTGAGTAAGGTGTAAGCCTAAATCGTAGCGTGCGTGAGTGAGAATTATAGGCTCACTGTTATTTTAGAGAGGCCCTCTTGTGCGCTCATAGCTTATTGGCAGTGTGTGGAAATCTGTATATAGTGTGCCGTGATTTGTTTGTGTGCAGTGATATCTTTTGCCCTTTGGGTTTTAGTCTTTTTTTTGCCACATGAGTTGGGTCCTAAATACTATTACTACTGTCACAACCGAACAAGGACTTGAACCCAAATGCACGACTCAGGAGGCAAAGTTAAAAATAAACAAATCTTTTATTATTTAAAGTTCAACAGAAAATCACTCACAAGGAGGAAAAAGTCACTATTAAAGTACAACAGAAAATCTACTAACAAAACCAAAGGCTTGACAAAGTAGCAAATTAAAGTACAAAACCTGACAAGACGGGCTTGAAACAAAGGCTGAAAATTCTTGATGCGACGATGACATGGAGCTGGTTCACTGACACAGACAAGACGAACTGGCAACAGACAAAGGGAGACGCAGACCATATATACACAGGGTAATGGGGAACAGGTGGAAACAATCAGGGCAGGGAAGACAATCAGACTGGTGGGGAAAACACAAGGGGAAGGGCAAGTTACCTGAAACGAGGGGAGAGTAGAATTTCAAAATAAAGCAGGAAACCATAAGACAACATTGACACAAGACATTTAAACACCGCCAGCTTTCTTGGCCATGACAGTACCCCTCCCTCTAGGGACGGCTCCTGACGGACCAGGCCTCTGAGGGTGACTGTAAAAGTCAGAGATGAGGTCAGGGTCTACAATGAAGCTTGCAGGGACCCAGGAACGTTCCTCAGGAACGTAACCTTCCCAGTCCACCAGGAATTGCCTGCCCCGGCCCCTGTTGCGCACAGCAAGAAGTTTCTTAACGGAGTAGACACCCCCCCAGTCCACCATCTGGGGGGGTGGAGGGGGTTTGGCTGCAGGAACCATGGGGCTCTCCTTAACTGGTTTGACCCGGCTGACGTGGAAGGTTGGGTGAACTCTCAGGGGCCGAGGCAGACGCAGACGAACAGAGGAGGGGCAGATGACTTTCGACACAGGAAATGGACCCACAAACCGTGGAGCCAGTTTCCTGGAGACAACGTGGAGATGCAAGTCCCGTGTAGAGAGCCAGACTTTCTGGCCAGGTTGGTAAACCGGGGCAGGTCGGCGCCTCCGATCGGCAGCCCTCTTCATGCGGTCCACACAGCGTAGGAGGACCTTGCGGTCGGCTGCCCAGATGTGGTGGCAACGCCGGACCATGGTGTGAGCTGATGGGACAGTGATCTCCTTTTCTGCCTCAGAGAAGACAGGGGGCTGGTAACCAAAGACACACTGGAATGGTGACATACCGGTGGCTGAGGTGGGGAGGGAGTTGTGGGCGTATTCCACCCACACCAGGTTCTTGCTCCAAGAAGCCAGGTTCTGTGACACCAGACATCGAAGGCATGTTTCCAACTCTTGGTTGAGACGTTCTGTCTGGCCGTTAGATTCTGGGTGGTACCCAGAGGTGAGGCTGACGGTGGCTCCAATGAGTTTGCAGAACTCCTTCCAGAATCTAGAGATGAACTGGGGCCCCCGGTCTGACAAGATATCCTTAGGAAATCCATGGATACGAAACACATGAGTCATCATAACTTCCGCTGTCTCTTTGGCAGAGAGCAACTTGGGCAAAGGAATGAAATGAGTCATTTTAGAAAATCTATCCACCACTGTGAGAACAGTGGTGTTACCTTCAGAGACCAGGAGCCCCGTGACGAAGTCCAGAGAGAGCTCAGCCCAAGGACGAGTAGGAATGGGGAGTGGCTGCAGCAACCCCATCCATGCTCTGGAGGAGGTCTTGTTGCGGGCACAGATGGGGCATGCCTCCACATACTCCCGGACCTCTCGCTCCATGGAGGGCCACCAAAACCTCTGGGAAATGACGTGCATGGTTCTTTTGACACCCGGATGGCAGGTGAGTAGCGAGGTGTGAGCCCAATGGATAACCTGTGGACGCATAGTAACAGGGACAAACAAGCGATTCACCGGACAACCACTAGGTGTTAGGCTCTCACCATTAACTCGCTTCACCTCAGATTCTATTTGCCAAGTCACTGCTCCAACCACACGGTTCAGTGGTAGGATGGGCTCAGGTTCTTTGGCAGTAGGCTCAGGGTCAAACAGACGTGACAAAGCATCGGGCTTAGTGTTCTGGGACCCCGGCCTGTAAGACAGCACAAAGTTAAAACGATTCAAAAACAATGTCCATCTGGCTTGACGGGAGTTCAGTCTTTTAGCTTTGCGAATGTAGTCCAAATTTTTATGGTCAGTCCATACAACAAAAGGATTCTGCACCCCCTCCAGCCAATGTCTCCACTCCTCCAGAGCCACTTTGACAGCCAGCAACTCACGATTCCCAACATCGTAGTTCCTCTCAGCTGGTGAAAGCCTCCGAGACAGGAAGGCACAGGGGTGAAGCTTGTTGTCCTTCTCAGATCGTTGGGAGAGGACCGCTCCTGCCCCTTCATTGGAGGCGTCTACCTCCACCACAAACTGTCGGCTGGGATCAGGAACCGTGAGGATGGGAGTAGTGGTGAAGCGGGTCTTAAGCTGCTGGAAGGCCTCCTCAGCTTGAGGGGAAGAGCTCCCGTCAAGAGCACTGGCCTCTAATGGCTGGGATAATTGTTCAGTGTTCAAATAAAGTTTTTGGGCAAAATCCCAGTCCATGAGACTCTCATCAGCCACTGAGTCAATGAGCACCCCAAGAGAAATTGTGGTGTTGTGATGTTTTACCTTGATCTCCGATAAGGCTCGGGGAGGGAATTCAGAGGAGGACACGTGGCGAGGAGATGACCTTGCTGCCCACAATAGAAGCACCGTCCCTCCTGCAGACGGCGACAACGCTCCTCTGCGGACAGTTTGGCTTGTCCCAGCTGCATGGGTTCATCCTGCTGAGGAGCCGGTGGAGGGAAGTGTGTAGGGCTCTGCCAAGTGGCTGTGGAAGATGCAGTATGGGTCCGACGGCGATCAGCCGAAGATGTCACTTGGTTGCGGTTCCGCTTGTGCTCCTGTAAATGGTTGTCAGTTCTTATGGCTAGAGTTATCATAGAGTCTAAGGAAGGTGGTAGATCCAGAGGCACTAACAAATCCTGAATCTGATCAGAGAGTCCTTTAAGAAAAACGTCATAAAGAGCCGTGGAGTTCCATCCACTGTCAGTTGCTAGGGTCCAAAAGGGGATGGCATAATCACAAACTGAGTCCATACCTTGTTTGATGTTACTCAGTGCACAAGCTTTCTCTCGGTCAGATGAGATTGGATCAAAAGCCCCCGTCAGAGCCTCTATGAATTAATTGAGGGAACCACAGATTGGTGAACGGCGAGACCACTCAGCCGTAGCCCATGCCTTCGCTCTCCCAGTGAGATGGGAAACCATGAATGCCACCTTAGACCGTTCTGTGGGAAATGCTGATGGCAGGTGTTCATAGTACATTTCACAGTCAACGATAAAAGCACGGCATTTTCCAGACTCACCGGAAAACTTCTCTGGTGCAGACAGAGGAAGGGCTGTGGTAGGAGGAACCAGGACTGACAATGCTCCAGCAGCCGCTGGGGACGGTGTGGCTTCTGTGGCAGGGGGGGAGGGATTCTTTGTGAGGAGAGAGTGGATCTCTTGTACCTGGGCTGACAGGAGGTTCACATGAGTGGTCATGGCAGCTTTGAATTCCTCCTGACAGTTCGCTAGCTCCTTCACTCCATGATGCAGAGAGGACATCTGCTCCTCCTGCTGGTTGAGGCGAGCGCCTTGGGAGCCCAGCAAACACGGACGTGTCCGAGAGAGACAGATTGGGTCGTGATGACGTCCAATCACAACTAGTCCGATCAAGCCCAGAATATGACCATATCACAACCAATTACTTAGGCACAAAAGGACAATAAGTCCGATCACGACTGGTCTTGAACGTACTTGTTCGTCCGCGCGTACAGACATATTGTTGTGATATGGTCATATTCTCGGCCTGATCTGACTAGTTGTGATTGGACGTCATCACGACCCAATCTGGCTCTCAGGCATACAAAAACTTTTTAGGTGAAGAAAGTGCGTTTTTTATTTATTTAAAAAAAAAAATTATACACAGACACACACACACATTGATACAATGAACAGACAAACAACCATCAAAAAATTATATACATAAGAAAGTGGGAGTGATCTGACCTACGACCCCGCACGTGACGCATTTGTCCAACACGCAGTCACGCACCAGAGCAGCTCGGCACGCGCAGCGGTGGTAGCACAGCAGAGAGTAAAGTAAGTAACCTTTTCATGTTCTCGGAGTTGTAGTAAAATACTGTCACTGTCGGGCACACCGTCGGTAGAGAGGCTGCAAGTTCCTAAATATTGGTGTTTTGAATCAAACTAGCACGTGAACTACCATTTTCTCACTGAATTAACTAGGCCGCAAAGGCCTGCTGCTAGCTGCTAACAGTATTTCAGCGCACTCGGTATAGAGCCGGGAGGAATTTATTGCAGTTCAAATTGGGTCCCTCCAGAGCGATAGATATAACATCGCTCTGGGTCCCTCCTCTCGGGTTCAACTTTGTGGCCTCCTGCACCTGACAGAAGCAGTTGTCAGGACCGCAAACCGCAATATCGGCGGGCTTAGCATCCGCTGCTAACACTCGCTAGCATCCGGGACAGCAGCCCCCCTGCTTGGTGCTTCACCTGCTCTGTTGGCTGGAGAGAAAACATGGTTCTCCACCATCCCATATGCGCTAAAAAAAATAAATACAGCGTGGATGAAATAATTCTGATGATGAGGACGATGTAATGTAAATGAGTGTTTGGCGAAGGTAAACTGCATGATTTAAACCTATGATTGTTTGAAAAAAAAGGGGGTAACTATTTTTTTTTATCAATTCCAAATTAAATCAAAACAAAAATAATTTATTTCAACAAACAAAAAGTTACCTAGTGCTTATAGGTGAGGGGTGGACTCCAGACAAGTTGTTCAGGTGTGCTTGTGTCCATGGAGTTTTTCCTCAGTCGATGTGAGGGTCTAAGGACAGAGGATGTTGTTACGATGCCATGTAAAGCCCTTTGAGACAAACTGTTTGTAAAAACGGGCTATACAAATAAAATTGCCTTGCCTTGCCTTGCCTTGCCTTCTTGAAGTTGAGAAAAAGCAAAAGCGAAACGCTTTGCTACTTCAGGCACTCTGCCTGAGCCAAGGAATTCTTTTAAAAGCCTTAGGGCATATCTCAATGAGATAAAGGCTTTTTTAAAGACTTTCCTGGCCCAGTCAGAGTGCCTGAAGTAAGTGTTTAGCTTTTGCTTTTTTTAAATAATTTCTTATTCATTTAGATTTTATATGAAAACTAAAGTGTGGAGATCTTGCACTAAGAGTTTGAAGTTTTTGTTAATTGTGTTAATAACTGTATCTTTTTTTCCTTGCAGGATCACAAAAGACAAGAGGTAGGTCGTCATAACATGGATCGCAACTATAACCGTGACTGGAAACAGTCTAACAAGCGGCTCAGAGTTTTTATTGAGGAAGATGATGATAACATTGACACACTTGACAGTGACACATCAGGAGAGGGTGAGGAGGGTGAGGAGGCACCAGAGGGCGCTACCACTAGTGAAAGCAATTTACCAACAAGCGAGACATCACCTAGTGCTGCAGAAGTGGTTGATACTACAGCTGAGAACAATGATGTAAATCCAGTCCAGTCTGATGATGACATCGTTTATGACTATGGCTTCAATGAGCACATTCACTCAAGTGACTCTGAACCAGAACTTCTTGGTGCAAGTGCTGCTCCAGGAGTGGAAGTGCCAACGTTAGACCAAGAGCTGGCAAAGTGGGCTGTTGAAACAAGGCAAACCGATCATGCCATTAATTCACTCCTTGGCATTCTTAGAGGACATGGGCATAACCTTCCCAAAGATAAGCGTACACTTCTTGCTACCCCACGCCAAGTTGAAGTAAAGGACAAATGCAATGGGTACATTTATTACGGAGTGGAAGAAGGAGTTACCCGCTATCTGTCTGTATGCCCCGAGTTTACAGGAGATATAGAACTTTTTGTCAACATAGATGGGACTCCCCTTTTCAAATCTAGCAGAACAGAACTGTGGCCAATACTTGCCAAATTACATGACTCCCAGCCATTTCTAGTAGGACTGTTTTGTGGTGTAGGAAAACCAAAGCCTGTTGCAGAATATCTGCTAGACTTGGTTGAAGAGCTGAAGCACCTGCAGACCAATGGCATTATGTATGGTGGCGTAATGCACCGATTCACCTTGAGGGGATTTGTGTGTGATGCACCTGCCAGGGCCTTCCTGAAAAACATAAAGGGCCACAACGCTACTGAGGGCTGTGAGCGTTGTGTGGAAAAAGCAGTAAGGTCAAATAACAAACAAACATTCCTGTCCACAGCCACTCATGAATCTAGGACTGATCTTGGGCTCAGTCAACTTCAGTACCCAGAGCACCAACACGGCCCATCTCCTTTATTTGATGCTGGCATACTCTGTATTCAACAGTTTCCTCTGGATTATATGCACCTTATATGCCTTGGAGTGACGAAGAGATTGCTTGATGTCTGCAGGCTTAGACCAAGAGAGTGAGAACAGCTATCTGAAAGACTGGTAATGCTGCGGGGTGCCATGCCAGCTGAGTTTGCCAGACAGCCACGTTCTCTCAAGGAACTCGACCGATGGAAGGCAACAGAGCTACGGCAGTTCATTCTCTACACTGGGTCTGTTGTTCTCGAGGGTGTAGTTGATGATGCTTACTATGAACATTTTTTGACTCTCTCAGTAGCCACTTCCATTCTCCTGGAGTCTGACAATTCAAAGAGACAGACCTACATTTCCTATGCCAAGGAGCTTATGGAGCACTTTGTCAGAAACAGTGCAGAGCTGTACAGCAATGACTTCCCTGTGTACAATGTACATTCGTTGAGGCATGTGGCAGACGATGCAGCATATTTTGGCAGTTCATTGAATGACATCTCCTGCTTCCCCTTTGAAAACCACCTTCAGAGCCTGAAAAAAATGGTCAGGAAGAGCTGCAACCCAATTGCACAGATAACCAAGAGAGTGGCCGAAAGACAGCATGTTCAGAGTGACATAGTGCGCCCCAAATACAAAGGTCACTTTGTTTCAACAAAACCACCGAATTTCTGCTTCTTCCTTAAGAACGAGGACTTTGTCTTCATCCGAGAAAACAGACAGGAAGGCACAGTTGTTGTAGACCTGATTTCACAGGACAGTGCAGAGGACCTGTTTAAAAGACTCCAAGACGATAGATGTGGCATACATAAAACACAGCGTTTTGAATGGAGCTACTAGACAGTTATTACACAAAAATGATCTTTACCGGAAGTGTGTCTGTCTTCCACATTTGGAGGGTTATGCTGTCTTCCCCCTTCTCCATAATATGGAACAATGAAGCAACACAAAAAGTAAGATGATGCATTGATCAAATAATATGACTGGTATCAGTATATTAACAAATAATAACTAATATAGTAACACAAATACACTTACTTGCTTTCCTACTAACCCTACTAACCCCCACTAACCACAGAGGGTGACAATGAGAATGGCCAGTTTGTTAACTGTAAGTCATGAGTCCCTCAATTATTCTTTGACATCTTGGGGAACAATTAACAAATGTATGTGCATGTGTGAACATGATTGTACTCTGACTGTAACATGAATGCTTAAATCTGGTGCACTGTTAATTTCTCTCTACTCAACTTTCTTTACAGATGACGCAGAAAGAACACAGTTCAGGTTTATGCACTCAAACACACATGCTTCTTCTAGTTTTAATTTGAATTATACTTGCAGTATATAAATAAAAACATTTAATATGTCACTGCAGGAAAGAGAACCAAATTCCCTAAAAAGGATCCAGACTTTGAGTATGGTTAGTATGACTTATTGAATAATAGTTTATGTAGGCTTCACATTTTTTGCACAGATTTGATTGCATTATAAATGAACCTAATATATTCAATGGTTGTGTGCCCTAGAACTTAAAGACGATGATGACGTGTAAAAAGAGGGACAAGTAAGTACATTGTGTATATGGGGCTGCATTTGATGTTGTGTAGCACTTAAGCTTACTGTAGTATTCTTTTACCTTTTTCTTAAAGGAAAATTGACGGCTTTTCCTCCGCCACCGAAAAAATTTTGCTCCACAAAACAGGATGACACTGATCCCAAAGGTGAGTGTGTAAATCCAGTTTCTGGGATGATCAGGATTTTTTATTTTTCTCAAATAACTTAGAGTAAATCACCATGTTGTCATTGTTTGTTTCCTACAGTTTTCCTAATGCCATGACATCATTAGCTGTGTTCTATGATCATAGCTGCGTTTCCACTGCAGGAGTTCCTGGAACTGAACTTCTACAGGAACCGTCCTCTCACTCGGGCCTCTCGGTGGCTGTGTCTCCACTGCAGACAAGGACCAGCAGGGCTCTCTGGCGACGTGAAACCGTTTTGATCATCGCACAACTTTTTTCCCCAAGACACTTGGGGAAAAAAGCTGTGTTTTGTAATTGCCGTCTCGATCATCATGTAATCCCCTATTGCACAGAGGGAGTTGGGTGATACTAAAGGTGTTGGTTGCTGACAATAAATAGGTTTTTAGTTCGATGACACAACTTTTGTCTAGATACCTCAAAAGCTGGAGCCTCCACTTTAAAAAAGTTATCCAAACAAACAGCAGGAAAGAAGACCCCAGGTAAGCAGTTTACGTTGGTCTGTTTCATGACACCACAATAATCCATTCCTTACATTAAAATAAAAATATCAGTTATCCAGAATCCATTAATGAAAATGTACACTTTATCTATAGTAGAAGAAACGGAGAGCTCATCTGATGATCATCCAGCTGTGGCTCAAAGGAAAGGTATGTTTTTAATTAGTTACACAACAGTAAAGAGAATTGGTCCTATAGTGTAATGTTAAAGTTAGTTCAATTGCCAGGAAGAGTTATGGTTGATTTCCCCAAAAAATTCCTGTTTGATGAGATATCTCTGTCTGTCTAGATACCTCAAAAGCTGGAGACTCCACTTTAAAAAAGTTATCCAAACAAACAGCAGGAAAGAAGACCCCAGGTAAGCAGTTTACGTTGGTCTGTTTCATGACACCACAATAATCCTTACAATAAAATAAATGTCAGTTATTCGAAATCAATTAATGGACATTGACATGTTATCTTTAGTAGAAGAAACAGAGAGCTCATCTGATGATCATCCAGCTGTGGCTCCAAAGAAAGGTACCGGTATGTTTTTAATTAGTTACACAACAGTTCTGTCCATGCTTTTACACACAGTGCTCAGTAAAATGTATGAAAGACAGCTGCAGAGTTACTGACTCAGTATGTTTACATGCACAGCTTAATCGAGCTATGCTCATAGCTTTTTGAGCATAGCATTTGAGCATCTTGTTGATGTTCTGTCTTTGTCTCAATTTACATGCAACAGAGAAAATCGAGTAACTGACGGGTGTCCGCCCCCAAGGCAGCGATATGCGTTGGTTCAGCAGGTTAATACGGCCCCCCGTCCTGTTGACTTTTCTGTCACCTCGTAAAAAAACTAAATATAAACAACTTCATAAACTTAATAAATTCTCAACTACAGTTCCCGACCAGACACACCAGTCTTTCTCTCTCTCTCTCTCTCTCTCTCTCCTCTTTTTATAAAACACATCTCTCGCTGGTCGCACTGTGAAATGCACTGAATCTGCACTGACCCCGGGTTTTTTCTTTACTTGGCCGGTAGAACTCGTAAACGTTAGTAGGACAACAGGGTTTACATGCACTTCAGTTTTCCAGTTATAGTCAGATAAAGGCAATAATTTGGTTTTCAAGTATCATGTAAACGTACTGACTGCTGCACTTATTGCATAGCTCTGTATTCGTGAGCACACACAAGTGTCATAGTGGATGAAAAAAAAGGACTACATCTGGTTCATTATAACATAAAGATTAAGATTTAAGTTATATTAATGATATATGTATTGAAAGAAGAAAAAATTCTCTATCCAGATGCTGATACCTATTCCACTGAAAGCAGTGATATAGAGTTGCTGCCGGCTGCTCCAGTGCCTCAAGTGACACCATGTAAGTTTCACATGATGGCCTCTCACTTGTTGAAGTTGTTCAACTGTCAATTATGCTTTGTCAAAATAAAGGAAAGTTTGAGTAATGTAAGTAGTATGTAAGAATTAGCATGTAGGTTTCTGTAGAAGGGTAAACCTTTTCAGTGTTCCATTAAAAGTATTTCAGTGATCGCAATGGCAAGATGGTGTACATGCTAAAGCTATACTTTTCATTTAACTCCAAAGTCTCATGCAATAAAAGTAATATTTCTGAAAATATAATGTAATTAATTACTTTTCATATTGTGCTTATACTATAGTGAGAAGACCCCCAAGGAAAAGGTCAAGCCCGCAGCCAATCACTTCCACCACACCAAGGAAGAGGTCAGCAGTTGGCTTGCATCGGAGAACATCTCCTGGGAAGAGGGGGAGCCAAAGGCCACCGTCCCTTGGTTCTGCAAAAAAATCACCCAAGAAGATGCCAGGTAAGCCTAAAAAATATGCACCATCAAAATTCTTAACCACATTGTCTTTATTCTGAAAAGTTGCAATGTTTTTATAATTGCTCTGTTTTATTCCTCTCCTTTCAACTAAATCAAGCACCGGCCTTCCCAATGTCTCAGGAAAGTAAGTATAGCCATGCATATGTAAGTTGAACTGTATAAAAATGTAATGTTTTTGAAGTTATTGCATCAATAACAAGATCTCCTTCCATCTGTTTTCTGTTCCATCCTTATATTGTACTCCTCCTATATAATCCTTATATTGTAGTGCTAACAACTAAAACACTGAATTTACTGTATTTCCTCAAATCATAGCCGGGTCCTTCATTTACACAACTGCCCAATAGCCTTTATTTCTAAATCCCTATGTTTCTTTTTTATGGAGCTAGAACAGTCTCATAATTCATAAATGCACACATAAATTCATAAATGCACAAAAAAGATTTACAAATGTATTTGGGGATTTGTATATACATGTGACTCAAAACACAAATACATTTTCAATGCACACACAAATATGTTTCTTTTCATATGTAAGTAAAAAATATTCACATATAAAAAACAAGATTCATAAACATATTTCCAATGCACACACAAATCTAAAAAAAATCACAAATACATGAATGTTAAAGTATTTGCAATCTTCATCAAATACGCATTTGGGGCTTGTTACATTCATATATGAACTGTTGGACCTGTATTTACAAAGTGCTTTTAATTTGTAAACCTCCCTGCATTTGTGTGTGAAACTTTTGAGACTCCCCTGACGTGACTCTGATCCACAAATGCGTTTTTTCTAAGAGGAGGTTGTCTGTAGCCAATCAGATGTCTCCCTCCTTTACAGCCAATCACGTGAGTGTCTCCCCTCCTCCGGACGGCGGAGACGAAAGATGGCCTCTGGCAGTTCAAATGTAAGTAAAAAGTACTCATTTCTTGTGAATCTTTTACATAAGTCATATTCCAGAATTATGAATGACTGTTTAGCATGAATCGTGACGCTAAATCAGGTCTGAAACCTGTTTTCAGTGACAGAAAGTAAATGCATTCAGCTGTATTTTTTGTTTGACACTGAAATATAACAGGCGAAACATCGGAATTAATTTATTCACGGCCACATTAAGTTTAATTATTAACTTAACCGATTATCCATCTGATTATCCGTCCTGCTGCGAGCGAACAACTTCTATCAGTGGTGACTGACTGTATATAAAAGTAAAATATAGACTATAGTCTGAAAAAAGGACACTAGCCTTCTCACGGATTTATGTAAACATCTTGGATGTGTTTAACACAACAGCCTCATGTTCTAAGCTTAAGCTTACTTGTATAGTGTAGAAACTACATGATATGGAGAGAGAGTAGGTGAATTTGTTCAGATCATGTTGGGATGAAGTGAGACAATAATGTAGCGATGTTAATTATCGCGATAACGCACGGGATCTCGTCATATGCGCTTTGCATTGTTGGTAAAAGGCGGGAAGGCAACCATTCGGCAAATGTAGTTTAATGTCTTGAGAGTCACCATGTTACATTAATTTTAAATGATTGAGCTTACTTTGCTCACGTTTTATCAGCACGTGGTCATTTTTCCCCTTCTTTTTTTTAATTTTTATTTTAAATACAGCTAAAAAAAACTTTGTAACGCTCCTTTGGTCGTCTGTTTTAATTTGTTGTCCAACTGACACCGAACGAGAAGCCCCTGACTGCAGTGTGCAATTCACAGGCATGAGTTAACATGTGCGTGCATGAGAGACAGTGGGGGGAGGGGTAACTTAGCCTAGACGTTAATTAGCTCGCCCGGTGGAAATAATGCTCATTGATTCGAGTGGCAACGATGCCAGATCCGGTGGAAACGGGGTGAGTCGCGAGCGACCGAGCGCACCGAGTCAACCTCGTTGCCGTTAACGAGAACCGAGCCGCGGCTCCAAGAGGCTCAGCAAGCCGCTGTGGCACGGCTGTTAGCCGTTAGCACGTCATCCCCGGTGCCGTGTCAATATGCAGAGAGCCCAATATGCCGAACGCATGCACATCAATTAATATAGGCTAACGTTATAAGGACGTCTGGCTGCTGTTAACAGGTGAGTGACTGTAGAGCTGACACACTGTTTATACCCGAACTTTGTTCAGTAAAAAAATACAATGCTGCTGATAGTCTGCCTAACTTTTCTCGGTATTAACATTTAAAATAGTTTTATAAAAATGCGGTAAATTTAACCCGTTGTGCCCTAGTGTTAATTAATTCTGCACATATAATAGTGTTTCCCATATATTAATTTATTTGTGGCGGTGGCCACGAATAAATTCTCACCGCCACAAATGGATCCCCCCTAGCTCCACACAGCTCCGCTCACCCCCGCAAAACATGCGGTTTCAACGATTATTTAATGTTTTATTTCCTTCACTCGTGTGTTTCCAAACCGCTCTGAATGCATCATTACGTTTCGCCTTTTGTCGGACGGAAGCCCGAAACCAGAGCGATAGAAACAAGCAAACTATCAGACTATCAGCAGCATTGTATTTTTTTACTGAACAAAGTGTCAGCTCTACAGTCACTCACCTGTTGACAGCAGCAGCAGGTGAGACAGGAGAGGCAGAGTGAGCTGCTCCAATCACCTACAGACACTTCAGCTGTTTACATTGTTTCTCTCTCTGCGCTCATCAAGGCTGCTGAGCAAGGAAAAGCCAGACGTCCTTATAGCCGATATTAATTTATATGATTCATATAGGCTTATCAGCAACATTCAATTAACTAACTCGACTCCCTGTTGAGTGCTCATCTAATGTATGTTTATTGATATACAGTTTTGCAATGCCTAGAATTTTTCCCCCCTTGTTTTTCTGCAGATTGACAGACAAACCCAAAGACAAAATACCAAGTCAACTGGAGTCAGCTGATGTGAATGTGGGCTCAAGTTTTTGTGGTGAGAACAGGACTCTATACTTATACTTATGATAATTATAATAATAACTTCTTATCTCTTTTTGATATTTCATGAATGCATTTTCTAATCAAACACAATTTTTCATCACTACATATGAATTATTATTATTAAAGTTAGGGTTGGGGATCTTATTTTGTGGCATTCGTGGCAAGTAATGAAATGCTTTTGCTAAAGTAAAAAAAAATAAACACCACCACGTTGTTTTGGAGATCCTGTTTTTCCAGGATCTTTAATCCTACTTTTAATCTTCTTCTTTGTTTCCACTTTACAGTGAATGGTGCTTGAAGTGTTCGAGTGACAGAGTAAATGTGGCATTGTAAGGCCTGCCCTTCAGTTTTTCCAAGTAGGTCCCATCTTCTGCTACACTATAGAGTCAGACATTGTAGGAATAACAATCGCATTCCATGTGTGCATGCAAGCTGTCCATGCACTTTAAGATCGTGGAATGCACTTTTAATTCATTTGCATAGATGTCATGTTATTAAAACCAGTCATCATCATCATGGAGGTAATTTAAAAAAAAAAGATGATGATGATAAAAAAGGTACTGAACCGAACCGTGACCTCAAAACCGAGATATTTGTGTACCGTTATACTCCTAGTGTTAATGTGTAAAAGCAATACTCGACTTCATTAGGATGTTTCCAAATTTTCTATAGCAGAACCCAGATGAGTAACCATGCACAGTGCATGCCATGATATGGTGTGCAGATGTAGTTTTGATGTTAGAAATGTCTTCTAAAATCTGTCACCTGTTATTTAAAACTAATTTCATGTTGTTTCAGCTAAACGAAGAGTTCAAGCGCATCACAACCATGCCTCTCCAGTCCAGGTTTTTGGCGCAGCTTGACCTTCACTCTGAAAGTCTGCCGAGAGTGTTTAGAAAGCGATCGGGGGAGCAGGGCCAAAAGCTGAAGGATATAGCTGCTATGATGCAGGGATGCAAACTTGTCACCTTTCGGCGAAATTCGCCGTTTTTGTTCCGAAAAAGGTCATTTGTGTGATTCATGGAGATCTGCAATAAAAATATTTCGGGGGGGGGGGGGCGTCCAAGTAATCGGCGAACGCAAGCTGTCATAAATATTTATTCCAAGCTTGTTCGTTTGGCCAACCCGTGTAATCATGTCATCTTCGGGTCTGTAGCTGCCTTGATGCCGTACTAGACAGGAGTGACGTTGGTACGCTTCAAAAACGTCATGGTACAGACACACCAACTCCGGCAGCGACGCAACGGACCGTCGAACGCACCGGCGAGTGGGCAGTTCTGTGTTCAAGTTGGATCAATTGGATAGACGTCCTGCGAAGTGGGCGGGACTTGAGTTTTGCTCTGCCGTTTCCAACATGGCGGCCGGGCCACAAACGATCTCATTTTACAGTTAAACTACACGCTAAAGCATGTTTCTGAAAACATTTGAGGCGGGAAATGTGTAGTGCAGTAACAGAATCTGGATTCATATTTGATCAACACTGCCTACTTTGATAGTTTGAACGAAGTTTCTGGAGCCGGCGGCATTGCGTTGGACGGACGGCATTTGCATAAAGTTAAATCCATCGAACTTTATGCAAATTCACGTACGTCGACAGGGCAGTCAATTCGACGTGCCGTATCCATCATGCGGAGCTCCTGCTCTACATAGACAATGAATGGGATCCGTTGACTTGACGTCTGCTGCCGGAGTTGGTGTGTCTGTACCATCAGGCTTTCTAACGTAGGCTAACGTGCTAATGTCAGACAGTTCGCTGACATACGCATCGCAAATCACAACCATTTTTGCTGGTTACAATAACGGTGTTATCGGATAGTACAGTGTCTATTTCTCAGGAACCTTTGAAAAATCTAAGCGAGAAAACAACGTTAAATGTACCTACCATACCTTCACATTAAAAAAAAAAACCTAAAATAAATAATGGAAAATCAACGGAGCAAAGGCTTACTCTGATATCGATGTAATGTTAGCGAATGAGGGGTGAGAAGCCCCCTACCTCCCCTTGCTAATATTTATTCCGTTCGTCCAGAGTCAAATCTATTCTTGAGGTTCCAAATATTTTCAAAGCAGTTTGTCTTTCAATGTGAGGAGTCGATCGAGTTATTTTATGTTCCGTCGTTTGAAGCAAACCTTTTAGCCCTGGCATTGGTCTCCCATTATTTATACCTTCACTGGAAGGGAAGTCCATTTTCCAGGCTCTCGCCAGCCCCCTTCAGTGAGGCAGAGGAATAACATTGAAGCATATGCAATATATATATATATGTGTGTGTATATATATATATATATAGTGTGTGTGTGTGTATATATATATATATATATATATATATATATATATATATATATATATATATATATTCCGCGAGGGGGTTTGGGTCCTTGTCACCTTTTTCATCCCTGATGAGTTTGCACCCCTGATGATGACAGTAAGAACTTTTTAAATTGTTTAACTACAAAGTGTATATGAATTACACTAGGTCAGTAAAAGATTTATATGTATCCATTGCAAAGCTCAACTTCCTTTACCCGTGAGTACTAGGCCCCGTTTCAGAAAGCAGGCTCAACAAACTGAGTCAAATCCCAGCTCCAGGTTGACTGAGCCTTAGCTGGAAAACTGAGTTTTTGGTTTCAGAACAGCTGATCAGAATGGGCTCTTTGCACAGCTCCACCACTTCCTGAACTTTTACATTTTTGGACGAACTGATCAATCCAGGTGTGTCTGACCACACTGGGGTCAGACACACCTGGATTGATCAGTTCTATGAAAGAAATACTTAAAGAAGCTGCCGTCAGTAAAGAATGTAATGACATAAAAATAAACATAAAATCTGCTCCGATGTGGTGAAACGGTAGGCTGTTGTTCATGGACTGACAGAACATCAAACAGGCTCTACTGTAATGATCCGCTCTTCAACAGCTTTAAATAAGTTTCACTTCCACGTCCACAACTTCATTCATTAGTGACACGACGTCTCTCCTTCCTGCTTTACGCTCAGCGGGCAATCAACCTCAGGATTAGATGGATCAAACCTGCCAGGGAGCAGGTTTGCCTCATGGAGTATGTTGCCATAGCAACTGACTGCTGATCCAGCTCTCTGAAACAGAACTCCCTCATCTCAGGCTCAACATAGCTACTCGGAGTTTCCACAAATCCTGCTTTTTGAAACAGGGCCCTGATTACACTGAAATGACCCAGTCATTTTTTTTTGTGTATTCACTGTTCCACTGTGAGACATTTGTTTTTTATATAATCTCTGCAGATTATAAATTCCATTCAAACAGATAATTTTAATGTTTCTAAGTCTTTGATCACTTTCTTCCATGCTACTGAAAATTAGTTTTCAAATATGTCTATTTTCTTTTTGTTACAATTCTTCAGGATGACAGTGATGCCAGGAGGGAGTCCCTCATTAAAGGACTCTGCATATATGTAAACGAGAATCCAGATGTCCTGGTGCAGGAGTACATGGTGAGTGTTTTGTGAGTGGATTGTGGCTTTTCTACATTTCAAAACTCATTTAGTTGACTAACCCTGTGATCCTGCTTGGACTTGTTTAGGTCCTCCTTATCACATTGCAAAAGTGATTCCAGTACTGAGACAAAAAAAAAGGGTCTAATCGGGTGAAAAAAATGTTTCTCTTTTAAAGGTGTAATAATCGATTTCATATATTTCATATACTCCATATGAAAGCACAGCACTAGTGCTGAGACATAGACATTTATTAATGCCTTACATCTAAAAATGATGAATATAGCTTATTACATCTAAGGGTTACATCAGTGTGAAAACTCTTCAAATTTGTGATTCTAGTGAAAATGTCATAATCTTTTCAAACTGCACTGACACTTACCTAACAAGGGCAGAATTGGGACTGTGATACCGCCCTAGAGTAAGTCCAGGTTAATGATCATAATCATTCAGGAACATAAAAACACCTTCCAGAAAAAAATGAGGAGGAAAATTCAATCTTAACATGAAGTTGTAAAGCTTGAAACCTTCTCTTCATTTGATCTGTAATTTGTCTGGTTTTTTTTCTCTCAGAAATTGACCATGAATGGCAGCATGGCAGGGCATTCTTTGGCTGCAGTAATCTGCTATGCTTTTTACATGGGTTTAAATAAACCATTAGAATCGCTCTATTTTGTCTTTAACCAGGACGTGACTGAGGCCACTGCACTGAGTGCCATAGAGACCACAACCGTGGGAATCTATGTCAGCAGAGACACGCCAGGCGGTGACTGTTCAGATGTTGGAATCATCATCGAGGGGGTGGTGGTTCTCCAAGATCTGGATAATGCTCCAGTAGAGCTTCCCTATTGCTGTGCTCCTGGAAGGTTTGGAGAACTGTTGACAGGTGTTATTATCCTGCACTTATGTTCATTTTTTTTTTACTGTTCTGCTCATTCGATGCCGTGTTTAAAGTGTTGTGTTGTGTTTTTCTGTGTGACTTTGTTGTTAAATGTTTTATGCATTCATGTTAAATGAGATGTTCAATGTCTTTTGTACTTTTTTGGCAGCATTCAGCAGTGAAAATAACTTGTTACAGTGTCTTTTGACGCTGTTTTTTGCTAATAAAAGTTTTGACATGCAACTCTTCATTTTTATTATTAATTGGGGTAAAAATGGCTAATGGTAACGATTAAGAGTTAATTGAACGGTGCACAGATATTAAAATACATGATTGCTGGAATGGCAATGGTAACTAGTGTTTTTGCATTTTAAATAAGTTCTATAGTTAATTGAGTTGTTTACAATTACATTTGTTATTGATTTTAATCTTGACAAACACTGGACAACTGACATTACATATTCAGTGTTGATTTAGAACAGCAATGTCGGTTCAATTCTCCACCTACTATCACTACAGTGAAAGTAGACATTTATAGAATATAGTATTTTATAATATTTATATATATATTTATAGAATATAATAACTTTTAATATGAAATTAACGTGTAGTATTTAAGTGACTAAATAGTATTGGAGTGAAAATTATTGAATAGTGTTGAAGTAAAGTGATGAAATTATGAAGATTGAAAATGTTCAAAGAAGTCAAATTACATTATTAAAATGTGTTTTAATCGCTTTGGATCAACACAAAATACACAGGTTGAACTAACATGAATAATTTACGTTCATTTAACTCAATTGTTTAAGTTGATGCCAAAGCAAAATATATGTGTGCAACCACTTTCCATTATTGAATTAAGTAAATCCAACTTTTTCCTTTTTTCAGTATCTGGCCAGTGTTGGAGGGAAATCATTGACGGACTGTGTCCACAAGGTTTTAGATCGGTATGTACAAATGAACAGATCAAGCATGGAAAATGTCTGCTATCTATCTTAACCACCCAAAATGTAACAGACAGATGACTGACATTTTCAGTGAATAAGCTGGAAGACGCAGACTGGTGCAGGTCAACACTGACACAGCAGAAAACTTCAAACCATTGATAATACATGAAATTTGATTTTTTTTTTTAATGCAAACTGAATGAACACAATGCTACATGAAAAGTCATTTTTACCATCATTTTCCAAGTTATGCCTCTTGTTCTGAGTTTGATATTGTTTGTCTTTCTTCTATTTCAGATTGTTCACCAACAGCCTGATGGCAGGCCTCAACATGAGGGGGACTGGAACAAAGATGGGCTTCCAGCCGACACTTTTTTCCTGAGATTGTATGTTTTCAAAGTCTGACAGTCTGATTGATTTTGTATTACAGATGCTATCAAACGGTGGGACAAGACAGCGACAGAAACTGCCGTCAGTGCTGTGGTGGCAGATTATCTTAAACATGCACCAGGGAGGACTGGTGTAGGGGGTTACAACAAGCTTAACCCGGCTAACAAGGTGGCCTTTGACACGCCATAATGGCAGTTTGGTAAAAGATTTTATCATACCTGACCACACAAACGGAGGACTCAAGGTTACAGGGGTTGTTTTCATAGGCCTGGCCAACGGGGGAGAGACCTACACCTGCAGGTGACAGTCCTTGTGGTCACCTGACTCAGGCCTTGTTGTTCATTCACCGTTTGTTTCTTTTTAAAAACAAACATGTGACCTGTTTCCTGTTGACCTGTTTCCTGTTCAAACATGAGACCCGTTTCCAGTGTTCATAAAGTGTATTTGTGTGTATCACACTCTGCTTCCATGTTTAGTCGTTCACATTATTTTTGTTAAATTTAAAAATAAATTGTTCTATTTTAATCCAGCTAAAGTTTGGTGTTTGATTTGTGTCATATTTGAAGCTTAATTTGCAAAAGCAGATAATTTTAGAATCTTCTTTTTTTATTTTTTATTTACCGTACATAAGGTGATATCAGTCAAACCAAAGTTGAGTGACTTTGAGATGTAACAAAACAGACATATCTCAAAAAAATGAAGTTTTATTGAAAACACTATGCAAAGAATAATTACAAAGCCTCAGCTCTTTTTTTTCAAAATGGCACTTATCTGCTTTTGCAAATGAACTCTTCATGTATACTTTTCTTTATTTATACTTTTTTTTATTGTAATGAAACACTATCTTGTAAAGTCAATGTTGTGATCACATATTGCCTGCTTAAATTGATGATTTTCTATGCAGAATTAAAATTTTGATTTGGCACTTTTCTCTCGCTCTGGTTGCGAGACGGCTTTTCAGCAACGTTCAGTAATGGGCCAGATCACAGCTGAGTCTGGGACATTTGGACGTCATTTCCAGGACGCGGCCACAAGACGTCCTCTCGACGACATAAACTGGACGGGTATGTGGTCGGCTTAGGGTCATTAACAAGCCGTCGATTTGACGTCTTGGTTAGGACGTCCTGGTTATGACGTCGAAAACATCGCCAATTTAACCTAGTCCGGAACGTCACCGAATGACGTCAATCTGACGTCATTTGGCTTGCTGGGTAACAAGCGCTTACCCATACTTCAGATACTTTTTCGAAACTCTTTTTAAACACGATTGGCAAAATGGATCATTTTCTTCTCAAAAACACATTTTGTTAAATATATACTAACTCTTCATTTCAAAATAGAACACATCTTTCTCTGCACACACTAACTTTACCAAAACACTGGAAATCTGACTCAAAATGAAATTATTTTGTCAAAGAATAACACTTGTTTTCACTTCACAAGGTACATGCAGTCAATCAAAGTACACCAGGTTTCAAAATACTGGCTATTGTTGACATTACAAAAACTGCATAGACTTTTATGTTTCAATTTTACAGGTATTTGCATCACTCCCTGATGGTCTATTGGGTAGGATTCGGCGCTTTCACCGCCACGGCCCGTGTTCGATTCCCGGTCAGTGAATTAGCCCACATTGTCATGGGCTGCATGGTGGTGTAGTGGGGAGCACTGTCGCCTCACAGCGAGAGGATCGATTTCCGGGTCGGCCCGGGCTCCTTCTGTATGGAGTTTGCATGTTCTCCCCGTGTAAGCGTGGGTTCTCTCCGGGTTCTCCAGCTTCCTCCCACAGTCTAAAGACATGCAGGATGGGGATAGGTTAATTGGTGACTCTAAATTGCCCGTAGGTGTGAATGGTTGTTTGTCTCTACATGTTGGCCCTGCGATGGACTGGCGACCCAACCAGGGTGTACCCTGCCTTCGCCCAATGACAGCTGGGATTGGCTCCGCCCCCCCCCCCCCCCCCCCCCCCCGCTACCGGATACAGGATAAGCGGTAGACGATGGATGGATGGAGGTATTTGCATGCAAAACATGCAATCCACCATTTTTACACTAAATTTCTTTGTTGGGAACTGTATGTCTACATGTAGGGCCCTAGTTTCGTAGACCAGGCGCAGTCAGCTTTCAGCGCACCTGCGCCGCGCCGACGGGGTGTGTCCGCCTGGACTTTACAAGTTTCGTGCACCGCGCAGGCTCGGGCAGGCACACCTCCCGTCTCGCCCACCGGCGCAAGTGGGAAAGAGGGAGGAGAAGAAGGCGTGTGGGAGACGAGGAGGAGACGAGGCGTGGACTGGGATTAATACAGCCGATTCAGATCTTCACCAATCAAATGAGCTCCTCTCCTCTCCTTTAATGCGTTAGGGGAGGTTCAGTGCAAGATCCGTCACTTGACAACCCGATGACAGAAGCAGCGCCGCCGCTCCCACCACGCTCATCACGCGCTGTGTGCGCGTATCATAATAATAACCATGCCGATATTATAAAAAACAGGAGAGAGAGAGGGAGATGTTTTGGTCCGAGAGGCTGAGTTTCCGTTACGCGTGCCATCCGCCTTTGATCTGACGTCAGATGTGACGGGACAATCTATATAGATATAAATTCACGTGTTGATTCAATCAGTTGCATTAAATAGTGTTTGTTGTGATTATGTATTGCATTTAAATGTGCCTGGAACTGTGGAAACCTGCCTGTGAGGTCTCGGTGACGTGTGCGCACTGCGCGCCGTCAGCCAAACTTCCACTCCGCCAGCTGTGATTCGCATTGAATGAATGGACTTTATTTACGCCTTGCGCCGAAAGTAGACCAGGTTGGAGCTGGCGAGCTTTCAGCGCAGTCTCGGCGAGGCTTTTTGCCACGAAACTTCCGCTACGCCAAGCTGAATCTGTGACGCCTCCCCCTGCTGCGCCGCCACACCCATCTTGGCGCAGGCGATCCACCAAACTGCCAAACTGACGGTGCGCAAGGCTGCGCGGGTCGAAACTTGCATTGCGCCGGCTCCGCCACCCTGCGCCGCCCTGCGCTGCGCCACGAAACTAGGGCCCGTAATGTTCACATTCAAAAGCATTCCAGTAAAAAGCAAATCAGTTTTTTTCCTTTACTGTTTACTGCAGGAGGTACAGTAGAAATACTGTTTACCGTATGATAGAACAGAAAAAGTTTTACAGTATTGCTTACATTGAACAAAATATCCATGAAACACACAAAAGCATTCTGAACATAAAAACAACAGTAAAAAGCCCAGATAAAAAGTTTGTCTTTTTCTGTTTCTGTTTCCAAAGACATCACTCCTCAAAGTCCTCCTTTTACTGTATAAGTGTCAATGTAATAGAAAAACATAACCCCTGCCACTGAGTCTAAGCCAGACTGGAATCAGCTGTGGTTGGCCCAATTTACCCAACATCAATCAGCTGTGTGTCAATTATTAAATTGTTTGTTTATTATCAGCTGAGAAATATTGTTTTTGAACTGATATTGCAGAAGCAGAGGATTTATACTGTATCTAAGGTTTGGAATATTGTTTTTGCTATTGTGGGATGTTGTGTGTTAACATTTGTAAATAATAAAAAAAACAATCCATAATTTTGTTGGAAGGTATAGCTTGTCTGTTCCAGGAATCCGTCTTCATGTTGTATATTTTCCCCTGTCAGGTTACACAGATATAATATATCACGTCTTCGGTATATCATATCCCAGTATTGTTTTCAATTCTACACACACATCATTCCAATAATTTCTGATTTTATTACATTCCCAAAAAACATGTGTGACCTACGCTCTGCTCCCCACACCGTCTCCAGCATGTTTGTTGTGTAATTGAACATTTGCTCTTTGTTTTTGGAGTAATAAAGAACCTGATCATATTTTTCCAGCAAAATTCTTTCTACATCCTGGAGCTGGTGGTGGTTGGCTGTACATCACATATGTTAAACCAGTACTCATCAGTTAATGGTATTTTACTTTCTTTTACCCACCTGTCTCTTATATACAGTGTAGAAGTTCCTCTGTTCTTCTCCAGACCCTGGTACATTGTTGAAACCACTTTTCCAGTAATGTTTCTATATGCATTACATAGTGTTATACAGTAGTTACTTTGTTCAGCTCCTAAGGTAAACCTGGTTTTATTTCTTTCTCAAAGAAGTCCCTAATTTGGTAATACCTAAACTGGTCGTAATCCTCCAGTCCAAATTCCCCCTTCAATTTTTGAAAGCTTTTAATTTTGCCCCTCTCAATAATGGTGCATATAACTGTAATCCCCTTGTTTATCCATTGTTCATAACTACTATCCATTGCCCCTGGTTTAAATTTAGAATCACATAACAGCCAGCTCAGAATTTTGATTTCCCTCTCCAAGTTGGATTTCCTAATCACTGTAAACCAGGTTTCCAGAGTGAATCGAGTAATTGGGTCAAGCATATTCTTATATGTCCCTGCTTGCAATCATACTTTGGATATGGTAGCCCTCTCTTTTTAATTCAATATCTTTCCACCTTGCAGTATACACATGATCACACCAATACACCAAAGGTTGAATCTGTGCAGCATAATAATATTCTAAGAGGTTTGGTAAGGCTAACCTGCCCCTGCCTCTAGGGATCTGAAGAGTTGTATATTTTATCCTTGGCATTCCCCCCCCCCCCCCCCCCCCCCCCCCAAATGAAACATGAGATTTTTTTGTTCCATTCTTTGAATTGTGATATGGGAATTTCTATTTTCTATAGGGTAATGATTGAAACAAATACAACATTCTCGGTAACACATTCATCTTTATGATTTCTATTCTAGAGCTGAAATCCAATGTCAGTGCCGTCCATCTTTCCATATCCTTTTGAATATCTTGATTTAGAGTCCCATAATTAATTTTGTCCAGTTTTGTTAAGTTTCTACTAATTATTACACCTAGGTATTTTATTGTTTTTGCTTCCCATTTTAATTTATATGTTTGTTGTATGACTCGCGGCGGGGTATAGTTTATGGGTAGTACCTGTGTTTTTGTCACATTGAGTTTATAACCTGACAAGTAATAAAATGAGTCCAGTCTTTCTATAAGTCTTGGAAGACAAACACCTTCACCTCTATCCCTGCTATACCTTCATCTTCTCTTATTGCTTGGGCCAAAGGCTCGATGAAAATAGCCAAAAGAGTTGGTGATAAGCAACAGCCCTGTCTTGTAGATCTCGTGAATGAACTAGCGTTCGTTCGGCGGGACCCCGGTCCTTTAACTGATAGTAGATCGCTTACTGAGCTCGTGAATGTGGCCGAGGTTAGGCCACACACTGTTACAGAAATAAACCCAGTGGCGTGGGTACACAATCAGCATTCAAATACAACAATACAGAAAGCAACGGACTCAGCGGTCCGTGATCAAAACTTAAAACAAGAATTACAAGCATATCCTTCACTATCGAACCTATGCTTCTGCCCAGACAATAAGCCTCGTACTTGTGTCGATGTGCGTGGGTCCGTCCTATGCGGTGGGCGTTTCTTGACGTGCCAGCGACGGACTGTGGTTCGTGCGACAGTGGGGGATGCGACGAGTCGGTTGAATTCAGCCGAGAGCGGGGCTTAGCAGTTATCCTTCTCGCTGATCAACTTGACTGAAGAAAACAGTTTCTGTTTCTTCCTTCTGCAGGCAAACAATAAAATCACATGGTGTGGCGATTTGGTCAGCTGACTTCAGACAAGAGCGGGTCGTAGAAGTTATCCTTCTTGCTGGTAGCTTGGATGAAGAAACCGTTTGTGTTCTTCCTTCTGCAGGCAAACAGTCGAGTCGCGCGGTGCGGCGATCTTCTCAGGATCCGTAATAATAAAAAAGAAAAAGGCGAGTCGAGAAAAAGGGGGAAAACAGTCTGTCTCTCGTCCAGCAAGTTTGGGGGAAAGACTGTGGCCTAAGACAAAGGAAAACGCTGCAGACGTTAAAAGTTCACCTCCTGTTGCAACGGCGAGTTGCGATGGAGAGAAAGTTTCAAAGTGGATGCCGGTTTATATATCCCACGGCTGATCCCGGGGACCCCCTGGCACATTAAGAATCTTTGATCCTCTCTTGACATTGCAGGTTGTTCATCAATGCTGCTTTCAGGGAAGTCAATCTTAAACTGTTGCTGCACGAGGTCACCCAGGTTCACGACTGAAACTCTGTTGACAGTTATTTGTGGATGCTCCCAGTTAACAGTATCTCCACTGTTTCCTGTCAGTGGACCATTGGCAGTCCAGCCCAGCATGGGCATACGGTCCATCATTCACGCTACACACCACTTCCAGCTGCTCTATTCCTGCATCAATCTGAGAGGGAAACCATGAGAGGGCTTTGTCCATGTAAGCAAAGGCGATCTTTTGTTAATTTCCGAACTGCTCCTTTAACAAAGCTTTTGCTTTTGTCTATCCTCGTTCTGAATTATGTGTCGACAGCTTTTCACAAGCTCTTTGGCATGACCCTTTGTTTGTTGTTCCAAAAAGTATAAACGATCACAGCTGTTAAAATTGTGTTCCTCTCAACTCCATTCTCAAAAGCTTTAATGAAAGTGTGGTATTTTAATGGATCACCGTCATAAATTGGGATCTCTCTCTTAGGTAGGGCTGAGAGGCATTGCTGTTGCATTAGCAATGTTGTTATTTCGTTTTGTTTCCTCATGATACCAAGAACGTCATTGCTGTTTTCCTGATCCACTCCTTGTTGTCCATGTGAATCTTGTGTGTTGAATGGGCTCATATGAAGTTGCATTTGGTTTTGTTCATATGAAGTTGTATTCATGTTTGTATTTGTTTCAGTTTGTTTTGGAATAAATTCATCTGCATTGACATTGAGTAACTGTTAACTTGTGCCTTTTCAAATTATGATTTCATTCCATCCGAGACCTTTGATGTTCTTTTTCCACTGGTTGTGCTTTTTGTCTTGAGAATTTCAAGTTTTGCAAGTTTTTTTCTGCAATTTCAGTGTTCAGATTAAGGTCTTCTCCCTTTTGCGCAGGCGTTGTTCCTCTTCTTCCAAAGCGTGCTTATCCTTTAATAATTTGTGCCTCATGGTTAAGGCTGTCAGCTCGGCTTCTGCCATTAAACGTGCAGAAGAGATTGAAGAGCATTGTGACTGAGATGTTTTGTGGTTTCCAACATTTGAAACACTGTCGCTTGGTCAAATTTCATCCTCATTTTCATTTGCTTCATTCATTTCCACAGAGAGTAATGGTATTTCTGGTGAATCCTGTTTTTCCTGAGAGATTTTTTGTTCAGTTTCAACAATCCATTTTTGAGTATGCTTTTGAAATGTATTGCTGCAGTTCATAATGCTTGAAAACCAATCCTTTTGTTTAATGAGTTCATCCTCAGGAAGTAGAGGCAACACATGAGGTTGTGGCATTTTCACACAGTGTGTTTAAATTCCCCAAACATTGTTTCACTTGAGACACATTTTCCCTTTGCTTCATGAGCTCTTTCATTTTTGGTATCAACCCTTTAATTGTATCCACAACATGTTTGCGTTCATTTTGCAGGCTTTCAATTTTATTCAACAGAGCCTTTTCGGTGAATTTCCTCTTCCTTTTCCCAGACTCCATGTCAGAGCACGAGGCAGCGTCATTTGTTTGACTAATTTTTTTAAAATTCAGTTTCAGCGAACTGTGACATTTAAATCCATCCACAATGCACAATCAATCTGAGCAATTCATTTCAACAAGGCAGCATCAGCATTCCTCCTCGTAACATCATAAACTTTCGCATACAGGCAACAAAGTGCAGACGTCATTCAGCGCACGGAGCAAACATAGGGCACAGACATCGCATATCCGACCAGCTTCATTCAGCTTCATTCAACTGTTCCAAACGGAGACACTTCGACATTGATGCAATCCAGATTCCTTCTCCACACACATACATGCACAGGTGAGCTTACCTGTCCTTCATGACGGATGTGATGTGGCGCTTTGTCCTTTGACACCGCTGTACTTACTGAGCGTCTCGTTGATGCCTTTGCGCTGTGAGCGATCGCTTTCTTGTTGCCTTTTTTGTTGACAAATGTAACCGCTTGCCTGTCCTTAAAGTCGTTTGAGAGGTCCTGTATGTTTGTGTGACGTGCTGCTGCTGGGTCATAAGCACGCTGAGTCCAGGTAAGTTTCAATCATTTAATAACTTATAACTTACTTACTAATAATAATCACGGCTACGAAAACATGCACTGGTGGCGAATATGTAATAAAGCAACAAACTGAACAAAATGCGGTCAACAAAAATTGCGGCTACACTCCTCTCTCTCCTCCCCCAGTGCAGGTGATCCAGTTCCCTATATCACCTACGGGAATCATCCCCAGTGCCCACGTGACCCAAGCCCTGTGTATCACCGTGGCAACCAGACCAAACAAATCAAAAGACAAATAATCCACCAGTGACACAATACAGCTCCTACACCTCCCATTTTTGTATGAGCTATAGTATGTACTTTTAAATCCCATTTTTTATATTTTTCATGCTCCTGATCAGATAAATGTGTTTCTTGTAGAAAACTAACCTGTGATCCTTCCTTTTTTTTCACATTTAGAGACACTACTTTTAAGTTGGTTATGTTGCATCACCTCGTTTCTTTAGGTTTTTCCTTTCTCTCCAACTGACGCCTGCAATTCTAACACTATGAACATGAACTCCAAAACAATGCTTCCGATGACAACGGGCCTCTATCATGCCTGTGCCCCTGTTGGAAGGAGAGGGGAAGGTCCCCCAGCAATGGAGGGGCTCCTCACTAGAGGTGAACCAAGGTCCTGCATAGAGTCCCCCTTGCCTTCTAGTAGTGTCCAACATTTCTCTGCATTCCCACTCTACCAGTCTGAATAGAACATATGAAAAGCCTAGTAGTGGGAGGCAAGCTATAGCCTAGTATACAAACTCTATACTTGACAATAAGTTGATGGATAAACAAATATTATCTCCTGGGGTATTGCAATGACTTAGTCTGTTTTTCCCATCCTTTTTCCCCCAACGATGACTTTATCTGAAGGATACATTACCACATAGCCGTTCTCTGTATTTATGAACAAAAATGTATAAATGAATATAAAAGCCAATAATACAAATGTCCTTTCCCTACCGTTTTCTGTCTCTTATATGCCTGTTAATTGACATGTCGTACTATACAGATAGTAGGTTGTATTATCATGATTCATACTTATTTTAAGATGAACCCTTATACACGTCTGCATCTCCCGTTTAAATCAAGTGTTATCTCCATCTTCGGCCCTCCAAAACTCCTGCAGCCTTCCTCTCGTGCGTTGAGTTAATCCACCAGGCGTCCATGGTCCTCCGACATGTTGCCACCGCGATGCCACCTGTATCCGCTCCTCCATCGTGCGCCCCTCGTCAGCTTCCTTCATCTGTACATCCATTCCTCTTTTCCTCATCTCTTTAGCTGCCTCTTGGGCACTGTTGTAGGGCCGAGGTCCGTCGGACCAGTGGATTCTGATCCTGGTCAGGGGCATTTGGAACCAGATGCCTTTAGCCTTGAGGGTCTTTTTGATCTCCATATAGGCTCTGCGTTTCTGTACCACCTCGGCTGCGTAATCGTTGTCAAAGAACAGGGGTGTGTTGCCAAGCTTAACCCGTTTTTGCTAGGCTTTCCTTAATACCATCTCCTTGGTGTCAAACAGAAGAAAGTTTATGATTATAGACCGCAGAGTCTCACCGGGACCAGGTCTCCTCGCTGCCGCTCGGTGTGCTCGCTGAATTAGCAGGTTGGTCCCCTCTGGTAGAGTTAGCTCTCTCTGTAGCAGCTCCTCAACAAAACGGATGACCGAGTCCTCCTCCGACCCCTCCGGGACTCCAAATATCCGCACGTTGTTCCTCCTGGATCTTCCCTCAAGGTCGGTTAGCTTTTCCTGTAGCTTTCTCTGCTCACAAAGGGTTGTTAACAGAGCTCCTTTGGCTTCCATGTTGAATGTCTGGAGTTCCTTGATGCGTGTTTGTGCCTCAATAAGACTTTTCTTCTGGTCCTGTAGCTCGTCACTGTTCGCCTTAAGCTTGTTGTTGATGTCTTCTTTAAAATTGGCAAACTCCTGTTTAAAGCTCACGTCGAGGGCCCTTATGTCATTTTTAATTTCTTCTTTGAGCTCTCGGATTTCTTTAGTGATGTCCGATTTCTGAAAGCTGTGGCAGGACTAATATAAAGCCTTGTAAATTTAAAAGCCAAGGAATAGGGATTAGGTATGATGACTGAGAGCTGGGAACCGTGTGTGTGTGTGTGTGTGTGTGTGTGTGTGTGTATGTATGTGTGTGTTTTGAGTAGGGGAGGGAGGGTTTGTTTGTGTGTCAAAATGTGTGTGTGTGTGGTGGGACGGTATCTGGGGGTGGGGGTGTCTGTGTCGCACGTATGAATGTGTGAGCATGAGTGTTGCTAAAACCATAGGGAGGTTTATAAACTGTAAGATGTTACAAAGCACCGTATATGATACAGACATACTGATACTTGTATTGCCTCTTGTATGCAACAATACAAATAATTAAATAATAAAAAAAGGTACCATTCTCCTTTTCCTCATGCCAGAAGATTTACCAAGAACCTCCTCTGCTGACTCACACAATATGTTTGTGATTATTGAATTTAACTCATCAACATCATAACTCATATCTGAACTTATTTCCATCAGCTTACCGCTTGCCTTCAGGTTATATAGCCCCTAGTTTCTCATTCTCATTCTCTGTCTCATTTTCCATCCTGGAAACCAATTTTCCTCTAAACACACCCTTTGGCTCCTAATACTTACCCAAATAATATAATGGTCACTGCCAAGAGAAATTCCACTAACCTCCCACTGACTTACCCCTGCTTTCTGATCAGATACTATTGTAAGATCTAATGCCGACTCTGTTCCATGTGATGCATCAAACCTAGTGTTCCTTCCATTGTTTAAACATACCAACTTATAGTCATCCATAAACTCCTCAATAGTTCTCCCATTCTCATCTATCTTTGTTCCTCCCCACAGAGGATTGTGAGCATTAAAATCTCCACATAATACTACCTTTCCACCCCCCCCCCCCCCCCCTCATACAACCCATCTAGCATCTCTCTCAGTATTCTTTTACAAGGGTTATAAAAGTTAATGATTTTAGTTAGTTTTACCTACCCAGATATCAACCAGGACTGCCTCTATATCTTAGTAGAATTTACAGATCTATAATGAATCCCTTCTTGAATAAATGTAGCCACTCCAGTATCCCTGTCTTTGCGCACTGCTGTGTATCCATATATAATGAAATCGAGTGATGATTTTAACCAGGTTTCTTGTATACAGATGATATTTGGTTTGACCTTCTGTTCCTCAATAAAATGCTTAAAGTGATGGTTCGGAGTGAAATGGACCCTAGGTAATTTCCACCAAGACATCCAGCCAAACACCCCCTCGGAAGCATTTTTAGCGATGGTCAGCAGTGGTCAAGATAGGGCGATCAGCCGAACGGCTTCGTAATAGCACGATGGTACTTACAGTATATGTCGTAAATTTCCCCACTAATAATGCATGGAATGTTACCAAACTTCTGCAGTAGTACACATAGGGTCTGTACTCACAAAACGAGGCATTTTAAAGTTTGTAAGTACATCAGGAGTGTATTTAAATGAACACTTGCCTGATAGCTTCTACTGCTAAAGCTACGCTGTTTGCGTAGACCATGTTTACACAGCTTCTTCTTCGTTGGTGTTTAATGGCAGTCGGCGTATACCCAGTTTCTGTGACGCGAGTTTCACAAGAGAGTATGAAAAGATTTCGATTTCTTTTTAATAAATGCTTATATTTTCAGGTCGACAAGCATTTATAAAAAATCGGCGAAACTTTTTCATAAACTGGCGAGTGTTCATTTAAATACACTCCTGATGTACTTACAAACTTTAAAATGCCTCGTTTTGTGAGTCCATTTCACAAGTGATGGTTCGGAGGGGGCGCTAGTGAGATGATAGCAGTGAAGACGTGTTTTTTTAGAGCTCCTCACAGTACGCCAAAACTTACTATTCAAAACCGTTTTTTGAACACCTGACTCGCTTATTTTGTCAAACTTTATTTCGTGTCTACACCACCATTATGTGGAAAGCAAAAATGTCTGGTAAAACTGCACGAGGCGGAAAGGGAACCAGTCACCCACTAGCCGCGGATGCTAGCCGTGATCAAGCTAGCAAGAAATCACCAGGAAAGTCACCAGCTGAAGATAAAGACGAGCTTCCACCCGCTTGGCATAAATTGTCAAAGTTCAAGCAGAGTTTTCAGAACATTTTGTCCGCCCAGCGGGAGCTTACCGAGAGACTGACTACCACCGAGAGGCAGGCTGCGGACCATGAGCAACGTATCCACGCAGTGGAAACCTCGGTCACTGAATTGCAGCAAGAGAATAAGAAGCTACAGGCCAGGCTTTCAGGATCTTGAAGGAAGATCCAGGCACAACAATATAAGAATTCTTGGTGTCCTGGAAGGTTAGGAGAAGGGGAGGCTGACTGAGTTTGTGTCTAACCTGATCCCCAAGCTGCTGGGGGACGACAACTTCACCAAGCCGGTTGTTATCGACAGAGCGCACCGCACACAACACACCCAAACCACCAGAAGGATCCAGTCCCCGCATGATAATCGCACGGGTTCATCTATCACAGGAGATGGAAAATATTCTGTGGCTCGGGAGGCAGAGCTCTATGGAATATGAAGGTAACCGAATCCTAATCTTCCCCGACTACACCGTGGAGGCATAGGCGGCCTTACCTGTGTTTCAACCGTTTCAATTGAAACGGCCCCGCAGCCTGGGGGTCCCCCAAAAATGATGGGATGACCGATCAAAAAAAAAAAGAGTGAATAAATGAAACTTGTGGTGAAACTGTAGGCTAGCTCTTTTCAAACAGCGTCGCCGCATTATCTCAGGAGCGGTGGTTCGGCAATTCTCCGGTGCAGATTCACACAGAGCGAAGCATCTCCGCAGATCACCTGTGATTCTGTCACGCCCTCCACGTCTAGGACTGGATAGTGGCAGCCTCTCCCCCTCTCTCTCTCTCTAGCAGGCGGTGGCGTGATGCGGTCTCCAGGCGGACAGGTGCAGCCACTTCGCACTTCTGGAGGGGAGCGAGCTCATTCATTCACCTGCCACCATAAAGCCAGACACCTTCCATGACCCGACGCCAGACCGTAACCCTAAACCAGTCAGTATCGAGATACGTCTGTCACACGTTTCCAGTTGAACAGTTTCTGATCCCTGTCTCCGTCTCTGCCTCCAGTGTCCTCTTCCGCCCGTGCACTCGGACCCGCCGGCTCTTCAGTGGCTTCCGCCGGTCTCCACCTGGCCGCACCACGCCACCGCCACCTGCCTCTTCCCCTCCAGCCAGTAACCTAAGTCTGTCCGGCTCACGCTCTCTCTCTCGCCTAAACTGGTAATAGTTAAGTCCCGTACCTGTCGCGCGTTTTTTCCGACAGCGTTTTGCGTTAATTGTTTGCTGCCTTAGTTCCTGTTTTGCTTGTGTTTACCTTATAGTAGTTTCCCGTACCTGTCGCGCACTTTGGCCGACAGCGTTTTTCGTTAATTGTTTACCGCCTTAGTTCCTGTTTGCTGTGATTCCCCTGTCTCGTGTTTTGTAGACAGCGCCTTTAGTTATTGTAAGCTGCCCCCCTTAGTTCCCTCTTGACCTGTGTCTGTTTGCATTGTTTGGGCTTATTAAATATCCTATTTTTTTAAACTGCTCTGGTCTGTCTCTTGCCTGCATTTGAGCCTTAGGTTCTGATCCGTGACAGATTCCCACAGAAAGTGAGGCTCCTAATGAGGCGCAATGGTACACGTCATGATGCTGACGTTGGTGTTTCTTAGGTGTTCCCCCAGCAAACATCCTGGAAAGTGACAAAGTTAGGTTTTTCTCGCTAAAGTACATAATTACATAATCGGCATCAGGTCGCTGTCTGACTCTGTCTGACAGTCGTGGTGATTTATTTAAAATAAAATAAATAAATACATTTATTTAAAACAGATCACCACAATCGTTGTTGTGTTTGTGGTGAACATACATTTTTATCACAAACACTTGGTGAGTTAAAGTTTTTTGCCGGTGACAGACGCTGTTTTTCGGGCAGAAATGTGAGGAAGAGTCGGCAGGACAGGCGGGAGGACGGACGCTTCTCCACATACAGCTGTGGTATTTTTTTCCTCATATAAGTTGTCAAAGACAGTTACAGTTACTACATTACTGTTGTTTGGTTCTGTAATGTTGCTGTGTGGGACATTTCTCTGTATTTAGTTGAGTGAAGGACCTGTGCAGTTATCAGACTTTCAGACCGACGCGCGCTCGCTCCACGCCTCCGGATAAGTAACATCATGCTGTATCTAAATTCTAACGCAATAACGTGAAATAACAGCAAGGTCAAAAATAGAGAAAATAAAAGTGCAGCTGTGTCATAACTTGTATCAAGTTCAAAAATACAGAAAATAAAAGTGCCACTTTGCAATCTGTTCAACAAAAATAGACAAGCAATGCATTTGGCAAGACAGGTGAGCAAGTGAATTTATGAGACTTATCCCTGCATTTCCACAGGCCTCTTTTTTTGAAAGAAGTATCTGGGGGCGGGTCGGTCAGGTAACGCTGAGTGGCCTTGATGCCTGTCAGTCATGATGAGCCGTGTCTCGTCATCTCTCTGCTGTGTCTGCAGCTGAGCACTGTGATGCGTGTCTCTCTCCCCAGGCCGGGAGTTATCATACCGTAAAATACCAAATAATAATTTGTTTCAATCACTTAACAGACAAGGCATTTATTTGGAACAGGCGTTTAATTCCTTCATCTCAAAAATCTGGGATGAAAATATCACAAACTTCTCCAGCGTCTCTGTGAATTCTCTGGCATCCTTCTGCAAGTGAGGTTGTTGCGGCGGAGGAAACGATTTAGACAACGAATTTGTCTTAAAAATAAGAGCGTTACATCGCACCCTATCGGAGTTTAGAACTGGGTTCTTAGCGGGGGGCTTTTAATTTGAAAGTAGCGGCCGCTGCATCCTTTCAGGTTTCAATAGGCGCGTTTCCAATCATGCATGCGCATGCATTTGCCTCGCAAAACCAGGGCTGCGTTCCAAAAACAGGTTGAGTCGCCCTCACTCACTATATCACCCACAATGCATTGCAGTGGTGCACGAAAAATATGTCCATGCGGTGGCGATAATGAACCTCAAACACCATTGTCTGCTGTCTATTCACCACCAAAGAAGAAGAAAATGAATTAAAGGAGCCAGCAAGGGCAGGTACTAATTGTGCAATTAGACTGTCTGAATTAGACTGTCTGTTGCAGAGTTATGGCAGAGCCCACCGTTTACAAGTGTAAGTATATAAGCCGACGTATTGCCGTCAAGCGCAAAATACGTCTTTGTCTCAATGAAATGAGTCTAACGCATATTTTGTGTAATTTGGAATAGGCAGTATAGCGCTACTCCAACAACGTGTGGTTGATCCATGATTGTCTGGGCTGTTGGTGAACGAGGGCAGGTGTGTTCCATTTACCTCTTTCACTCCTCCTGCGCACACTTTCCCTCTGCCCTCCAAGTGGCCTCCGTGTGATGTCATAGCAAGGGCTGAGGGCAAGTGAGCGAGGGCGACTCAAACTGTTTTTGGAACGCAGCCCTGGTGATAACTTCCCTATGCGACATGTCACATGACTTTAAAAACTTGCGGTATCTCCAGGGTACCTCCCTCCGCATGCTTTTCTGTGCAGATGGTCTCAAATAAGTGCGGACATAAGACACTCCCCTCAACGTTGCCCTAGTTGGTTAGAATTACCACGTGGTATTTCCCACGTGAAAATATTCCTCAGCCTCCGTCAACAAGGGGAGTTCAAATGCCTCGGCTCGAATTCGTCAGCGACGAAGAAAGCCAGCGCCACTGGGCAGGCCATATTCTTTGTGCAAAGTCCATGAAGTTTCCCCTGGCTCGACAGTTTTTGTTATGTATATAATTATTAATAAAGTTTAAAAAAAAAAAAAGGTCCGTGAGGTGCACCTGTGTCCGACTTTTGGCTGCGTTTCGGATCGCATGCATTTGCGTCTATGCATGCACGAGACTTGAGAGGATCCGCCGGAACTCGTCATAAACACGTCAAGTTCCCACCACATCAAGTCGGACACAGGTGCACTTCACAGACTTAAAAAAAAAAAAAAAAAATGTAAACTTTATTAATAATTATATACATAACAAAAACTGTCGAGCGAGGGGAAACTTCACGGACTTTGCACAAAGAATATGGTCTACCCAGTGGCGCTGGCTTTCTTCGTCGCTGACGTATTCGAGCCAAGGCATTTGAACCCCCCTTGTTGACGGAGGCTGAGGAATTTTCTCACGTGGGTAATTCTAAGCAACTAGGGCAACTAGGCAACATTAAGGGGAGTGTCTTATGTCCGCACTTATTTGAGACATGGGTGCAGTCGAATAGTCAAAAAATAAGGTCCTAACTCCTATTGCTAACTCCTATTCCTTGACCTATGGGGAAAACGTCACGGGGTTAAGGAAAGGCGATAGGAGAACTCAAAAGGATTTAGGAAAAGTCGACCGCGGTGCTCAGAGAATCTGACCGGACTTTCACTAAGCTACGTCATTATAACGCGGCCGCTGATGATTGACAGCTGATGATCGGCACTGGCGATTGACGTGTGTCTGCGCTGGAGAAACTACAATAATGGACTACAAAAATCGCGTCGTCCACTTCTCCACATGTTGGTTTTATCAACAGCTGGTTCGCTGACTGGCTTCAGGTCCAGCAGCTCCTCCTTTCTGTTTGACCGGTTGCTTTATTTACGTTTCATTTGTGGTTTTAGTTTCGTTTTTGTCAAGTTTGTAACATGATTGAAATAAATAAAAAAAATACCATTCAATTATTATCACTGTCCACACACATTTATCATCACTATTCCAATTACTATATGTCGGCATGAAAGTAACTGTTTAAATGTTGCTCTCGCAAAGAATTGTGGGTCGGCGTAATCTCCTTTCCTTTCGCATAGGAAGGTCCATTGCATCCTATGCTAAAGGAGCTCTGAAAGGAAGCATTGGAGCTCCTTTCCTTTGCATTTAGAGAATCCGAACGGCTCTTATCATGGTGGCCACTTGTTTACTTCCGGGTCACTTCTTCAGTTAGGAACCTTCCTAAGCAAAAAAGACTATTCGACTGCACCCCAGCTGCACAGAAAAGCATGCGGAGGGAGGTACCCTGGAGATACCGCAAGTTTTTAAAGTCATGTGACATGTCGCAAAGGGAAGTTATCACCAGTATTTTGTGCATTTTTCTTCTAAAAGGCAGGTTGTTGGGTTTACTTGGGAGAATACTCGACCAAGTGTCCTTGCATCAACCAGGGCAAAACTCTCCATTGTTTCCTCGGGGAAGGACATCAGTTCAGGTGTGTTAACAGATAAAACTTGATGGGATAAAAGGCAGGATCTGATGTCCTTGATTTTGGTTCTGAAGTGGTCTGCAAAGTTCTCGCAAAGATCATCTGTGGGTGTCTTAAAAACTTCATTAGACTTAGAACCTATTAAAATATCGAAGGTGAAGAAGAGGAACCGGGGGTTGTTTTTATGGTTGGTGATGAGTTTTGAGAAATGGGAAATTCGTGCCTTTCTGACTGCATTATCATAGGTTTTGAGTTGTTGACGTAGAATGTCATAGTGGACTGTTAATTTACTTTTTCTCCATCTTCTCTCAGCACTCCTGCATTTTATTTTTAGTTCAATGATTTCATCGTTTTTTCTCCATGGGGGTGTAGGTTTTCTTTTTATTGTTTTTGTTACAAGTGGAGCTACTGAGTCCAGAGTTGACTTCAGTCTACTGTTAAAATTATCAACGATAACATTGCAGGGTGCAGGTAAAATTTCAGCAGGAGTGCTCTGTAAAATCCCCATGAAATTTGCAGCCACTTCAGAAGTTAGATAGTTCTTCCTCAGTGCAATATTAAAAAATACACAGTAGTGGTCAGACACAGCCAGGGGCCTGTACTACGAAGCAGGATTTGTGCTTGGCGAGGTAACTTAAGCGTTAACTCTGGGTTTTCCGTCCTACGACGCTGGTTCACTTCTTACCGGGGTAGATCGCCATGGTAACTTACGCTGTGGAGCTAACCTGCTCCGGAGCAGGTTATGTTCCTGATAAGAGATCAATGTGGAGAAACACACTGCCGACTGACCAATCAGCTCTCTTGGTGCGCGGATAAGAAGAAAAAAAAAAAAAGAGGCTCGTGGATCGTGAGAGGGTCTCGTAGGAGAACTATAGAGTGTACAGAGACCGGCAAAACGTTTTTTCTGTCCCTGACAATGTTTTATATGAGAGATACAGATTCTCATCGGAGGGAAAGACTTTTTTTATCAGCGTACAGCCTACTGACCACTTTGAATTATGTTTTTATATTTATTTTATTTGCTCCCAAGTCCGTTCTACACCGCCGGGAATGCAGCTGAAAGAATGAGGCTGATATATTGTCATAAACCACGTTATAAGAATACATCCAAGCAACAAATTCATTATTTTAAAGTTATATGTTTGGCCTTTTATTGTGGAAGGACATCATAAGAGTTAAAGGGATAGTTCGGAATTTTGGACATAAGACCTATTTTCTAACTCAGCCGGTGTTTTCGAGACGTCTGGAGATGTTTTCAACAAATTTCATTCAGTTCTTCTAGTTGCCGAGTTTGCTTGTGCTATGGCTAGCGCAAGTCAATCGTTCTAGTTAGCATGGCATTAAAAACACTCATACCGACTCCACACTGCACCCGAAGAGAGCGAAGACATGATTTAAAAGACGGCCGCAGAGTGGATTCAAACCGTGACCGCTGCAAGGAGCCTTGGTACACAGGGCGGTAACTCTACCACTAAGCTATCAGCGAAGTTACTGTTGTCATTCAATCAGTCAGATCTAGTAGTGTCCTTATGATGGGGCAGTCATATTATACTACTACTAATACTATTAATACGACTTCCGCATTCACACAGTTGGCGAGGTTTTGCCAGCTGTCCTTCCTGCATTTGGCAGATGAAACTGTTGCCTTTTGCCTGTATTATATGTTTAACTTTTTCGTATTTCTGTAAGATTATGGTTCGCTCCTCGAACGTAAAATACAGCGCTCCGCTGCCGTAGACTGATCCATGTTTGTAATTGGTCAATTGCTGCAAACGCCGCCTCTTTCACGTGCATAGCTGGACAGGTAAACCCTGGGTTGACTTAATGAGTTGATAACCAGGGGCCTGTACTACGAAGCAGGATTTGTGCTTAGCGAGGTAACTTAAGGGTTAACTCTGGGTTTTCCGTCCTACGACGCTGGTTCACTTCTTACCGGGGTAGATCGCCATGGTAACTTACAGCGTGGAGCTAACCTGCTCAGGAGCAGATTATGTTCCTGATAAGAGATCAACGTGGAGAAACACACCGCCTACTGACCAATCAGCTCTCTTGGTGCGCGGATAAGAAAAAAAAAAAAAAAAGAAGCTTGGTGGATCGTGAGAGGGTCTCATAGGAAAACTATAGAGTGTACAGAGACCGGCAAAACCCTTTTGTCTGTGTCTGATGATGTTTTATATGAGAGATATACAGATTCTCATCGGAGGGAAATACTTGTCTGTGTCAGCGTACATCCTACTGACCACTTTGAATTATGTTTTTATATGTATTTTATTTGCTCCCAAGTCCGCTTTACACCGCCAGGATTGCAGCTGAAAGAATGAGGCTGATATTGTCATAAACCACGTTATAAGAATTACATCCAAGCAACACATTCATCATTTTAAAGTTATATGTTTGGCCTTTTATTGCGGAAGGACATCGTAAGAGTTAAAGGGACGAGAGAGAGCGACGACATGATTTAAAAGAGGGCCACAGGGCGGATTTGAACCGGGGCCGCTTCAAGGAGCCTTGGTTCATAGGGCGGTAACGCTACCACTAAGCTATCAGCGAAGTTAAGGTTAGCATTTAATCAGTCAGATCTAGTAGTGTCCTTATGATGGGGTAGTCATATTATACTACTAATACTATTAATACGACTTTCGCATTCACACAGTCGGTGAGTTTTTGCCAGCTGTTCTTCCTGCATTTGGCAGATGAAACTGTTGCTTTTTGCCAGCATTATATGTTTAACTTCTTCGTATTTCTGTAAGATTATGGTTCGCTCCTCGTACGTGAAATACACCGCTCCGCTGCCGTAGACTGATCCATGTATGTGATTGGTCAAATGCTGCAAACGCCGCCTCTTTCATGTGCACGCGCTCATAGCTGGACAGGTAAACCCTGGGTTGAGTTAATGAGTTGATAACCAGCTTCGTGTGACCGCTTATCTCCGATTGCCTTTGTTAGGGTTACTTAAGCTGGATCTCTGAAAGATACCCTGGGTATGTTGAACTCACTTCGTAGTACAGGCCCCAGCTTCGTGTGACCGGAGTCGTGGGTGATGGATGCCGCCCCCCCCCCCCCCCCCTCTTCTACCCTCTCTAGTAGAAAATAAAAAATTCCAAGCATGTCTCAGTTAAAAGAAGACAGTCCAACTTATTATCTTAAATCACATCATTCATTAAAAAAGTTCTGTTTAAAAGAGAGCGAACATTAAAAAGTGCCATGTTGATGTTGACAGGTGGCTTGTGGACTGGAGAGGACGGTTGTTTTGTGAGTGGTCTGAGGTTGTTAAGTTCACAGAGTGGGTGTGGCAGTGTCTGATGTGATGATGGAGTGTAATGATTATGGGGATGGGTGAAATGTTGGTGAGTCTATGAGGTCCAAGTCCGGTGTTGTGGGCATGGTAGTCAGAGGTGGAGCTGAATGAATGGGGGCAAGGACCTGGGGGACGTCAATTAGTGGCGTACAGAGCAGCTGGTGAGGGGTTGGGGAAATTAGCATGCTCTACACCGTGTGCCAGGTTGTCTGACAGCATGCGGGCACCTGCTTGATTCGGATGAAGTCCGTCCGACCCAAAAAGATGTCGCCTCTCCCAGAAAACATCAAAGTTGTTGATGAAGCCAACATGGTGGGAGTTGCAGGCAGAGGAGAGCCAGGTGTTGAGGCTGAGTAGCCTGCTGAAGCTGCCTATCCCTCTGCCGCAGGTGGGGGTGGGGCCGGAGATAAAAACAGCCACTACAACCAGGAACGATGAAAAAACCCTACTGTCTAAAAAGGGGAAAACAAAAAAAGCTCTAAACAGAAAACGCCTCCGGGGAGGGAAAAACTACAACCAGGAACAATGATAACTAACTTAAAACAGGCTATGAAAATTCAAAGGCAAAAGGCCAACAAAAAACCACGGGCACAGGACAAAGGGAGACGCAGACTATTTAACACATGAGGGTAATGAGCGACAGGTGGAGACAATCAGGAATCAAGGATGACATCAGACTTGGGCACATGAGGAAGGGCAAGTGACCTGAAACGAGAGGAGAGTTACTTTTCATAATAAAACAGGAAATGACAAGACAAACATGGAGACAGGACAAAATAACTCTGCTTGACATACCGGTGTGACATCCTGACCAAACAGGATTAATTCCGGGCAGGTACTCCTTCTGTATTCTTAATATCATGTATGCCGATTAAAATGACAGAGCAGCTATATTGTCCTTAGACGCTCATAAGGCATTTGATATGATAGAATGGCCCTATCTATTTGCAACACTTAAGAAATTTGGATTTGGTGACACTTTCATAGAGTGGGTCAAGATATTATATAGCAACCCAAAATCTTCCATTCTAACGAATGGGGACAGATCCGGTCCATTCACCCTTCAACGTGGTGTCCGCCAAGGGGACCGATTGTCCCCCCTGCTGTTCAATATAGCACTGGAGCCACTTGCTATTGGTATTAGGACATCCATACATTAAAGGTATTAGGTCAGGCAGTACTGAGACTGACTGTGACTGTATGCGGATGACCTCCTTATCTGTTTAGCTGATCCAGTGGTCTCCATTCCCGTCCTGCTAGAATATATAAATGCCTTCGGGAGCATCTCTGGCTATATTATAAACTGGGGGGAGAGTGAGTTCATGCCCTTAACAGACCAATTCACTGATGACTTTCTGACAAAATTGCCTTTTAGAGTGATGAAGGAGTCTTTCACCTATTTAGGGCTTAAACTGACTAAAAGCCCTAAACATCCCTTCAAATTTAATTTTACAGAATCTATAAAAAAAACGTAAGAAATATTGAGTCTTGGAGAATATTACCCCTATCTATGATTGGCCGGGTAAATGCAATCAAAAGGGTGAACCTACCCAGATTGCTATACCTTTTCCAGAACTTGCCTAAATACTTAAACGCATCTTTTTTTAATAAGCTTGATTCTATCATATTGGCCTTTGTGTGGGGTTACAAATCACACAGGATATCCAAGGCTCACCTTCAAAAACCTTCCAAAAATGTTGGTCTTGGATGCCTGTCTTTAAACACTTCTACTGGGCAGCTAACTCCAGGGCTCTTACCTACTGGAACGGTAAAAGTGGCAAAGATGAGGATAACCCTTTGTGGCTACAGTTGGAAGCTGCTGCGGTCGACATGTATTCACTTCCTGCCCTTTTGTTTTCTGACTCCGCCCCAGTAGTGAAATTAATTAATTGTAACTTCACTGCGAAGTACTCCTTACGTATCCTAAAGCAGATAAAAGTTGCCTGCCAGGTTCCCAGTATCTCCATACATACACCCATATGTCAAAATCATTCATTCTTGCCTGCCCGGCTGGATGGGGTGTTTGCAGTCTGGAGGGAGAGGGGTATTAAAACACTCATCAACATTTGTTCACCTGATACAAGCATTTATAAAAATTCAGCAAATCTTTTTCATACCCAGCGGTAGCGTTAGCAGCAGAGGATAGAAGCTATCAGGCAAGTGTTATTTTAAATAAACTCCTGGTGTACTTACAAACTTTCAAATGCCTTGTTTTGTGAGTACCAACACTATGTGTACTACTGCATAAGTTTGGTAATATTCCATGCATTATTAGTGGGGTAATTTACGAGATATACACACTGTACCATCGCGCTAGTACTAAGCCATTTGGCTGATAGCCCTATCTTAACCAATGTTGATCATCGCTAAAAATGCTGTACCTGTCTGTCCCTACATGTCAGCCCTGTGATACACTGGTTACCTGTCTGTCTCTACATGTCTCCCTGTGATAGACTGGTTACCTGTCTGTCTTTACATGTCAGCCCTGTGATAGACTGGTTACCTGTCTGTCTCTACATGTCAGCCCTGTGATAGACTGGTTACCTGTCTGTCTCTACATGTCAGCCCTGTGATAGACTGGTTACCTGTCTGTATACATGTCAGTCCTGTGAGAGACTTGTTACCTGTCTGTCTCTACATGTCAGTCCTCTGATAGACTGGTTACCTGTCTGTCTCTTCATGTCAGCCCTGTGATAGTCTGGTTACATGTAGAGACCTGTCTGTCTCTACATGTCAGTCCTCTGATAGACTGGTTACCTGTCTGTCTCTACATGTCAGCGCTGTGATAGACTGGTTACCTGTCTGTCTCTATGTGTCAGCCCTGTGATAGACTGGTCACCTGTCTGTCTCTACATGTCAGTCCTGTGAGAGACTGGCTACCTGTCTGTCTCTACATGTCAGTCCTCTTATAGACTGGTTATCTGCCTGTCTCTACATGTCAGCGCTGTGATAGACTGGTCTGTCTCTACCTGTCTGTCTCTACATTTCAGTCCTGTGATAGACTGGTTATCTGTCTGTCTCTACATGTCAGCCCTATGATAGACTGGTTACCTGTCTGTTTCTACATGTCAGCCCTGTGATAGACTGGTTACCTTTCTGTCTCTACATGTCAGCCCTGTGATAGACTGGTTACCTGTCTGTATCTGCATGTCGGTCCTGTGAGACTGGTTACCTGTCTGTCTGTACATCTCAGTCCTCTTATAGATTGGTAACCTGTCTGTCTCTACATGTCAGCCCTGTGATAGACTGGTTACCTGTCTGTCTGTACATATGTCCCTGTGATAGACTGGTTACCTGTCTGTCTCTACATGTCAGCCCTGTGATAGACTGGTTATCTGTCTGTCTCTACATGTCAGCCCTGTGATAGACTGGTTACCTGTCTGTCTCTACATGTCAGCCCTGTGATAGACTGGTTACCTGTCTGTCTCTACATGTCAGCCCTGTGATAGACTGGTTACCTGTCTGTCTCTATATGTCAGCCCTGTGATAGACTGGTTACCTGTCTGTATCTGCATGTCGGTCCTGTGAGAGACTGGTTACCTGTCTGTCTGTACATCTCAGTCCTCTTATAGACTGGTAACCTGTCTGTCTCTACATGTTAGCCCTGTGATAGACTGGTAACTTGTCCCATCCGTGACAAACTCTGCTAGTAGTATCAGAAACAATCAATTGGATTCTGCTCTCTGAGGATTGTGCCTCCCACAGGAGAACAACATTGGTAAATGGTAAATGGTCCTCATTTATATAGCGCTTTCATCCAAAGCGCTTTACAGTGTTGACTGACTTTCACCCATTAATGCACACATTCACACCGACAGCCGACTCGTCAGGAGACGTCTTGCTCAGAGACGCCAGAAGCTCAGCTAGGAGCCGGGGATCGAACTAGCAATTTGCGGTTACCAGCCAACCTGCTCTACCTCCTGAGCTAATGCCCCCCACATTCAACATCCTTCTTCAGTCTGTCAGACCAAAGACATAGACAATGTGACCAAAAATATTTAAGACCTATCAAATGTGAATTTAAGACTGTCATATTTCTTAAGGCTTTTTATTAGAAAAACATATAAGACATTTGAAGACGTTTTAAGTCAGCAGATTAAAGTCCCAGTCGGCAACATTTTTTTGATCATATTCACTGAAGACGACACTATGCTCCAATAAAACAACATAAATCATCCGGTTTCAGAAAAAAAAGCACGTAGAGACTGTAGTTTGTTTTGCAGAATATCAACAAAGCCCGGGGTCATCCTGTCCAATCAGCACGCAGGGCTGTTTTCGTGCACACACAGAGCCCCTCCCCCCTCGGGTCGTTCCACTATCATAGGGGGAGACAGAGGGAAGTAGGAACAAGCTTCCAATTCCTCGGTTAAAAACCCAAACGAGGAGGTCCAAAACAACCAAGGCAAAGAAAACACCGGTGGAAAATAAGGAAAAACAGAAAGATTGCGACAGTGCCCGTGATAAAACCAGTCAACATCGGACCCGCATTTCAAAGGTGGCATGATCTAAGGGATTTCAAAGGGCACGAAGTTGAGGGGAATGAGCTCGTGGTCGTGGGGGAGGAGCGTGAGAGTTGTAAAATCTCATTCAAAAGTGCCCTTGATCCGCCGGACTTGCCGTCTGAGACTTTAACTGGCAATGACCAGCACTGCCACAATTACACACTCTTTGGTTGAGCTTTCACTGCTCTGAGTGTCTCACAGGGATCCTGTTACTTCCCAGATCCTTCACCATTATCTTGTTGGTGTGCTCAGACCTTCATCTTTTTATGGTTATGTAATTCTACCCAATTAGCATTATGAAGCTACTATCTGGAACCAGACTGCTATTCAGATGAAGGAAATGTACAACATGGAAAGTTACTTCCTGGTTTTAATGAAAAAAGATCTACATCTTCGAGCCAGCTCTTCAGGAGAGAGATGTCAACCGTGAAGAGTCGATAACATGTTTTGTGAAAGTCCTTTTCCACACTTTAATGCTTTCCTGTCCTTGTTCCACAGTGACAGCTGAATAAAAAAGGCACGCCGCAAACCTCCATCTTCCTTAATATGATCCTTGCTGCATGCTCTTCTCAACAACAGTCTTATTGCATGCATTTCTTCACACACACATGTCTACAATGCCCTCGTCTGAAATCACCAGTTCAGTCCTGAGCCCCCGAGCCATGTCTTGCATCTTCACCTGCTCCAAGTCTAAAGGGCCCTGCCCAGAGACTCCGCCCCCCACGGATGACTGTTTGGTGTTCGGGGGCTGCAGGCCGGAGCTGTGGCCGATGCCGTGTCCGGAGCTGTTGCCGATGCTGTTGCCGGAGCTGTTGCCGGAGCTGTGTCCGGAGCTGTTGCCGATGCTGTTGCCGATGCTGTTGCCTGAGCTGTTGCCTGAGCTGTGTCCGGAGCTGCTCCCTGTGGAGTACACTCCTGAGTCTCTTCTGCCGCTGCTGTCCTGGGAATTGGGTCTGCCACTGGAGACATAAAGGGGAATTATTAATTCATCCATTTATTAATTCACAAATATACACCACACATTATATTATATCTAAATTATATTACATTATATTATATCTAAATATTTAATATTTAAATGCTGACTGTGTAATTCAAATATATATATAAACATAACAAATCAACACATTCTTAGAGAATAAACCTCTAACCCACTTTATTCAGCTTAAACACAAGGTATCGAGTATTTGTTGTTGTTGATTAGGTCTAAATCTAGAAATTTAAGTGGAAAGTATTTGAATTTTACATATTGTGTTCTAAATACATAGAGTGGCTGCCCTGCACTGGTTGAAACCCAGCTACTGCAATTTAATTTTTTTAATGGGCTGATCTGGTGTAAATGCTACAGAATGATAGATGGGACTGGACGTGCCTCTCCACCTGCACATATGGATACTTTTTCACATCATGGAGGAGTTTGTCTTTCCAGAGTAGCGGCACTTCATACAAAACCTGTTAAGAGTCAGAGAGAAGCCAACCTGCTGTCAGGCTCCAGGCCTGAGGGGGGTTTCACCAGGGCCTCCTGGGCAGGATCATTGATCTCCAGGACCAGAGGCTCTGGACAGATAGTCACCTTATCACACAAGAGCTCTGAGTCTGAATCTGGGGTGAGGAGGCGAGGGATGTCAGAACCAGAGGAGTCCCACAGATACTGGAGGGAGGAGCAGAGAAGAGAGATCGACATGAGACTTTAGTGACGGAAATCTGAAAACCTCTAATGCTAAGTGATTTGCCCACTTGTGAACAACAGCTAGCTACATCTATAGGCTACATAGTAGGGATGATCCGATCGATTGGCCGCCGATTGTTATCAGCCGATATGGACCCTAAACAGTAGTGGTGTCAACAATAATCGATCTGGCGATGCATCGCAATGCGGGGCATGCCTGATTCAGCATCGATGCGGCAACATGCCATAATCGATTGGCCTTGAGTGGACAATAAAGTTGTGAAGTTTCAATTATTTCCGGGGGCATTTCTCCAACAACACTAAAGAATCAAGATGGCTGAGGCGGAGGGAGATGACCGCGATAGACGGGTAATTAAAGTTGCAGTTGGCAAGTCTGGCAGATCGAGTCACATTTGGAATGTTTCCAACACTCAGGCCCCTCCCCCTCTACCACCGAGCTCCCATTGAGTGCTCGTCATTGCGCGTGCCTGTGTCATCGATAAACTGCATGGAGTACATGCTACACAGAGGTAGGCTGGCTAACTTACTCATAGATAGCAACTGCTATGCTAGCGTCCTAGAGTATGCCTAGCTTGAGGCATGTGCCTGTGATATGGGGGGAGGTGGGATCTGTGGCGTGTACACAAACTGAACTGTGCTGTGGACAGGATGATACGGGCGCTGTGGATTTTTGCAAAACAAACAACGCTTAGATGCACGTTTTTTTTCTAAAACCGGCTGATTTATGTTGTTCTATCGGAGCATAGTGTCGGTTTCAGTGAATATGATCAAAAGGAGGGAGAAGAGAAACATTTCTCATTGAAAGCACTGAAAGCAGTGATTTATGTTTTCTTTTTCAGGTTTGAAAATGCCATATGCAATACCATGTACCATTCAATTTTATTTTATTTTATTTAATGCCATTTATGTCAAAGATACAGGAGAGTGATAATACACATGTAGCAGCCAATAAAAGCTGTTATTAACTAACTGCTAACTGCTTGTATTGCCTCATAACTGATGAAAAAATGAATTTTTTTTTGATGCATCGCAATGCATCGTAGAATCAAATTGAATCGAATCGTTACCTTGTGAATCGTAATCGAATCGAATTGTGAGGGCAGTGCGCAACTTTGCTAGCAACGTAGGGGAAGAATCAACATCACATGCAAGAAGAACGTCAACCGTTTGTCACCTTAATTACAGCCTCCCGAGTGGAGCTGAGCGAGGGGGCAGTGAAAGCACACAGCGGCATTTTTATTATAAAAGTAGCGGTTCTGCTCCGGTCCCGCTCACATCACGAGTCTGAAGCCCAAGCCCGACCCAGAATCCCGCTGTGTCCTACACAGTCATCAACAGTATGTTCAGTCATAAAACGGCTCGATTATTATTAGGGCCCGAGCGCCGACAAAGTCGGGCTGCGAAGCCCTATTGTTATTTAATTAGGGCCCGAGCGCCGACAACGTCAGGCTGCGAAGCCCTATTGTTATTCAAATGTTTTTTAGGGCCCGAGCGCCGACAACGTCGGGCTGCGAAGCCCTATTGTTATTCGAATGTTTTTTCTTCTTCTTATTATTCTTTCACGCCTTCGCCCTGCATTTTGGGGGCCTGAGCGTGAAAAAAAACTAACCAAAATTGGAGTGTCTATAGGGCCTGGTGAAAAACTGAAGAATTTGGCATCTTTGCATTCGCTCATGAAAAAGTTGCTCGCTAGCGCCACCTAGACTGGAGAATCGCCAGCCCCGCCGCACCGTAACTCCAATTGACATGAAACTTTGCACACATGTGCAAACAAGTGTCCTCTACAAAAAATCCTCTTGGAGTACCAAAGTCCGCCTACCGAAATTTTCCGCCATCTTGGATTTTATGAAAAAAAGGAAGTTGCGCATTTCTGCTGAGGGTATGGTCCGAAAATGTTCTGAAAATGTGCATTTAATCAGGAGACATCGGCCAATGAACATTAGAGGGTTGGGCTACCAAAATGCAATTAGCATAACTCTATAACCTTTGCCCCCAAAATTACGAAACTCGAAACCTATGTTGCAATAGCTTCAAAGAACATGCATTTCAAGTTTCATTAAAATTGGGTAATGTTTGGCGCTGCCACAAATTTCCAAAAAGTGCCATTTTTGGCCGTTTTTGCCTGTTTTTGGCCATTCACAGGGGTCGTACAAAATCAAAAACTGATTATACCGTTGATCCGATCGAGATCAAAATTGGATATGTTGTTGGAAAGGCCTTAAGGAGAAAAAGTTATCAAAAGATGTCCAGAATATTTAGGGGCGTGGCCACGGCGACGCCTTGACTGCGCTACTATTTTCAACTTTCGCCATAGGCATTAAAGCTGTTATAACTTCACCGTTTCTTCTCCGATCTGCTCCAAAATATTCATGCTTGCACTGCAATTTTAACTCACAGGTAGAGCGCCACCTAATGGCAAAATGAAATGTGACTGATTTTAGGCCCTTTTTCTGAGCAACAGCCCCCCCTCTAGGTAGGGCGTACACGCATGAAATATTTTTTCCTAGATAGCCCAAGTGGAGCTTTACAAAAAAGCCTCTTGGACCCACCGCCTAAAGTCATGATAAAGTAGGTAAAAAAAATGTTTTTAGCCAAGTGTGTAAATCAGCCAGGTTTTCACTCAATCTTCACTCGGGGAGCATAGAGGGGAGAGACACAGGCGCACAGCGACCACCAGATGGAGTCAGAGATCTATCAGTGACACATGGGGAACTGTGAATCTCACATGCAGCTCAATCTGCCTCACACCAGATCAACAGCCATGCCACTTTTAATTCCTTTTTTTAATTCCTCTCATTACAGCCTGGACACAAAGGGAGGAGGAGAGATGGCACACGTCTCCACATGCACCACACACAGCTGTCAGTTGAACTCTGCCATACCTAATGGCGACATGAAATGTGACTGATTTTATGCCCTTTTTCTGAGCAATAGCCCCCCCTCTAGGTTGAGCGTACACGCATGAAATATTTTTTCCTAAATAGCCCATGTGGAGGTGTACAAAAAAGCCTCTTGGACCCACCGCCTAAA